>NC_058130.1:674397033-674555830 GCF_016433145.1 Gracilinanus agilis | reverse complement strand
TGAGATGTACAGGGATAGATCAGCACAAAGTGAAAGGAAGTAGAAACCAAAGAGACAGGAAATAGATTCTACAAGCACTGCCTCCCTGGGCAGTACCCGACAAATTAAGAAACTGATTGGTCCCTGTGGTGCGACATGGGATGTGAGAGAGCTAATGGGTGGAGGAAAATGTTTATAAAGTGAGACCCAACACAAAGTGGGACTTTCACATTTGCATTTGGATTTGCACTCTAGCTTTGGAGGCACTGGGATTTGAACTCACACACTGACTGAAGTAACTCTCTCTTGAGCTGGTGAGACTCTTGCTGAAGAGGTTACCTTGACTTCTGGCTGAAGATTGGGACCTGAGGGAGTCTTTGTTGGTGATAAAGTGGATTCCTTCAGATTGGCACTTAGGGTATTTATTCATAAATCATATATCATTCATATATCATATATATGATATTCATATATCATCTGCATATACTTCTTTTTAAACTCTCTTTTCCACCACATATCTCTTTCCTCTCCATCTTTACTTCCTAGCCTAAGCCTGATTCTTTTACTTCTAAGAATACCATAAAATCTTTGATGTAACCCTTTTCGAAAACATTGTGCCTTTCCCTTAACTCTATCAACAACCATTTGTTTCATATACAGCTCAAATGAGCAGAAGTCCAAAAGGTAAAGATAATCACATGGGAACCCTTGGCATTCAGTCCTCAGATGGAAAACCTGTTTACTTTTTGCCATTTGTCCATGTCCACTGAAGAGCTCTGAAACAACTATAATGGTAATTGAGTAAAGTGAAGTTTCTTGAACCGACCTTGATCTCTAAACCTAGCTCTTCTCAGAGGAGGGTGCCTTTCTACATCCTTTATTAATTTTATTGACTGCACAAACATGGCCCAGAGCTGAAACATTGTAGAGACAATGGACTTACTACTCTTAGGTTCATTTTGCTTGCCATAGTAACAAGCATATAAATTACTAGGATTCAATGGAGATTGTGATAGGGACAAAGGAAAGAGCCAGATAAAATTCTGTGAAAACAGAGGTGGGTGAGAGAGAGAGAGAGAGAGAGAGAGAGAGAGAGAGAGATAGAGAGAGAGAGAGAGAGAGAGAGAGAGAGAGAGAGAGAACATTTTCAGCTAGGGACTAGGGAAGATCAGGGGAGGCTTCATTAAAAAGTAACCTTTGTGATGGGCTTTCAAAGAAGAGAGAGACTTCAATAGATGACAGAAGAAAAGAGTTGATGGATGAGTTAATTTATTCCAAGCATGGAAGAAGGGTAGAACAAAGGCAAAAAAAAGTGTAACAATCAATAAAAGAATGGGTAGTACTTTTTGGCTGAAATGAAGCCTACGGAAAAGGAATTAATAAGAAATAAGGCTGGACAATTCTAATTGGTTTACCAGATTTATCTAATTTGTCACTTCCTCTTTGATGACATTGTGGAGTCATAACAACAAGATCATAGAAGTCAATTAATCCAATTCTGATATGGAGCATAAATCCTAGCTACAAAGTACCTAAAACTTAGTTTGTACCTGAATACTCTCACGAATGGGGCACCCATTTCATTGTTGGAAAAGTTTAGCTCATTAATCATTTCTTCTTTATTATAAGCCCAAATCTTCTTCGTTATAATTTCTATTTGTAATAGTTTCTACTTCTTCCCCCCTAAGACCAAGAAAGTGATGGTGATAGGGTATCACTTTAATCTAACTTCCAAAAACTTAATATTTTTAAGTTTTTGAAGACACTTGTCACTTTGTACCCTACTCCCAACACTGAAATCTCCCCACATTAAAAAATAACAGTCATTTCACATGAAAAAATTATTTAAAAAATCTTACAGCACTACTTCCATTGAAAATGAATGTCTCATTGTATAATCATTTAATTGTTATGTTCATCACTCTAATTGTTTATTTTTTTCTGTAGGTTTCAATCTGCATTCATGAAAGTGATATGACAAATTTTCTCAGAAGATATTATGGAAAAGTAAATAGGGAGATATAAAGGAAGGATTAGATTTTTTAAAAAAAATATTTCTCCAAGGGGCAGCTGGGTAGCTCAGTGGAGTGAGAGTCAGGCCTACAGACAGGAGGTCCTAGGTTCAAACCCGACCTCAGCCACTTCCCAGCTGTGTGACCCTGGGCAAGTCACTTGACCCCCATTGCCCACCCTTACCAATCTTCCACCTATGAGACAATACACCGAAGTACAAGGATTTGAAAAAAAATATTGCTCCAAATAACACATTTAGGAAAAATGGGATAACAAAAGGGCTCACTTTTGCTTTATGGGATTGGAGTTTATGGATGGGCTGTTGTTATTTTGTTTATACTTGCTTTTGCATTCTTATTAAAGGGAAAAAATAACAGTCATTTCAACTGATCTTCATATGTTACAGCTTTGAGTCCTTTCACTATATTGGTTATTCTCTTTTGAATGAATCTCATTTTGTCCTTATTCTTCCAAGAATGAGGATTCTGGACATGAATATAATACTATTCGTCATGCATGCTGACCAGGTTATTATACAGTGTCATATCACTTCTCTCATCATGGACAATGTAATTCTCTTAAGGTTCAGGTATCTAGTGGCACAGTGATTAGAATTCTGAACCTGGAATCAATAAGACTTGCCTTCAAATTTGGTCTTAGACACTGACTAACTATGTGAGCAACTTGCTTTACCTCTTTCAGATTCAGTTTCCTCAATTATAAAATGAAAAAATAATAGCTCCTACCTCTTCAAGTTTGTTATGAGAATCAGATGAGATAATATTTTTAAAGTAGTCAGCACAATGCCTGACACATAGCAGATGCTTAATAAATGTGTGTGTCATTCGTTTTCTTAATATAGCTTTTGAACTGATGAGCATTTATGACTTCCATTTCACAAGCTTGACTTATTTTGAACTTGGAGTTCAATAAATTCCTCAAGAATTTTTAAAATTACATAATTTACATTTATGTTTTATTATAATTAATAGTATATATATGTGTGCAATATAATTCTCCAATTATATAAAATGTTTTGCAGACTTTATCTTACTCTACATAGCAGTTGTCATCCTTTACACAAATAAGCAAACTAAGGCTCAGAGAGCCGACTTGGTTCAAGATCATGAGACAGTAATTATCAGAGTCAGAATTCAAACTCAGAATTTTCTGACTAGAGGTACAACTCACTGTGTATTATAATATGCATCTTCTTTCTTTTCTTTTCTTATTATTATTGTTAATTTCAAAGTATCTCTCCCCTCCCCACACCAGAGAAGGCATCATCCAGCAAACAAATATGTATATACAGATTATGTCTTTTGTGTTTCCACTTCTCAGTTTATTTTCTAGATGAACATTCACAAGTTATTCTTCAAGTATTAAATATGTAGCTGCATTCTCTTGGTTCTACTTGTTTCACTCTTCATCATTTCATGTGGTTCTTTCCAAGTATTTTTAAATTAATGTACTCACTTCTTATAGCACTAAAATGCCTACTCTTTTTTTAAACCCTTACCTTCTTTCTTTGTATCATTACTGTGTATTAATGAGGCAGAAGAGTGTGGGGGTTAAAGAATGGGGGTTAAGTGATTTGCCTGAGATCATACGTTGTAGAGAAATATTAATTAATTAAGAGTTCATTAGGCAATAGTTAAGTAGCATAATTTATTGATAGATACATAAGAGATTAATAAATTAGGTTTCTTTAAATCTGAATGGAATCTCAGAGATGATTAATGGGAGAGAACTTTCTCAAAGAGCTCTGAGAAAGGCAGTTGATCTAACAGCTCTCATTCTGAGAATAACTCATCTTAATTTGGCCAGAAAAGAGGAGTTTGTTGGGTGCAGTACCAGTGACTGCCCCAAAAGGTGGCAGTAAAGTCTGACCTGTTAGAATGGAGCCGGCAGTGGAATGTCTGACCAGCTGAAAATCACATCTGAGCAGCAGGAAAGAGAAACCTGGCTTATTCTTCTTGTTTATAAGTTTATATTTAGATAAGGGTAGATAGATAAAGATTTTGGGTACATAGATAAATAGGAAAAGAGAGTAGCTTTGACTTTGTCAAAGGAGAAGAAGGTCCTCGCAGGCCAGATTGGTTTGGGTGGTTATAGATAAGATTTATTAACATAGGGACCTACATAATATAAGAAATACCTTTCTACCTGTTTTCCTTTTACTATCCCTTCCTCTAAAAATTTTATACCTACAATAAATATATTTTTATGTAACTGGCCTGAGCTAGAATTCTTTAGGTATTGTTTAGAGAAGCCATTTTTGTCAACAATTAGCCTTTCCACTCAGGACAAAGGTATTGGAATTACCTATACCAATGCCAATAATCTATAAAGGATCAATAATCCTTATTACAGCACCTAGGAAGTATCTGAGGTCAAATTTGAATCTCCTGTCTTAGGACTGACTCTCAACCACTGAACCATCTAGTTGCCATCTGCATCCTCTTTCAATAATGATATTTAGTTCTTTTCATGCAAATATATCTCACTATATGTTGTACTTGTGTATTTGATTTTTGTTCAATTGCATGAATTTATATGTATCCCTATTAAATATTCTTAAAAGGTTTAGTCCATAGTTCTAATCTATCAAGATATGTTAGCATTCTGATGCTATCATTACCTTATTAGAGATCCCTCAGGGATTTGAGACATGCAGAAATTTATAAATCATGCCATCAGTGCCTTCTTCAAATACTAATAAAAACATAGACCTAAAAATTTCTGGTGACAATCATGTGAAATATTATGGTTATCTGCTCCGAGCTCTTTACAAAGCATAAATCTTTCTGTAACACCTCTGACAAAGGGTCATTCAGATTTTGCATAAGGAAGTATAGAAATAAGGAATTTACAAGGCAGTCCCTTCTACTTTCAGATAGCTCTAAGCAATTTTCTTTTTCTTTTTTTTTTCTTTTTATTAAATCCCTTCCTCCCCCCTCCACACTATAGAAGATAACATCCAGCAAAATACATAGATTATATCTTTCATGTTTCTTTTTCTCAGTTCATCTTCTGGAGCTGGACATTCACTAGTTATTCTTCAAATAGTAAATCTGTAGCTTTCTATAATGTTCTCTTGGTTCTACTATTTTCACTTTTTATTATCCCATATAGTTCTTTCTGTTTTAAAAAAATAATCCGTTCATCATTTCTTACAGTACAGTAAGAATTTTTAAGAATATTCCATCATAACCATATACCACAATTTGTTTATCCATTCCTCAATTGATGGACATCCCCTCAATTTTTAGTTTTTTGCCACCACAAAGAGAGCTGCTATAAATATTTTGGAACATATAAGTTCTTTTCCTTTTCCCCTGACCTCCTTGGGAATTAGACTCAGCAATATTATTGCTGGGTCTTAGGATATACATGATTTTATAGCTCTCTGGATGTAATTCAAAATTACTCTCCAAAATAGTTGGATCAGTTCACAATTCTACTAAGTGTATGCCCCCACTTTTTTACATCCTCTCCAACATTTGTCATTTTGCCCTTTTGGCATTTTAGCCAGTCTGGTAGGTATGAGATGATACCTCATATTTGTTTGTTTGAATTTCCCTAATCAGTAGTGATTTAGAGTATTTTTATGTACCTATATATGGATTTAATTTCTTGATCTGAAAACTGTTGGTTCATATCTTTTGCCTATTTATCAGTTGGGGGTGGTTTTTATTCCCATACATCTGACAAAGTTCTGTATATATTTACAATATGAGACTTCTATCTGAAAGACTGTGAAAAATTTTCCCCCTGATTTTCTAATTTCCTTCTAGTCTTGGCAACATTTATCTTATTTGTACAAACACTTTTCAGTTTTATGTACTCAAAATTATCTATTTCTAACTGATTTCTGAAATTTTTTTCCCTTATTTTAAGCTTCCCTATATTCATTCATTCATTCAGCAAATATTCATTAAATATTTCCTATGTGTAAGGTTCTAGAAATAAACAAAACAAAATAAGAACATAGCCTGCTCTTACAAAAATTATATTCTACTTAGATATAAAGCATCTAAACAGAAAACTACAATGCAATTTGGCCATCCAAAATATAAATTACACTTATGGCATTTACTACATCATAAATTAATGGGAAGCAACATTATTGGGGGGGGGCAGTGAAACTGGCTCAGAAATTAGAAGATATAGGTTTAAATTTTCTTCTGTTCCTTAGTAACCGTGTAACCTTGAACAGGTCATTTGTCTTACCCTGGACTTCAGGCTTCCCGTCTGCAAAATGAGGAGTTGGACTAGAACTGCTTTAAAGTCCCCTGTCAGTTCTCCGTATCTCTATAGTTAAATTGTTTTCTCTGTCTATGATTCTGTAATTCCAAGTGAGAAACAGAAGTGAGATTTCAACCCATTTTGGGGTTTTACTCCAAATCCAGGATTATTTCCACTAGACGATCTATCTAATGGTGATGAATCTAATCTAGACCAAGCTAATATATATTCATATAGAAAAGGGGGCTACTAAATTATAAATAGGGCCACATATTGACTTAGGAAAGCATATACTTTTGTTATCCATATTTTATTGTATTTTTACTTATTTCCTAAATATTTTTCAATTATATTGTTGTTTTTTTACTTCCTCTCTTTTTTCTCCCTCCTGGTACTGGCAGATGATTTGATCTGGGTTGTACATGTTTTATCATGCAAAAAGTATTTCTACATTGTTCATTTTTGTGAATAATATTATAAGACCAAAACTTTAAAATATAAACCCAAATAAACAGTTGAAGAACTATATGATTTCATCTGCATTTTGATTCTACCAGTTCTTTCTCTGGGGGTTTATAGCATTCTTTGCTATCAGTCCCTCAGAATTGTCCTGAATCACTGCATTCCCTATCTCAGTTGATCATTCCACAATATTGCTGTTACTATGTACAATGTTCTCCTGGTTCTGCTTATTCCATTCTACATCAATCCATGTAGGTCTTTCCATGTCTTTCTGAAATCATCCTGTTTATCATTCCTTACAGCACAATTGTATTCCATCACCATTATTACTACAATTTGCTCAACTATTCCCCAATTGATGGGCATCCCTTTAATTTCTGATCCTTTCCCACTATAGGGCAGCAATAAATATTTTTGTACAAATAGGCCCTTTTACTTAGGATACAGATCTCATAATGGTTTTATTGGATCAAAGGGTTTTGCACTGTTTTATAGCCCTTTGGACATAATTCCAAATTGTACTCCAAAATGGTTGGATCAGTTCTCAGCTCCACTAACAATGCATTAGTGTCCCAATTCTGCCACATTCCCTCCAACATTTATCATTTTCCTTTACTGTCATATTGGCCAAACTGATATGTATGAAGTGATAGCTCAGGCTTGTTTTAATTTGTGTTTCTCTTATCAAAAAGGATTTGGGACATTTTTTCATATGATAATTGATCACTTTGATTTCTTTATCTGAAAACTGCTTATTCACATCCTTTGACCATTTGTCAATTGGGGAATGACTTGGATTCTTATAAATTTGATTTAGTTCATTATATGTTTGAGAAACAATACCTTTTCAGAGAAATTTGCTATACATTTTCCCCCCAGTTTGATGCTTTCCTTTTAATCTTGGTTTCATTGATTTCATCTGTACAAAACTTTTCAATTTAATATGATCAAAATTATTCATTTTATATCTTATAATGCTCTCTATCTCTTGTTTGGTCATAAATTCTTTCCTTCTCTATAGATCTCACAGATACACTATTCTATATTTCCCTAATTTATTTATAACATCACCCTTTATGTCTAAATCATATATCTATTTTTACTTTTTCTTCATATAGGGTATGATATAACGATCTATTCTAGACCTAATTTTTGCCATATTTTTTCCAATTTATCTAGTAGTTTTTGTCAAATAGTGAGTTCTTCTCCTCAAAACTTGTATCTTTGGGTTTATCAAACACTAGATTGCTGAGGTCATTTACCCCTAAACTATTCCATTGATTCCCCTTCTATTCTAAGTACATTCTGGTACTTAGCCAGTTCCAGATCATTTTGATGATTATTGCTTTATAGTACAGTTTAAGTTCTGATACTGCTAGACCCCCATCCTTCACTTTTTTTTCATTAGTTCCCTTGATATTCTTGATTTTTTCTTCTTCCAGATGAATTTTATAGTTATTTTTTTAGTTCTACAAATTAGCTTTTTTGTAGTTTGATTAGTATGGCACTGAATAAGTAAATTAATTGAGGTAGGATTATCATTTTTATCATATTAGCTTGGCCTACCCATGAGCAATTAATGTTTTTATGATTGATTAGATCAAACTTTATTTGTGTAAAAAGTATTTTGTAATTGGATTGATTAAATTCCTGTGTTTGTCTTGGCAAATAGATTCTCAATTATTTTATATTGTCTAGAGTATCCAATTATATTTTAAACTAAAGTGGACCACAATAGATTATATTGTGGGCTATAAAAGGCCCAAAGATCACACGTATTATACCTCTAATATACATAGTCTCATAGAAACCAGACAAGACTCATTAGGATGGCGTATTCTTAATGATTTCTTTACTTAACAGACTTCATATGCAAAATAATATACTGTACTATCATTTCAAAATACTGTACATTTCAAAAGTCTAAAAATATTGAACAGCATATTTGATAAATATGAATATTTATTAAAACAGAATAATATATAGACATATCCACACTGGTTTTTCAAAGAGCTTTCATTCATAATTTCTCATTTGAATTTCACAACTCTTCTGGGAAGTAAGCAGGGTAAATTCTTATCTATTTCCTCATCTATAAAATGTGAATGTTTCTTTTAGGAATCTTATAGTTCTAATGTGCTATGATTCAAACATCCTCATTTTACAAAGAAAACTTCAGCTCAGAGATGCTATGTAAATTTACTAAGGACTAGACTAGAAATTAGTCCATCTGACTTCCCCTGTATTCCAGGGTTCTTTCCATTCCACATATACATCTCTATTATCTGAGCATAGTTTCTGGAAAAAAAAACTAAACTAAAAACAAAAATGTCTGCTAAGGAAGATTCCTCATTAGGCCCTGCTATTTGTGGTCGGCCTTTCTCGTGGACACTGAAATTGATCATTGTCAATGTGACATGAGGTACTGATGCTGATATTAGAATCAGAAAACTTGAGTGTGAATTCAGAGTGAGTCACAAGAGCTGGATGTCAAAAGAAGTTTTTAATTTACTTTCTATGTTATACTGAGCAAGTCTTAATCTCAGCTTCAGTTTGTTCATCTGTAAAATGGGCACTATATACTATAATACTTTTCTCACAAAGTGAGGAGAAGGCTCAACACATATAATTATTTAAAATGCTTTGAAAACTTTATCATTTGCTACATGGCAATTAAGTTATCTTCAAGACATAGGTAAGCAAATTAACTCAGAGAGATGTGCCTTGTCCATGATCACATAGCCAGAAATGGTTCATATTTAAATTCAGGATTTTCAATTGTAATTATACATCCTATTTTTTTAACCCTTAACTTCTGTGTATTGGCTCCTAGGTGGAAGATTGGTAAGGGTGGGCAATGGGGGTCAAGTGACTTGCCCAGGGTCACACAGCTGGGAAGTGGCTGAGGTTGGATTTGAACCTAAGACCTCCCATCTCTAGGCCTGACTCTCAATCCACTGAGCTACCCAGCTGCCCCCTACATCCTTTCTCAATCATGGTATTTGTTCTGTCTACCAAAATAAAATAGGGTGAGGAAAATATTCAGTAAACCTTAAAACTCTACAATGTGTGATTATTTCACCAAAGCCTCAATGGAAAAAGGTACAACATTCCAGTATGATACATTTGAGAAATAAAAATGGTGCAGATCATCACCCACATCAAAGCTTTCCTGTCATTGACTGATAAAATTATAGAATATTAATGCTCACAGAGAATGTTAGAATACAGAACATGACAACTGGAAGTGATATTAGGGCATTAAGTAGAATGTGAAAGCACAAGATGTTAGAACATAGAATGTTTGAATTAGAAGAGATTTTAGACCATAAAATATAATATAATATAAGTATATAAGTAATATAGAATATAGCTCTATACTTTAGAATTAAACAGCACCACAGAGATAATTTAGTTCGACCCCTTCATTTAACAGAGGAGGAAACAGATCCCAAAAGGTAGGGACTTGTCCAAGGTCACACGAATAGTAAGTGGTGGTAAAGCTGGGATTTTATGCATATCTGAATCTTGATTCTTTATCAAACATTACTGTGTTTTGCCTCAGAACACAAGCTACTTTCCTTAGGCCAGTATGACTCAGGGACTGCTTCAGAACTTAGAGTAGTTTCAAGTGCTCACCTTATTTCTTGCACCTTTAATTATAATTAAGTATTATGTGATGAGGTCAAAGGAGAGATGAAATGCGCTAGGGAAATATAATGACAAAAAATTACATTCAATTAGAGTGATTATAAAAGACTTCTTAGAAGAGTTGGTGCCACAACTGAGTTACCAAAGGTAAAGATAGGGGAGAGAAGAGTAGGGACGTGTGTTCTACAATCAATGAAAGACTTCCTATATACGAGGAAAGAATAGGAAACAGGATGAGATCATGAAACACCTAATACTCCAATTTAGCTGAAATTCAGAATGAATACATGTGTTTGGTATAAAAGCAGTCTAGAAAGGTATTCTGAATCATATTATGGAGGGTTTTAAATGTAAGAATAAAGCATTTATATTATATACTATTGGCAATGGATAGTCAATAAACAATTCTTGAGGAGAAAAGTGACAGAATCAAACTCGTGCTTTGGGGAAACTAACATGGCAGTTCCACTAAGAGGTTCCACACTCTAGATCTCCCTGTCCTTCTCTAAATTTAATTATCAGTTATGGATAGATTTGAGTGGCTTGCAGAGTGGAGGTAGGTCCACCTTTATAAGACTTATGGAAATAACCTAGGTGAATGGTTATAGTGATAGAGTGAGTAGATTGGAAGGGATAGGTGTAAAATATATACTAAGGACAGAACAAAAATAGCCTTCCAATTAATTAGAAGTGCAAAGGGAAAAGCGAACCATGAATCAAAGATGACTTCAAAGATTTAAGCCTGGATGACAGGTAAGATTACTACAGAATCAAGTCAAGAAGGAAAGTTGAGAGGAGGAACAGGTCTAGGTATTGAAACGTTGTTGCTGTCTCAGACATGTTGAGCTTGAGCTTGAGGTGCTAATGGGAGATCCAGATAGAAATGTTCATCGATTTTAATTAAGTGAAAAGCTCAGGAGGGATCAAGGTTAATATATATACACACACATACATACATACATACATAAAACATGTGTTTTTAAACACAAATTCACACAATATACATATACACACATATCTGAATATACACATATATGATTATATACTGTTTTGACTATAGTGATATATGTTTATATACATGCAAATATAAATTTATATGCACACATATACCTATAGGCTCATAAGTCATCTGCACATATGCAAGTATTTGAAACCATTGATATGAATGAAATTGCCAAGGAAGGGATTTTTGAAGATATAAAACTAGAAAGCAGTAGACAAAATCTGAACCTAGGAGAAAAACAATATTTAAATTTTAGTAGGGAAAAGATGAGCCATTAAAAAAAAAAGGAATAATTAGATGAGAACCTGGAGACAATAATTTTCATGGAAGATAATAGTTCTAATGATAGTTCAGATTGACTGAAATGTAGTATGTAATCTAGGATAATGGCAGAGGAAGCTAGAAAGGGAGATAGATATTTTATTGTATTGATTCTTACGTGCCAAGCTAGTGTCTTTTATTTTATTCTATAGATAATAGAGAACCACTGGATATTCATGGGAAGGCAACAATGTGAGGGAAATGCTTTGTAAACCTTATAATGTGATATAAATATGAGTTTTTGGTAAGATTCATGCTAACAGAAAATATTCTGAAATCTCCATATAGTAGAACACGAAGTAAAGATGAAATAAATTTCATTTCTAAATGCTTGTCTAACATTGAGATTATCTGATTGCCAAATGATGTAGGTTTATGTTAGCACGGAGTTAGCATGGAAAACAATAATTGTTTATTCTGTGGCCAGGGAAACATTGCATGATAGTTGAGCATAGAAGTGGAAAAGATTCTCTAATGCAATAGAAATCTCACAGTGAATTTTAATAACTATCACAGAATTTTTTTAAACCCTTACCTTCTGTCTTGGAATCAATACCGTGTATTGGTCTCAAGGCAAAAGAGTGGTAAGGGCTAGGCAATGGGGGTTAAATGACTTGCCCAGGATCACACAGCTGGGAAGTGTCTGAGGCCAGATTTGAACCCAGGACCTCCCATCTCTAGGCCTGGTTCTCCATCCACTGAGCTATCCAGCTACCCCTTATCACAGAAATTTGACTGGAACCCTTTAAATATTATTCAGTGATTAAGCAATACTACGTTAATCAAGTTTGCCTAAACATTTGATAATTTTTGTACTGATGCTTTTGCTTTTCCCAACCCCCCAGCTACCTTCCTCCAATTTCTATACCATATAAAAATACCATTACCACTATTCCTGAATCCTCCCCAATAATATAGAAATATCATGAGCAAAATCAACTGACATAGTCATTACATCAGGCAGGGCATGGCATATTCTGTATCCATATTCACCTTCTTCCTTACTGAAGGGAGAGGGATATGTTTCATCATCTTTCTGCATCCATTTTCTTTTATGTTTTTAATTTTAATTTTAATTTCGAATATTTTCCCATAGTTACGTGTTTTGTGTTCTTTCCCTCTCCCTCAAAGCACCCCAACCCCTGTAGCCAAAGCAAAATTCCTCTGGGTTTTACATGCATCATTGATTAAGACCTAATTCCATATTATTGATAGTTGGACTAGAGTTATTGTTTAGTGTCTACATCCCCAATAATATCCCCATCAGCCCATGTGATCAAGCAGTTGTTTTTCTTCTGTGTTTCTACTCCCACAGTTCTTCCTCTGAGTGTGGCTAGTTTTCTTTCTCATAAGTCCCTCAGCCTGGTTCTGGATCCCTGCACTGCTGCTAGTAGAGAAGTCCATTAGTTCGACCATACCACAGTATATCAGTCTCTGTGTATAATGTTCTCCTGGATCTTCTCCTTTCACTCTGCATCAATTCCTGGAGGTCTTTCCAGTTCATATGGAATTCCTCCAGTTCATTATTCCTTTGAGCACAATAGTATTCCATCATCAACAGATACCACAATTTGTTCAGCCATTCCCCAATAGAAGGACATTCTCTAATTTTCCAATTTTTTACCACCACAAAGAATGTGGCTGTAAGTATTTTTGTACGTCTTTTTTCTTATTATCTCTTTGGGATATAAACCCAGCAGTGCTATGGCTGGATGAAACGGCAGATATTCTTTTAAAGCCTTTTGGGCATAGCTCCAAAATGCCATCCAGAACGGTTGGATCAATTCACAACTCCACCAGCAATGCATTAATGTCTCAATTTTGCCACATCCCCTCCAGCATTCACTACCTTCTTTTGCTGTCATGTTAGCTAATCTGCTAGGTGTGAGGTGGTACCTCAAAGTTGTTTTGATTTACATTTCTCTAATTATGAGAAATTGAGAACACTTTTTCATGTATTTATTGGTAGTTTTGATTCTTTATTGCCTATTCGTTTCCCTTGCCCTTTTATCAAATTAGGAATGACTTGATTTTTTGTACAATTGATTTAGCTCCTTATAAATGTGAGTAATTAGACTTTTGTCCTAGTTTTTTGTTATAAAGATTTTTTCCCAATTTGTTGTTTCCCTCCAAATTTTGGCACCATTGGTTTCGTTCATTCAAAACCTTTTTATTTAATATAATCAAAATTATTTATTTTACATTTTGTAATTTTTTCTAACTCTTGCTTGCTTTTAAAATCTTTCCTTTCCAAAAGATCTGACAAGTATATTATTCTCTGTTCACCTAATTTACTTATAGTTTCTTCCTTTGTATTCAAGTCATTCACCCATTTTAAGTTTATTTTAGTATAGGGTGTGAGATGTTGATCTAAACCCAGTCTCTCCCATATTGTTTTCCAATTTTCCCAGCAGTTTTTGTCAAATAGTGGGTTTTTGTCCCCAAAGCTGTGTTCTTTGGGTTTATCATAGACTGTCTTGCTGAGGTCCCTTACCCCTAGTCTATTCCACTGACCCTCCCTTTTGTTTCTTCGCCACTACCATATTGTTTTGATGACTACTGCTTTATAGTACAGTTTAAGATCTGGTATTGCTAGGCCACTTTCCTTCATATTTTTTTTTCATTATTTCCCTTGATATTCTTGGTCTTTTGTTCTTTCAAATGAACTTTGTCATAGTTTTTTTCTAATTCAGTAAAAAAGGTTTTTGGGAATTTTATAGGTATAGCACTAAGTAAATAAATTAGTTTGTGTAGGATGGTCATTTTTATTATGTTAGCTCGTCCTACCAATGAGCATGCAATATTTTTCCAATTGTTTAGATCTAGTTTTAATTGTGTGGAAAGGTTTTCATAGTTGTGTTTGTATAATTCCTGTATTTGTCTTGGCAGATAGATTCCTAAATATTTTATATTGTCTAGGGTGACTTCAAATGGCATCTCTCTCTCTAATTCTTGCTGCTGTGATGTGTTGGAAATATATCGAAATGCTGATGATTTATGGGTATTTATTTTGTATCCTGCAACTTTGCTAAAGTTGTTGATTATTTTCACTAATTTTTTAGTCAATTCTCTAGGATTTTTTAAGTAGACCATCATATCATCAGCAAAGGGTGATAGTATGGTCTTCTCACTACCCATTTTAGTCCCTTCAATTTCTTTTTCTTCTCTAATTGCTACAGCTAGTGTTTCTAGTACAATGTCAAATAATAGAAGTGACAATGGGCATTCTTGTTTCACTCCTGATCTTATTGGGAATGCTTCTAATTTATCCCCATTGCAGATAATGTTTGTTGATGGTTTTAGATTTATACCATTTATTATTTTTAGGAAAGACGCTTCTATTCCTATACTTTCTAGTGTTTTCAGTAGGAATGGGTGTTTTTTGTCAAAGGCTTTTTCAGCATCTATTGAGATGATCATGTGATTTTTGTTGGTTTCCTTGTTGATTTGGTCAATTATGTGAATGGTTTTCCTAATGTTGAACCATCCTTGTATTGCTGGTATAAATCCCACCTGATCATTATGAATAATCCTTGTGATCACTTGCTGGAGTCTCTTTGCTTGTATTCTATTTAAGATTTTTGCATCTATGTTCATTAAGGTGATTGGTCTGTAATTTTCTTTCTCTCTTTTTGTTCTATCTGGCTTTGGGATCAGTACCATATCTGTGTCATAAAATGAGTTTGGTAGAATTTCTTTTTGCTTATTATGTCAAATACTTTGCATAGTATTGGTATTAGTTTTTCTTTGAAGGTTTGATAGAATTCACTTGTGAATCCATCTGATCCTTGGGATTTTTTCTTAGGGAGTTCTTTGATGGCTTGTTCAATTTCTTTTTCTGATATGGGATTATTTAGGTATTCTATTTCTTCTGCTGTTGATCTAGGCGATTTATATTTTTGTAAATATTTATCCATATTACCTAGATTGTTATATTTATTGCCATATAATTAGGAAAAATAGTTTTTAATGATTGCCTTGATATCCTCTTCATTAGAGGTGAGGTCTCCCTCTTCATCTTTGATACTGATAATTTGGATTTCTTCTTTCCTCTTTTTTATTAGATTGACCAGTACTTTGTCAATTTTATTTGTTTTTTTCAAAGTACCAGCTTCTACTCTTATTTATTAATTTAATAGTTCTTTTACTTTCAATTTTTATTGATTTCTCCTTTAATTTTTATAATCTCTAATTTAGTTTTTAGCTGGGGATTTTTAATTTTTTCCCATTCTAGGTTTTTTATTTGCATGCCCTGTTCATTGAACTTTGCCCTCCCTAGTTTTTTAATATATGCCCTCACGGATATAAATTTCCCCCTGAGTACTGCTTTAGCTGCATCCCACAGATTTTGGTAGGATGTCTCATCATTGACATTCTCTTCAATGAAATTATCAATTGTTTCTATGATTTGTTCTTTAACTAACTGATCTTGGAGAATCCTATTATTTAATTTCTAGTTAATTTTAATTTGCCAATCCTTGTGCCCTTATTAATTATTATTTTTATTACATTATGATCCAAAAATGGTACATTTACTATTTCTGCTCTTTTGCATTGTTTGCCATGTTTCTATGACCTAGTACATGATCAATCTTTGTTAATGTACCATGTGCAGCTAAAAAGAAAGTATATTCCTTTTTGTCTCTATTTTTCTCCACATATCTATTAACTCTAATTTTTCTAGGATTTCATTCGCCTCTCTTATCTCTTTCTTATTTATTTTTCATTTGATTTATCTAGATCTGATAGAGGAAGATTTAGTTCTCCCACTAGTAAAGTTTTACTATCTATTTGTTCCTTGAGCTCTGCCAGTTTATTCATTAGAAATTTGGATGCTATACCATTAGGTGCATACATGAGGAATACTGTTATTTCCTCATTGTCTATACTGCCTTTTAACAGGATGTAATTGCCTTCTCTATCTCTTTTAATCAGATGTATTTTCACTTTGGCTTTATCAGAAATCATGATTGCAACTCCTGCCTTCTTTTTCTCAGTTGAAACCCAATAAATTTTAATCCAGCCTATTATTTTTATCTATGTATGTCTACCTGCCTCATGTGTGTTACTTGTAGACAACATATGGTAGGATTTTGGTTTCTAATCCACTCTGCTATTTGCTTCTGTTTTATGGGCAAGTTCATCCCATTCATATTCAGAGTTATAGTTAACAGCTGTGTATTCCCTGGCATTTTGATATCCTCTCCTAGTTCTGCCCCTTCTTCTTGCACTATTACCTTTTAAACTAGTGGTTTGTTTTAAATTAGTCCTTCTTATCCCCTCCCTTAGTTTACTTCCTTTTCCACCCCCTCCCTTTTTGTTCCCCTCTTATTATTTTTTAAGACCTAATGAATTCCCTCCCTGCTCTCTTCCCCTTCTTTTTTGAACTCTCCACCCCACTGCCCCACTTGATTTATCCCTTCTGACTTTCTCTGTAGAGTAAGATAGAATTCGATATCCCAAAGGATATAACTACTCTTCCCTAATTCCACTGAGAGTAGGATTTAAGTATTTCTTTTTAAAGCTCTCTTCTTCTCATTATAACAGTATTCATCCCCTCCCTTTCCCATGCCCTCTTTGTGTGGTATAGATTATCCTATTTTTCTTATTCCTTCAAATTTCTCTTCGTTCCCTCTTCTATTCACCCCTCCTCTTTTTTCCATATCATCTTAGACTATTTAGTACTTCAACCTCTCATTATGAATAATTCTTCTAATTACTACAATAGTGAACACAATTTTTGAGAATTACACATAACATTTCTCCATATAGGAATACACATACTTTGTTCTTGTTGGAGCCCTTAAGGAAGCATATTTAAGAGTAAGAGTTTTCTTTCTTTCCCCTCTCTGCCAGATCCTGTGTAATCCTGCTTGGTATTCCTTGATATCTGAATTGTATCTTTCTGGCTTCTTGTAATATTTTCCCTTAACTTGGAAACTCTTGATTTTGTCAATTATATTCCTGGGGGTTGACTTTTGAGGGTTTAGTGTAGTGGGTGATCTATGGATCCTTTCATTGTCTATTTTGCCCTTTTGTTGAAGAATATCAGGGCAGTTTTCTTTGATAATTTCTTGTAGTATGGTGTCCAATTTTCTATTAATCTCTGATTTTTCAGGAAGACCAATGATTCTCAAACTGTCTCTTCTAGACCCGTTTTCTTGATCTGTCATTTTCTCTGTGAGATATTTCAAGTTTCTTTCTATTTTGTCATTCTTTTGACTTTGCTTTATTAGTTCTTGCTGTTTGGCAAAATCATTGGCTTCTACTTGTCAAATTCAGGTCTTTCCCTTTTTGATTTAGACTATCCTGTATTTCATGGTTTCCTGCTGTTTAATTTGGGTCTCCAATTTGCTTATCATTTTGTCTGATTTTGGGGTATCTTTCTCCAATTGGGAATTTGTCTTTTAAGCTCTTAATTTCCTTTTGAGTTATTTCCCACTTCTCTCACCAAATCTCTTCCATCTTTCTCATGATCTCAGGTATGAACTCTTCAAAAGCTTGTGACCCATTTTCATTTTTTTCGGAAGAGTTGGATGTGTTTCCTTGTTTGTCTTCCTCTGCCGCCTGCTCTGTTGTCTGGATTTTTTCTGTGTAAAATTTATCAAGTGTTAATGCTTTCCTCTTATTTTTTCTCTTGGTTAGTTTTTGGGCATTCCTTGCCATTATGATGTTGGTTTTTCCTTCTCAATCAGAAGTCTGGGTGAGGTGGGCAAGCTTTCTGTGTATAGAGCTTTGGAGCAGTTTTTGTCTGAGTCACAATGCAGTGCTGCCCCTCTCAGCTTTATCCTCGTGCTTAAGGTCTGCTCTTTTTAGGCTCCTGGGGTCTCAAGTCTCTCTGTTTCCAGGGTCAACTCTTCTGGAGGTCCCCTTGCTTGGTCTTCTGCCCAAGGCTCCTTTATGAGTCTAAGCACACTGTTTCCACAGTCTGTCACCCTTCTGCTCTAGGTCCCCACTCAAGGTCTGAGACCAAAGTCCACATTCTTTAGCCTCTTGGGGTCTTAAGTCTTGCTGCTCTCAGGAGCAAGCCCCTGGTGATCCCAGTTAGTTTCCAAGAACTTAGTGACTTAGTGAATGCACTTGCTCTAACTCTTGTAAGCTGGCTCTGGTACTATAGGTGGGGTGGGGTGGTGAGGAGGATTGATCAGCTCATGTTTTAGTGAGAGCTATTTCACACCCCCTATAGCATGGAAATGCCCAAATCCCATGTACCTTCAATGCTGCACCCTATTGTGGAGTCCCTTCATCTGGATTTTTTTTGTGTCCTTTTGAGGTATCATGTATTGATTGGTTAGGAGAGTTAAGAGCACTTCTTCTATTCTGCAGCCATCTTAACCCAGAACTCCACCAAATCCATTTTCAAAAAGAACATGACATAGCATGCCCAATGAATGGTGTTTACAGAATCCTCGAATATGAGTTAGAAGCTACTTTTGAGACCATCTTGTCCAGTTCCCTAATTTTACAGGTGAGGATGCTGAGAAGTAGAAAGAGAAAAAGAACTTATCCAGGGTAACACAATAATCTCACTGCAGTTCAAGAATTTAATCACAGTTTTCTGTCAGGTGACTACTTTCTATGTCATTCTGAATTAACATAATATAGAAAATTCAGCAGATGCTGCTGTATAAACTCAATTTATTTAGTCCTTACCCGCCTTATGAAAGCATTTCCCTGACCCCTGATTTGTCTTACTAGTGTCCAAATACCTATTATTTTCTGATCCATTCCATTGACATTTATTCCACATTGTAACTTGGCCATAGGTACCTAATTAGCTGTTTGTGTGTATTGTTTACATCTCACCCCATACCCAGTACCTCACTTGTGCTAGGACAAGCTCAATATTTATTTGATTTGACATACTGAGTTATCTCACCCACAACTACACAGTAGACAGTGAACTGAATTGCAAGCCTGGGAACTGGTTGTGTACCTTTCTGCAACCCCCGGAGCACCTAGCATGGCACCATCCATACAAACACAGCTCAATAAATATTTGTTGACTGACAGATTAAAGATCATAAATTGCATAAATTGCTGCTTCAGAACAAAAATGGGGTGAGGAAGGAGAGTGGTTCTCATATTGACTTTAGAAAGGGCAAGAAAATCCCATGGTTCAGAAAGTGAAGAATTAAAACTGACAAAGATGAAGTCAATATCAATACCCAACATCCAGGGACAAAAACACCTTTAGCTATTTTCTCTCATACCTCTAACACTTCCTTGGCATCTATTTCCTTGACTTAAGGAAAGGCAAGAAAGGGTGTGTGATGCTGCCAAAAGGGAGAAAGATTTAGTCATCTGAGTTCTAGTCTTTTCCCTGCTATTTACTAATCTTTTAATCTAAGGGATATCACAAGACCTCAGTTTCTGGATGAACAAAATTAATGGGCTGAATCTCTGAGACCTTTTCCCATTCTACAGCCTTGAACTATGATCTTTCCACCTTCTTTCCTTCACTGGGTCAAATTAATATTACAATGAGCTGAATAACATATTTGAAATAAGAATGGATTCATTGCCAGGGTGTTTTAATTTTATTCCTAGCTCTTTCACTAAACAGTTGTGTGTATTCATACAGGTGGGTCAATTAGATTTTATGGATCTCAATATCCTCATCTGTAAAACGAAGCTAATAATCCAATTGTATCTCAAGTTAGCATTCCTGTAGGACTCAAATGAGAAAAAAATTAAAATTTGCAAACTTCAAAGTGTTATGGAAATAACAATTATCATTCCCTACCATCTAGCATAAGGCTCTTGAACAAAGTAGATGCTTAATAAAAGTTTATAAATGAATCAAGTTTATGAAATGCCCTAATATGAGTTATTGGAGTTACCTTTTTTCTCTTACCTTGCATCTTAAAACCAATATTATGTAATGGTCCCAAAACAGAAAAGTGGTAGGGGCTAGTTTAAGTAACTTGCCCAGGGTATTAAGGCCAATTTCAAACCTAGGACCTCTAATCTTTGGGCCTGGCTTTCAATCTATTGTGCCACCTAACTGTCCACAATATAAATTATCTTAATCCATTTCTTTTGATTATGATTATTTGTGAATGTTGAATTTTTCCTTCACCACTATAATGAAACTTAGGGTAATAGACTTTTAAAAGCAGAAGATACTTTATAGCCTATCCAGTCCAATTTACTCATTTTACAAGTAATGGATAAAAAAAGGTCAGTAGGGGGCAGCTGGGTAGTTCAGTGGATTGAGAGCCAGGCCTAGAGACAGGAGGTCCTGGGTTCAAATCCTACCTCAGACACTTCCCAGCTGTGTGACCCTGGGGGCAAGTCACTTGACCCCCATTGCCTACCCTTACCAATCTTCCACCTATAAGTCAATACACAGAAGTTAAGGGTTTAAAAAACTAAAAAAAAAAAAGGGGGTCAGTAACTTCCTCCAAATTACATAAATACTATATCAGTAGAGTTAAGATTTGAGCCCAGCTACTCTAGTTCCAAATCCAGTGACCTTTCCATTGGACTTATGCCACTCTACACAATAAATTATGATAAATGTATTGGGAAAAATTAGCAAAGTCTGGTGGATAAAGTGCTGGACTTAGAGTAAGGTATATTTTTAACTGAATGATCCTCAACAAGTCACATTACACTCATATACATATACATACATATGACAAAAGTATTTGGGTGTATTTGCTACTTAAGACATCCTTAAAGCCACTTTTGATCCTGGAGGCCAAGAATGTGGATATGATTTACATGTAGACTAGGTAGGTTTGATTAGCTACCTCATGCATAGCTTTAAGCACTTCACAAATATATAGCATGGTATAATAAAAAAAATTAAAACTACTAGATTAAAATCAGTAGATTCTGCCATAACCTGCAATAATACCTGTGCCTCTGTTAGCCACCTTGCATGCACTTGGTACATGCTTCTACATTTATTCATATTATAGCAAAATAGATATTTATAGAACAGATTCAAGGGGATATCTCAACAAGCCCATCATCATCTTGTTCAGAGTGTAGAGAAATACTTTCTCTCTTTCTTTCTCTCTCTCTCTCTCCCCGTCTGTCTGTCTGTCTGTCTGTCTGTCTGTCTGTCTCTCTCTCAAACACACACACACATATAAACAACTACTGTGAGACATTTTTACTATGCAAGAAATGAGTTGCAATCTGTGTTGATAAAAAGATTTCCCACACTGGGAGTACTGTGTGATAGCAAAATCACAAATCTTTGTGTCCTTTCATAATTTATGAGATACAAAAATGAAGGAGATTCATTATTAAAAAGGAAGATCAGTTAAAATTTTGTGAAGAAATGATTATTTGGAAAAGGAAACAGTTCATTAAAATCCAGAATTACTGGGTCATGTCCAGAAACATATTTATTCTTCTTATAAAGTTAATAGTCAGAAGAATCCTGTAGTTAGTGTCCCTAGTTTTCAGCAAAATGCTTGACAAAGTTTCTAATGCTGTTCTCTGAAGTTAAAGAGATATAAGTTAGATGAGCATAATAATTAAGTATATTAGAACTAGTTGAATAGCTAGACCTCAAGTTATAATTAATGGTTTAATAATATCTCATGGTCTTCCCTCAGTTGATCTTTCTTTGACCCCAAACCATTCAATATTTGTTTTTTCTAACTTCGGTGAAATAAAAAATCATGATTCTTAAGCTTGCAGATGGCACAAAGCTGGAAAGGATGACAACCATGCAGACAAAAGTCAGAATTCAAAAAGATCATAATAGATTAGAGTGACATACAAAATAGAATAAAGTGAGCTATAAAAGGAATAAATGTAAAGTTTCTACATGTGGGTTCAAAAATCAACAGAATATGAAATTTCATAGCTTGTTGAAAAATCCTATGTAAAATATTTAGTGGGCTTAATAAACTGTTCAATATGAGTTGGCAGAGTTATAGAGCAGCCTCCAAAAAACTGCTACATCAGATTAGTAAAAGAAAACATAGAAGGTGAGTTCATAGTGAGAATAGAATGAAGGAAATTTTCCTAAATAAGATGGGAACCAACATTCTCAGGTAAGCTACATCAACTTCTAGACTAAGAGAAAAGTAACATCACTCACTGAAGTATAGAATCATTCTTCTTTTGAGTGTCTTTCCCAAGTCAGACAGGAGAGGTAGAATCCTGAGTCTACTGATTGTATTCCAGTTGTATTTTTATTATAGCATGCTTTATATTTGTTCAGTGCTCAAAGCTATGGATGAGACAGCTAATCAAAGCTATCCAACCTACACAGGGATAATATTCTCAATTTTAGTCTCCCGAATCATAAATGGTTTTAAGAATACCTTAAGCAGCAAATACACCAAAATCACACATATAACCCAAAATACATAAACCTCTGTTAGCCACCTTGTGGATACTAGGGAACATCTGATTTATTCATGTAACAACAAAATAGACATTTATAAGACAGATCCAACTGAAGATCTCAACAAGTTGCTCATCATCTTGTTCAGAGTATAGAGAAATATTGACCAATCAAAATGTAGCTCCACAGATGCTTAATCTAACTCATCAGTATTTTTTCTAAGACAGTAGCCAGTAGAAATAACTCTGGGCATGACTGTTTTCAGGGAAGTTGGAGCCAAAATTTCATGCATATATTATAATTCACTTACATAATTACCCAAATTAAAAATACCATAAGATTTAAATGGATTTGGAATGTTCATCCCCTCTCACAGGCATATGAGGCGGAAAAGGCCAATTAAGAGTATTTCTTTCTTTGTACTCACTGACAGTCTCCTCAGAATGGTTTTAGATTTCTCAAGGGAGAATAAAGGGTGGGGGAACAGAGCAGCAAATATCTCCTAAGCAGTCCTGTGAAACCTCAGAAAGGGAAACCAGTCTCTTCTCCACTCCCTTTCTAGCCATTAGATTTCTGGCTATGTGGAAAAGAACTTAGAGGGTCATCCCCTCTTTAAGAATTTCTGATTTAGTGAGTCATCCAGTTAAAATTAAAAAGGCTATATGCACATAATAATGTCTGTGGCTCAATTCTATTCTTTTCAACAAGGTCATGGATTTAGAACCAAAATAGAAAATCATTTAATTCAGCTCCCTTATTTTGTAGATGAGGAAACTGAGACCCTGGGGAATAAACATTTGCCAAAATTTACATAGATTATTAGTGACACAGCTTCAATTTGAACCCTAATCCTCTGACTCCATCCATATCTAGAGTTTTTTCCACCATACCACAGTACTTATAGATCACTTGATAAACATTCCTCATTGTTAATCAAGACTGGTACTCAAGGTAACCTAATTTAGAATATACTAAGTTGATTAATCCTGATGCCCTCCACACTTCCTTTTGACCCTCTTTGGCTCTCTTCTGAGTCTTCATTCCCAAAGTAAGTCAGCAAATCAAATTTTAAAAGGCATCTTTTAAACATCTCCTAAGTGCCAGTCACTGTGCTAACAAAAGAGGTATTGTATTCTGGAAAGAGTTAAACTGGTGAGTGGTGTTCAAGTGAAAAAATCTGATTCAGATGATCAGCTGAAGAACCTGGAAAAAGAGGAGACTTAAGGGGAATGTTATAATCATCTTGAATTATATGAAATCCCTCATTTGGAAGAGGAATTGTAATTGTGCTGCTTGGCCCTATGGGGCAGCACTAGTAGCAATGGAATGGAGTGGGGTGAAGGGGAGAAGGGATGGTTTACAGTGTGGCTGACCTTTTTGGCTATCTAAAAGAAGAGTTGCTTCAGAAGAAAGTGAGCTCCCTAAAGCTGGAGTTGCTCAGGCAAAAACTGGATGACAGATTTTCAATCTTTCCATAGAAAGGCTTCCTTCATGGGAAAGGAGGTTGAAATAGATGGCCTCTGGCTCTAAGATTCTACACTTTCACTAGTTTCACTATCTGATGAGATGTGTAGTCATCCATTCCCACCCACAATTGCTGATTTACACCAGGTAGGGAAAGGATATCCTGCTTCTCAAAGAGATGGAATAGTATTTATGGGGAACAGTGGGAAGACTGGTTTAGCTGAAATTTAATATGTGATAGAAAGTAATATGAAATCAGTCTAGAAAACTGGCCTGGAGCAAGACTACAAAGATTCTTAAACTCCAAACAAAAACATTTTTACACCATCCTATAGATAGCAGAGAGCTTTTGAAACTCATATCTCTACAGCATAATGGTCCCAAATAGAAACATAGTATGTAGTGTAGAGAGTCAGCATCATATTCAGGAAGAGCTGGGTTCATGTCCCACCTCTTTACTGATTGCATGATGCTGGTAAATCACATAACCTATCAGTGTTCCAGCCAACTCTCTAAGGCTATAATTTCAGAGTAAGTGCTGATTTTCAGTAGGAGAGTGGGTTTCTTTCATCGGAAGTTCTCTAAACCAATGAAATCACAGGATCAGACCTCTCTCTGCTTCACCCCACACCCCGTTCACACACACACACACACACACACACACACACACACACACATACACAAGCCATCCCAGTCAGACCATACCTGGAGTACTATATTCTTAATGACATATTCTAGGAAGGACTTTAACATGTATGAGAGGGTCTAGAAAAGAGTTTCTGGAATGGCAAGAGGATTTTTGACCATGCCACAAGATAATCAGCAGGAACTGTGGATATTTCTCCTAGAGAAGAGAAAACTTCAGGAGGTATGATCATTGCCTTTGTCTTCAAGTACTGGAGGAGATATAAAGTGAAAGGGAAATTAGATACTTTCTGCTTGGTACAAGGGTAGAATTTAGGAGGACTAGGCAGCAGGAAATTACAGAGAATCAGAATATGACTAGATGTAAGTGAGGAAATATAACAGTGAGAACTGTCCTTAAATAGTTGGGATTTCTTATTGGATGAGTTCCCCTTCACTGAAGATCTTTAATCCATCAATAGATGACTGTCAAGGATGAATAAACAGAATGAATTGATCAGTTAGTTGAAGATAACATCTCAGGTCCTTTCAAGCTGTGAGATTTCTGTGCTTCACAAAGTACTCTCATACCAGACTTGTGATTTAGGTTCATACTAGTTTACCATTTTAGAGATGAAAAAAACTTGAGGTTAAAAATAGTTTGATCACTTTTTTAGTATTAGAGCTAGTAGGTACCAGAGATAATACTAACATACAGATCTGTTTCCAATCCTGAAGCACATGATGGACTGCTTCTAGGGCAAAAAAGGCTATGCTAATTTTGTCTCCAGCCATATTCCTGCCTATTTCCTAACACCTCTTTTCAGTGAAAATATTAGCAGCAACTGACATGCAAGAGGAGAAGGCAAAATAGGCTTTCGCAGTTGAGTAGCCACCATTTAAGCAGAACCTACCTTGTCTAATGTGTTGCTTAGGCATGAAAACAAAATAATTTCCCAATATGTGATTTAAATTTGATGATAGAACTTTTCACAAACAAAGAGTCCTGATGTATTTAAAAGCAGAATTTGGTTGTGCGAGGAATTCTTTGTAGTTTCTACCTATTGCCCATGATAAAATCAAAATGTAAAGCAATGTCTAGTAGGAAAAGGATCTGGGTTGGTCACATAATGAGACTGAAGGATGAAAGGTGGACGTACCTAGTGCTGCCTTGGAATCATGGAATGACAGTGTAGTACATTGAAGAAAGCACTGGATGGAAAGGATTGTGTTCAAATCCTTCCACCGCATTTTACTCCCTGGATTATATTCAACTATAAAATGAAGGATGTGTCCTAGATGACCTCTGAGGCTCCCATAATCTCTCAAACTATGATCTTATTTCACCTAGAATAAGACTCTGTTTGGGGAGAATCATATTTGGAAGATTTAATGGAAGACATGTTCAAGAACAATAGCTGAGGGGGCAGTTGGGTAGCTCAGTGGATTGAAAGTCAGACCCAAAGACGGGAGGTCATGGGTTCAAATATGGCCTCAGACACTTCCTAGATGTGTGACCCTGGGCAATTCACTTAACCCCCATTACCTGGCCCTTACCACTCTTAGAACCTTAGAACCAATTCCCAGTATTGATTCTAAGATGGAAGGTAAGGTTTTTTTTTTTTTAAAAGAACAATAGCAGAAAAGAAGGAATAGACGTCTGCCTATATGGCTCAAGTCTATGCCAATCCCTTTTCTTTTTCTTTTTAATTTTTTATTAAGTGCTTTTTAAAAATTTTAATTTGAATATTTTCCCATAGTTACATGTTTCATGCTCTTTTTCTCTCCCCCAAACCTCCCTAACCCCCCTTAGCTGACACATATTCCACTGGGTTTTACATGTATCTGCCAATCTTTTTTCATCTCATTACAGCAGTGATTTTCCTAAAGTACAGAGTTGGCGATACCATTCCTCTGTCCATTAAACACCAGTAATTACCTGTCACCTTTGAGATCAAATGCAAACTCCTCAATATGTATTTAAAATCCTTCCCTCCTTGACTCCAAACAATCTTTTCAGCTTTATTTATGCACTTCTCTTCTTCATCCACTATTTAGTCTAGTCAAACCACATTCCCTGCTGTTCCCTATATGTAACATTTCATTTCATTTCTCTTTAGCTTTGCAGATTCACAGTATCTAGAATGCATTCCCTCCTCACCTCCACCTCTTAGAATCCCTGATTTCCTTTAAAGCTCACTTTAAGTTCTACCTCCTACAGGAGGCCTGTCCTGCTTTTGCTACAACCTTAGCTTCTAGTACAGTACCCTCCCACTACTTTGTATTTATTTTGCAGTCATTTTATTTTATGAATATTTATGGATCTGTTTTCTCACCCAGTAGATCTATGCTCCTCAAAGGTTGTTTTTTCTTTTCATCCACATGTCTAGCACAGTGCCTAACTCATAGTTGGTTGGTTTGTTGTCCTTCTTACTCAGAGAGGACCAAAATGACATTACTCTGTCAGGGTCAAAGTTCAATAATTAGGCTACTATGAGATTGGAAGGGTCTTCTTTTTTTAAATAATTATAAAAATATTTTATTTCACCAATGACATATAATAAATTTTCACATAAGTTTTCTGAATTTATATGGTCCAAATTGCCTCCCTCCCCCCTTCCACCCTTATCCTGGAGCTGGCAAGCTATTCAATCTGAGTTATACATGTATTATCACATATATCCAAATTGTTCATTTTTATGAGAAAATAATTATATCAAACCAAAACCCCCCAAACCAAAACTCAAATAAACAACTAAAAAATCACATGCTTTGATCTGCATCCTGATTCCAACAGTTCTTTCTCTGGAGGTAGAGAGCATTCTTTCTCATAAGTCCCTCAGAATTGTTCAGGATCATTGTATTGCAGAGAGTGTCTAAATCTATCAAATTTGATCATTTGGAAGTATCTTCTATAGGTCTGGCATAAATAGCCCATTTGAACATTTTTGGATGGAAATGTCTCTAAATTTGCACATCTCACATTTCTTTTGAGCTACAGCAATTCTGCTTTACTATAAAAGCACAGTTCCTTCTTTGACGCAGGCATGATGATTCTGTGGATGATTCTGTGCCAGTGCTTCCATGTGTCATAATTGATACCAAGCTCTTCATAGAGACCTTGAGAGTGTCCTCGTATCTCTTCTTATGACATTCATAGGAGTGCTTGCCTTGTGTGAGTTCTCTGTGAAAGAGTCTTTTAGGCAAATGTGCATTTGGCATCCAACAATTTGTGGGCAGCCCATCAAAACCACACTTTCTACAGCAGAGTTTGAATGGCTGCCAGTTGAACTCAAGAAGATTTCAGTGTTCAATACCTTATCTTGCCAGATGATCTTCAAAATCTTCCTAAGACCATTCAAATGGAAGTGCTTCAGTTTCCTGGCATCCTGTCCATGTTTCACAGGCATACAACAGTGCTCTGTAGACCTGAAGTTTGGTAGGCAGCTTAATATCTCTTCTCTCTCATACTTTCCTTCTAAGTGTCCCAAACACTGTCCTGGATCTCACAATGTGTTTATCAACTTCATCATCTGTGCATTCATCCCTAGGGAGCACATTGCCAAAGTAAGTGAACATATCCACAGGGTTCTAATGTCTCTGTTTTCTGTAACCGATGGTTCCACGTACAGATGTTTCAGTGCTGGCTGGTGGACAACCTCTGTTTTGTCAGTGCTAATTGTCAGGCCAAATTAGCACAAACAACAGAGAAAATCAATCCATACACCATTGCATCTCATTCTTGGAGGCCACACTGAGTGCTTAGTCATCTATAAACGAAAGCCATGTATCAACTCTCTTTCCACTTTAGTCTTGAGGCTAATAGCCTTTTCAAGTTAAATAATTTATTGTTAGTGTGTTAGCAGACGTTGAGGCTATTTTTGTCCTCATTGAAGGTATCCGATAACATTACTGAAAACATCATGCTAAAAAGCATGGGAACAAGTATACAGTCTTGCTTCACTCCATTGGTGCCTGGGAAAGCTCAAGAGCAATACTCATTATTCAGGACCCATGTAAGCATGCATGTCATGGAGCTGATGAGCTTTTCTAGGCAACCAAATTTTGCAATGATCTCCCCCAGTCACCAATGACTGACAGTATGAAAGGCTGTGGTCATGTCCATGAACATCGTATAAAGATTTCTCTTCTATTCCTTGCATTTCTCCTAGATTTGTCAAACAAGAAACACCATACTAAGCCATTTTTTGGCCCTTTCCAAAGCTACACTGACTCTTGGATAGGTGACCATCTTTCAGGTGAAGGATCACTCTATTAATTTGGGCAAGAATCTTGCCAGCAATGATGATTGTCACGGGATAATTCATTTTCTTTTCATTTATAAAGATGAGCAACCAACACACTGAGTACCCTGGGGGATAACATCCTCTTTCCATGTAACCCAGAAGATTTCTGTTAGCTCTTGTATGAGCAGTGGACCTCCTGCCTTGCAAATCTCTGCTGGAATGGAACCAGCACCAACCATGTTAGCACACAAGAGGAGCCTAATGGCATTCAAAACCTCTTCTTCAGTTAGAATTTTGGCTAGAGAAGGATTGCCTTCAACCTGAACTATATGTCCAATGCCTTCAACATTGATTGATGATGGTCTATTGAGAATACTATGGAACCGATAAGCCCTATCTCCAGAATTATATCCTTTCACTGATTGGGATGGCTCCATCAGTGCTGAGTAGTTGAGATGCACCATGGGTCTTTGGTCCATAAATGGCCTTCATGGCATATTGAAGCACTTTGGGTTGTTACTCTCAGCTTAAAACTGAATTTCAGGGGGTAGCTGGGTAGCTCAGTGGATTGAGAGCCAGGCCTAGAGACGGGAGGTCCTAGGTTCAAATCTGGCCTCAGACACTTCCCAGCTGTGTGACTCTGGGCAAGTCACTTGACTCTCATTGCCTACCCTTACCACTCTTTTGCCTTGGAGCCAATACACAGTATTAATTCCAAGACAGAAGGTAAGGGTTAAAAAAAAAAAAACAACTAAATTTCATCTTCCTTCTTACTGAACTGAGAATACTGAATCTCTAAGCTTTGTTTGCACTTTACTTTTGATAGAGTTAAATACTGCTTTCTTAGAGACGGATGAACTATCTTGCAGATAAACCTTATGGAGTTCTTGTTTTTCATTTAGTAGTTTCTGAATTTACCTCTAATTTTCTTTAAACAAATCCCAGTGTTCACCTACCTGATAAAGAGTAGATACCTAATAAATGATTGTTGACTGACTTAACAGAAAACAGTATTGATGCAAGCAGTCCTGCTCCTATATCTAACTACAAGCCGTATAAAAGCTATATTTTACCTTAAAATCCCAGGATTTGCATTCACTCTCAGAAAGACTGGCTCTCTGTCTGGTAAGTCTAATCAAATGGTTGTTTCCCAATCACATTGCTTAGGCCATAATATTTTTTCCCTCTAGATTGCTATTCTACCTGGAACTAGGAATAGTGTTAAATATAAGGAAGTATGAGAATCTAGTCCCAATTCCCCTCATCCCTAAAATAGAAATATTCTTAGAACTGTGGACAAAAGGTTTCCATCAAAAGAATCTCTCTCCCAACTAGAAGTCTAGATTCATCCCTAAGGCCTGGCCTCCTCCATAGATATAATGGATAATCAGCTAAATGGTGTGATTTTAGGGGCGTCAAGAATGCCCTTCTTCCTCATAGTTACAATGTCATTATTATAGATTAAATATTTTCCTAAAATGAAAGGATAAAGAAATTTGTTGTAAAAGAGACCTAGAGGCCAACAAGTCCAATTTCCTTCTTTTTCAGATATCAGGTCCAAGGAGGTCCAGTGATTTGCCCAAAGTCACAAGTAATAAGAGATTTTAGAAGAATTTGAATTTAGCTCCTATGACTCTGGGCAGGGAGGTGGCACAGTGAATAGAGTTCTAGGCCTGGAATCAAGAACACTTCGTTTTTCTAAGTTCAAATCTGACCTCAGAAACTTACTGGCTATATGACCCTGGTCAAGTCACATAACCCACTTTGCCTCAGTTTCCTCATCTGTGAAATGAGCTAGTGAAGGGAAAGGTAAAACACTCTAGTACCTTTGCCAAGAAAACCCCAAATGAGGCCATGAAGAGTTGGATGAACCTCAACAACAACAACCACCTGTGACTCCAAATTCAACTTTCTTTCCATTATATCATAATGCCTGATAGCCTTCTACTTTATATGGCATAGAGTGACTTAGACTAATTAGTATTTACTATATTTGTAGTCAGAACCTAAGAACAAATCCTACCTTTTCTACTTACCCATAGAATTTTGGGGTGATATTTTAAATCTCTGAGTCTCAGATTTCTTCTCTGAATAATAAGGAGATTGGATAAAAATGTCTCCAAACTTTCTTTGAGCTTTTTTTTTAACACTTACCTTCTGCCTTAAAACCACTGTGTTTTGATTCTAAGGCAGAAGAGTTTCCCTTAACCTTTAAATCACATTATCCTCTGATGGGGAGCCAGAAACCTAGTTTTTTCTCCCAGCCCCAATGTTTAACTGGTTGTTTGACTGAATATATTTCTTTGTGCCTTAGTTTTCTCATCTATAAAATGGGTATAATACTACTTATGTTACCTGCCTCACAGAGTTGTCCAGAAGAGTGTATTTTATGAATCTTAAATTACTATGGAAATATGAGTTATTACAATTAGTAACAATTAGTTACAACAATTAGTTATTACAATTATTACAAACCTGCCTGGGAAAAATAACTCCTCCTACTGTTCTCACTCTTTTACACCTCACTGAGAGCATACCATCTTATTTCCTGACAAGAGCTTTATTATAGAAGGTATAGGAAAAACGACATGAAAAAACAGGGGTTAGGCCAAGAGGTTTTAAGGGATGCAAGAATACAAGGACAATTCGATCAAGTCCGTTTCCATGGAATTCCAAATTCTTAATTCTTATTCTTCAGGTACAGCGTCACTTTCTGTTTATTATTTGAAGACAAAATTCTTGGTCTAGAAATGAGTTAAAATCATGGAATTTCCATCAGAGGAGACCCTAGAGATCTTTCTCCTAAATAGAATGTAACCTTTTTGAGAAGAAGAACTTTTTCTCATTGAACATGCAGCTAGCACAGAACTTTACACATAAAAAGTGCTTGACAGGTATTTGTGGAATTGAATTATCAGTCCAGTTCCTTCATCTTGAAAATAAGGAAATAGAGTTCTAGCAAAAGAATAGAACTTTTTCAAGATTAGGGCTCAAGTTGCTGTGCCTCGAGTCAGAAAGATCTGAGTTGAAATCTAGACTCAGATACTCACTAGCTGTGTGAGACCGGGCAAGCAAGTCACCAAATCTCTGTTTGTCCCAGTTTCCTAATGTGGAAAAAAGAGGTTACCATAACAGCTAAGTTATATCGTGCTTACTAGGTGCTCTTCTTACTATATTTCTACATTCTTATTATATATACTACATGGGTTAATAATGATGATGAGAGCTAGCACTAATAAAGCATTTACTATGAATCAGATACTGTGCGACCCTGACAGGAGTTGCTATTATCATCCATATTTGGAGACTAAAACTGAATGATGATGATGATGATGATGATGATGATGATGATGATAGCACTAACTTGCATGGGGATTATGAGGATCAAATAAGATATTTATATTTTTAGCATATAACATCTGCTAAGCACATAGTAGGTGCCATATAAATAACAGATATTATTATTGTCATTAAGTCTTCCAACTCGCAGGTTCAGTGCTCCTTCCTTTATACAATATATTCTCTTACTTCAACCCTCTTTTTAGGCACTGACTATCCAGAATAAAAATTAAAAAAAAACCTAGAAAAAAGAGTACTTTAAAATCCAAATCCCTGCTAATAAATTGCTGAAAATAGTCTTGTTCTGAGTAGTATGATTAAATATTTGCTTGGAATTCCTTTTGGGCCCCAAAGGGCAGTTGTGCTGTCAAAATTCTGAAGACGTTGCATCGTTCTTGGAGGCTGACCTTCCAGGAAATTAATTGACATACAGGCTTGTCCTTGAAGAAGTTCCAAGCTGTCACTTCTCTTCTCCTTTTAACTATAGTCCTCATCTGAATCTTGAGATGGCTAAATCTTACTCAAAGTCGAAGAACGTCAAAGAGAAGCTTGATTTATTCTGGCTGGACTAACACACCTGCCACCCAATTCAAAAAATTATCTCAGCCTCGAAGTGTGCCCATGCACTGGGTGGAAATGAAACTAGGACTTCGCATCCTAGAGGGAAGCACTGTCAAGGCAGAATCGCCACTCCCCCTCTAATCCCCTGCTGAGTTTTCCATCTTTAAATAAGAAGCAGCCTGCTGAGGGTGTGTGTGGAAATCTGGGTACCATGGTATGCATAATGCAAAAAGCAAACAAGGGAATATTCAGCTTTTCACTTTAGTTATCTTTATATGCCTCTGTTACTGACACATAAGTATCAGGGAGGGAAACATTCTTCATTGATGGAAAATGTATATCCTTGAAATCTGTTTAAAGCCATGGACAAATGATAACTATCTCATATATATGTAGGAGAGCTAATATTTTACATATTATATATGTGTGTATACATACACATATAACATATAGATCTATAGATATTTAGATGTATAGATATAGATATAGATAGATAGACAGAGATCAAGATATAAGCAACCTAAGTGGTACAGTAGATAGTACACTGGTTTGGAATCAGACTCATCTTCCTGAATTCAAATCCAGCCTCAGACACTACCTGTATGATGCTGGGCAAATCACTTAACTCTGTCTCACTTTTTTCATTTATAAAAAGAGCTGGAGAAGGAAATGGCAAAGCACTCCAGTATCTTTTCCAAGAAAATCCCAAATGGATTTGGGGACGCAAAAAGTCAGACATAAATGAAAATGGTTGAACCACAACAACTATAAAAATGTGTGTGTATACACACACACACATCTATAAATATAAATATATATATATACATATATATATATACAATGATAATTTATTTTTCATATACTGTATTAATTCCTGCACATTAGGGAGAATTGCTGTGTATTCCCATGCCTGGGATCTGGATCAGAGATACCATCTAGTCTGCTGCTTTTTGAATTTTCTTTGTCCTTGGGAATCCTAAGTCTTTCTTTTTTTACAGAATTTGGTTAATAAATGAAGGTGACTAGGGTTCTTTTCAGGCTCGAGTGTCCTGTTCACCTGTGAGGATGGGGAGGGGTGAATAAATTGATGGGCCACTTTTTAATTAGCCATCACCAATTAAAGATATCTTGGGATGTTCAAGAGAGGGGCTGAATAATGAGCTCTTAAAAATCTATTTATTAGACTGGCTGACAGAGCTCAGGTCATTCTTGGTCCCTGAGAGAACCATGAAGCCCTAGTTCACTTTATTGATAACGAAGTAGGCCTAACCAATAAACCTGATATAATTGATAAACTTGTATTCTTACCCCAAAATCAGTCTCTCAAAATAATTTTAATCATAACAATATAAATGCTACAAAAATATTCACATTGTCATTCTAAAAATAGTTAACTGTAAGGAGCATTATGAAAAGGTGATTTTCCCTGGAAACATTTTTCAGGTGGAGGAATTGTGGACCATGAAGATCATATGATTTTAACTTCCACAGATAATTAGAAAAACCCAAGTATTCAGGCCCAAGAATGTGCCTGGAGACTAAGTGCTCATTCCACTGTGCAATGTTAATATATTCTTGGAGTGGAGCGGGGTGGAGAGTGATGAGAGCTGAAGGATAGGAAAAGCAAGGGAGATAAGGAAAAGAAAGTGAGAGAAGAAGATGAGAGGATGAAGTTAGGAGGGAAAAGTAATTATTCTTGGGAGGAGAAAGGAATAAAGGCTGGGCAGGGGCTGATGAGAAGAAATATCTAACTGGGAGATTCATCAAGTGAGATCAAAGCAATTGAGCTATGGATCTCACAGTATTTGTGTAGAGCTGCAAAGAGATAACAGACCTAAAAATTATTTGAAGCATTACAAGTGTTACAAATTAAGGTGTGATTATTTTTATTATTCATTTGCAATGAATAATGCCTTATAATTCTGTTTACTAATAATAAAGTGATAGGTTCTGTAGTCTTTTCCCTCCAGGCAGAAGGGGGACAGTGGAATTAAGTCACCAAGAGGATAGGAACTCCCTTTATCCCAACAAATATGACTACATATGGGACTTAGGAAGACTTAGGTTCAAAACTTGCCTCTGAAACTTAATAGTTGTAAGCCAGTTGTTTTACTTTTCTGAGTTTCTCAGTTTTCTTCATCTTTAAAATGAGGATAATAATACCTATAGTACATAACATCACATTTGTTATGAATTTCATACTATAACAAAAATGTTATATGTATATATATGTATATCTATATATACATATATATATATATATAACATAACTATAACACATAGGACTTGTGAGAGCTCACGTGGCTTAGAAGATCAGAGAACAAACCAACATCTAGGTTTTGCAACTCCAAGTTTGGCACTTTCTCCCTTATACAATATTTTCTACTAATGGAACACTTTTCTTTTTAAATCATTGATTATGAAGAAGAAAAAGTATTTATGTAAAGTGTTGAACAAACTTTAAAATTCTACATAAATAAGAACAAAGGATAGTATGTTGACTATTATTATAATTATTAATATAGGGATGATACGCCTATGTCCTACTATATTGTCTTTGTACCAAAATTACAATATGCCAAACTAATAATTATGAAACAATTCACCCTTGCCTTGTCTCACAACATGGAGCTAGATGATGTAGGAGTGCTGGGCCTGGGGTCATAAGACATGAATTCAAGTTCAACCTTAGACATCACTAGTTGTATGATATGTTACCTGAGGCAAGTCACAAATTTTGGCAGCCTCAGTTTCCTCAGTTTTCCTGTTAAATGGGAATAATAATAGCACTTTTCTACTTGCGTTGTTGTGAAGATGAGATCATAAAAAAGCTCTGCGCAAACCTTAAAGCACTACATAAAGGCTAGATAGTATTACTGTTATATTATCATCACCATTATCATCATCTTTGCCATACCTAGAAATTTAATGATGTGTTTTCCAAAATCCACTCAAGTTTCCAGTTTTCATCTACTTACAAATATGCATTATGCAGTCATACCTTTTTAGATTTGGAAAGGAGCTTAGAGATCATCTGGCCATACTCCCTTGCCTTTACAAATGAGGACAATTAGGTCCAAAAAGAATCAACTCACTTAAATTTTAGCAGGAAGCAACGTAGTGACAGAGTTGGTCCTAGAACCAAGGACTTACAATGCCCAAACCTTTTCACTTCACTATATCGCATGTTATTTACAAAGAGATCATTATGCTTACTTTAATTTTTGTCAGTGTACTTATGGAAGGTATATCGAGGTATGGCTTTCTTACAAGGTGTTTAGAGAATGGAATTATGATGATACTAGTTCCTTAATTTTGCAGTCTGTTCATTCAGGCTAAGAAAATTAATTAAATGGGAGAGGTCAAAAAGAGCAGATAAAGAAAGCTGATTTGCTCTATTGATCCCAGTTTTCCTATCTTCCTTTCTTCAGCATGTGATTTCTGACACCTCCCTTTTGTCAACTCTCCCATCTGAGCTGGGAAAACTAAGTTCTTGGGGTAGAAAGACACTCAAAGGAACTCTAAGCCAAACTTCTTTTTTTCTCTTGTTTCTTTTAATTTTTTTGTGACTCTAAAGTACTTTATAATTTTATTTATTTATTTGTTTTTTAGAATATTTTTCCATGGTTACATGATTCATGTTCTTCCCCCCCCCCAAATCTTCCCACCTTCCCCATAGCCAACGTGCAATTCCTCTGGGTTTTACATGTATCATTGATCAAGACCTATTTCCATATTATTGATAGTTGCACTGGGGTGGTCAAATAGTCTACATCACAAATCATATCCCCATTGACCCATGTGTTCAAGCAGTTGTTTTTCTTCTGTGTTTCTACTCCCACAGTTCTTTCTCTGGATGTGGATAGCATTCTTTCTCATAAGTCCCTCAGAATTGTCCTGGGTCATTGCAATGCTGCTAGTAGAGAAATCCATTACATGGGATTGTACCACAGTGTATCAGTCTCTGTTGCTGCTGTTCTATTGTTTCAATCATAGCCAACTCTTTGTAGCAACATTTGGGGTCTTCTTGGCAAAGAAAATAGAATGGTTTGCCATTTCCTTCTCTAGTTCACTTTGTAGATGAGGAAACTGAGGCAAAGAGAGTTAAGTGACTTTCCCAGCATCAAATAGTAAATGTCTGAGACCAGATTTAAACTCAGATCTTCTAGGCTCCAGGTCCAGCACTCTATCTACTGTACCACCATTATTACTTTGCTCAATCAGAACCAATATATCATCTGGAGCATCACAGGAATTTCAGGGAATCTAGTCTAGCCTATACAAAAACATACTTCTCTAACTTCCCCCAATAACTAATCATCTACCCTTTTCTGGAGAACCTTGAATAAAAGGGAAACTATTACTTTCTGAGGTAACCAATCTCATTTTTGGAAAGCTCACATTGTTTTGAAGTGATTAATCAATTTTGGTTTTCCTTGCATTGAGCTGAAATTTGCTTTTCTAAAACTTGCCCTCCTTTTTGCTGGTTTTGCTCTCAGGAGCCCAGTAGAACTAGTTAAATTCTTCTTCTACATGGTGGTCTTCTGGGTTATTTCAAAACAGTCATGATGTTCCACCTAAGTTTTATTATAGTAAAACGTTTAATAGAATGTTCATGTTGGAAGGGACTTCAGGATCCCTCTTGTCCAACCCATTTCTGAACAAGAATTCTTTGTACTACTTACCTAAGAGGTGGTCATCCTGTCTCCATCAAAAAGGGAACCCACCTCTTCCTCTGCAAGTTTACTTTTGCAAAGTTCTAGGGATTTGGAAGTACATCCTTACATCCTCAGTTTACCTCTTTGTGTCCTGCACCCATTGTTTGTAGTTCTATTTCTATAGGGATTTAAGATTTACAAAACATTTTTCCTCCACTAACCCTTCAAGTTAGAAAGGAAAACTATCACTGTTTTAATTTTAAAAATAAGGAAACTGAGGTCTAGAGGGAATAAATCTTTTCCAAAGCTAGTAAATGTCAGAGACAAGATCTTGGCCCACAAATCCCCGTTGTATATCTAGCCTAAGTTCTCCTATACCATGCTGCCTCCTGGTGTTTTCTCATCACTCAGCCCACGTTGCCTCACCTATAAATCTAGATTGCCAACCATACAGCATCTGGGGTTGGCTAGACAAATGCTGCATTTGACAAGACGACTGTTCAGAGCAACTCACTTTGTTTATGATGCATTTAATTCATCGATCAATTTCTTGTTCTCTTTTCTAGGAGAGCTCAAGAGAATGGAAGAAGTTGGTATGGAAGAAACACAAGAAGGTCCAAAAGGAATTTTTTATATATCCATTCCCTCCTCACCCCGCTTACTTTGGTACAAGAAGATGCTTAAAAATACATATCTGAAATCTGAACAATGAGCCAGATGGCAGATTTGCTGGCTCAGTAAAACACTGCTTTGTTGATCAGTCAAATCCACAGCAGCAATTGGTGATTTAATGGGCCTGGTCCTAAAACTAAGCACTATGAGCCATTTCAGTTTGTTTGAAGGCTGTGTTAACTTAGTGCATTTAATGAAATACAACTCTGGGACCCTGTGGAGGAAAATGGATTAACTCTTCATAAGCCATTATGATTCCAGAGGGATTTGGGAGTTGTAAGAAGCTGTGATTTAGTTCTAATGCCTACCATTGTTTGGATTCTTTTTTATTTTTTTACCCCATCTGGAGGAGGTGATGAATCTGTGAAGGTGAGGGGGACAACAGGCTCTGACAGGCAGGTCTTAAAATGCCAGTCCTTCAAATCCCTGGCTGTTCATAGAATCTCACATTCAGAAGGCGCCTTGGAGGTCATCTATTCAAACCCCTATATGAAGCATGAACAACCCCTTGGAAAATTTCTAACAAATATTCTTTCAGACTCTACTTCAACATTCCCTAATGGTGGGGAACTCAAGCAGTCATTCCATTTTTTAGGAAAAAAAGCACTATTTCTTATCTTGACTCAAAATTATCTTTCCCCAAAAGCTACCCTTTATTAGAAGCTAAGGGGGTAATATATTAGCAAGAGTGATGAATTTGATGTTGAAGGATCTGAGTCAAATTCCCAGCTCTTCCATTTCATTTACTATCTGTGTGACTTTGGGAAAATCACACTAACCATCAGAGAATCAGTTTCCTGATCTTTAAAATGGACTAAATGAACTCTAAACTTCCATATATATATATACGTATATATATATATACATACATATATAGATAAAAATGTTTATCTATCTTTCTCTGTGTGTATATATAATGCATGTATAGGTATGTGTATATATGTACATATATATATATATATGTAAAGACTATATTCTATACTCCTTGGGAAATACTCATACAAAATAAATCTAATCTCTCTTCCAAGTTTATTCCATGTTATCCCTGTCAACATTTGGAAACAATAATCAAATAGTTCCCACCCACAAATTTTCTTTTTCAGCATAAACCAATTTTTTTTCAAATGGACTGAACACAATCCAGCTTTTCAATGTTCCTCCTAAAATAGTGACTCCCAAAGAATTTGTGCCCAGAAATGATGGTACTATTTCTTATATGGTCTGGCCAAAGCAAAGTAAAACACTATCATCTTCATTATTGTGGATAATATTCTTTTATTAATTCAGCCTGTCAGAATTGTTTTTTTATTTTTTCTTTTGGTTGCCATGCTACATCTTATTGAATTCCTTCACTAAATTCCTTGGATCTTTTTTCAAATGAATTGCAATCTAGGTGTGGCTGCTCATGGAGGTGTCTATTTTTTACATCTGCAATTGCATTCTATTAATTGATCCCAGCATTGTAGCTCATAAAGGATGCATTTGTTTCTTTCAGATCCTACATCTAATACTTGCTTCTCTATGTATCCTTGGGCAAGCTATTTGACCTCCAAGAGCCTCAGTGTCTTTAACTGTCAAATGAGGAGGTTAATAAACAGCTTCTGAAATCTCTTCCATTCCTACATCTATGAGCCTATGATCCTTATGGCATTCTACATCATAGCTTTCCCTCCCAGCTTCATATCTATCATTCAAATATGTAATAAATGTGCCTTCCTTGCATTCATCCAAGGTATTGTTAAAATACTGGAAAAAAGATCAAGGACAGAGCTTTTAGCATGTCATTGGATTTTTTCTTCCAAATAGACATAGAACAATCTTTTGCGCTGATTGTTCAATAGTTCAAACCCATGTAACTATACCAATGCTCAATCCACATTTATTTTATTCACAAGGATAAAAATAAGATTGAATGTCATGGTAAAATTCAGATAAATTAACATTCCACCAGTCTATCCTGGGAATGTTAAATCTGGCATTATTTATTCTTATCAAATCCCTGATGATCCTTGGTGATCACTTTTTTTTAGTGCTTATGAATTGGGTTTATTTTTATGAAAGGAAACAGCAATGGATCCCTATAAATCCTTTTTCTATATTGACTTTGGCAGCAGACTATCTGAAAAAAAAAAACACAAAGAAAATCGGACTGTGTGTATCCAAAGATCCTATGTATAATTAAGCTTACTCTTTTGCATTTAGGTAGTAACATAGTTAGTGTTGGATTTGGAACCTGAAAGACCTGAGTTTGAATCCTTTTTCAAACACTTGCTAATAATTATGGGACCTTGAAAAAGTCACTTAACCTCACCCAACCTCAATTTCCTCACTTTTAAATGAGAAAAAAATATCTACCTCCTAAAACTTAGGTGAGGATCATATAAAATGCTATATGAAAAACACGTTGAAATCCTTAAAATTATTTTAAGTGCTAATTATTTGAACTTATTGTTTTCTTCTCTCAGAATTGCCTTTGTTGGAAGAAATTCTTACCTTATGTCTTTTTTTTTAATTTTTTTTTAATTTTTTTTTAATTTTTTATTTTAAACCCTTAACTTCTGTGTATTGACTTATAGGTGGAAGAGTGGTAAGGGTAGGCAATGGGGGTCAAGTGACTTGCCCAGGGTCACACAGCTGGGAAGTGTCTGAGGCTGGATTTGAACCTAGGACCTCCTGTCTCTAGGCCTGGTTCTCAATCCACTGAGCTACCCAGCTGCCCCCTACCTTATGTCTTAGAATTGATACTAAGCATCAGTTCCAAGGCAGAAGAGAGGTAAGGTCTAGGCAACTGAGGTTAAGTGACTTATCCAGAGTCATACAGCTAGAAGTGTCTAAGATCAGATTGAGCCAGACCTTTATTCAATCCACTGAGCCACCTAACTGCTCCTGAGAATTATTAAACTTATGGTAAAAGCCAGATCTGCAATGGTTATTTAGATTTTTGAGGTGATGGAGGAATATGAGAGGTTTCAGTTTCACTGAGAGGCATAGTTTGAACTAAATGTTAGAAGAACCACATTTGTCTCAATGACTTTTTCCCTTCCAATTCCACTGTCTTAGCTCTAACTTGGTCACTAGCATGACAAGGTATGCAGTTTATCCAATTAATAATTAGTCAAGGGACTCGAAGGCAAGCTGTGATCAGTGGACTGGTGAACCATAAACTTCGTGAGATCATAAGAAGCTCAGTTCTATAATACTGAATTCATCTCGACAAGAATTAATCTAATGCAGTGATTTCCAAAGTGGGCACTACCACCCCCTGGTGGGTGCTGAAGCGATCCAGGAAAGAGGTGATGGCCACAGGTGCATTTATCTTTCCTATTAATTGCTATTAAAATTAAAAAAAATAATTTCCAGGGGGCTAAGTAATATTTTTTTTTCTAGAAAAGGGGCGGCAGGCCAAAAAAGCTTGGGAACCACTGATCTAGTGCTTGAAATTCTTCTATGGGTAGTTAGGTGGCACAGTGGATAGAGTACCATAGTTAGGAAGACTCCTCTTCCTGAGTTCAAACCTAGCCTCAGAAACTTACTAGCTGTGTGATCTTGGGCAAGTCACTTAACCCTATTTGCCACAGACAAGCAGACAGACAGATAGACAGATGTATGGATAGATGAATAGATAGATAGACTGATGACAGATAGAAAGATGGATGGATGGATGGAAAGAGAGAGAGAGCGAGAGAGAGAGAGCGGGAGAGAGAGAGAGTGAGAGAGAGAGAGAGAGAGAGAGGGGGGGGTACTTCTAGCTCTGTGACCTCCTCTATGAAGAGAGCTGAGCACACACCCATATGATTCCAATCTCCTGCTCTCATCCTGGCAGAAACCCAAGTTTCACTTGTAGGAGGGTGGGAAGAAGAGATTCTAGAGATATCTATTTACCTCTTTGTGATACATGTTTAGATAGATCCAGATGGACATACAAAACTTTATGGACAAAACAGCACATACCCTATAGACCTAATGAGCTCTCATATCTAAATCCTATATTTACTCCCTTCTTATCAGCCTCTCAATTGTTATGAGAACATGAGATAGATTGGATTTTAAAAGTGCATTGAAAAATGAAAATGTAAGAAATTATATCTGTAACACAAGCAACAGAAAGGTGGTATTATGTTCAGGGAGGAGATTGCCTTAGAAGCATGATAGAAGAGCTTACAACTTCCATTTGGGTCTCTCAATGTTATACTTTTCTGGAAGAGGAATGGATATGGGGATGCATTTCAGTTATTGCTATGGTTTGTGTAAATATATAGAGATGTTATAAAATGTTAATTTAGAGACTAGCTAATTGAATTAATGGGGAGAGCATTTATTAAGTTCTTGCAACATGTAGGCAATTTGGTTGGAACATAGGAGGCATATATAATGTAAAATAAAGCTGGAAAAGTAGTTTGGAGTCAGACTGTAGAAATCCTTAAACACCTTACTAAAGGAACCTTTGACAGTTTTGTAAGGGAATGACATAATCAAATCTATATCACTGAAAATCATTTTGACAGTTGTGTAGAAGGTGTATTAAAGAAGGGGAAAATCAGGAGCAAGAAGAATAATTATGAGGCTTTATAATAATTCAGGCATGAGATGAGATCCTGAAGTATAGCAAGTTCCATGTAATGAGAGAAGAGATATATACAAGAGATGTTGTGGAAGTAGAATGAATTCAACTTTGTAGGTTATTTGTACATGATGAAGGGGTTGAAGGGAAGAGGGAGGGGAGAACTGAGGATGACTTTTCAATTACAAACTTTGATGAGTAGAAGGGTAGTAGTTCTTTAAACTAGTAAGGGAATATTTGGAAGAGATTAAGTTTTTCTGGGGCAGTGGTGAGGGGGGATGATTAGTTCATTTTAGATATAAAGGGTATTAAATAAAGATTGTCTTCATCTAAGGAGGCAATGAATGACAGAAGCTAGGAGCTCAGAATATAGGTGATGACAGAAAATTTGAATGTGAGAATTCTTTATATAGGGATAACAGTTGAACTCATGGGAGATAGTGAAATTAGAGACAGAGAGAGAAGAAAGGGAGGGAGGGAGAGAGGGAAGAAGGGAAGGAGGGAGGAACAAAGGAAGTGCTCAAAGGCAGAGTTTTAATATCAAGAATCCATGGTAGGCTGTGTGATGAAAAAATATAATGACATGGCAAAGTCCATTAAGGAACAGATAGGTAGAATGAGAACCAAGAGAGAGCAGTATCACAGAAACAAGGGAAGGAAAGAATATTCAGAAGGAGAGATGCCTTACAGTGTTAAAAAAAGACAGATTAAGGAAGATAAAGATCAAAAAATGCCATTAGAATTAAAGAATTATTTTCTTTATTAGAGTTTTAAAGAAATAAAGAATTTAAATTTTCTTTTAATTAATTAATTTTCTTTTAATTCTTTAAAGAATTAAAGAATATGAAAAAGAATTATTTTCCTTGGAGACAGCATTTTCAGTTGAACATTGAAGTCATAAAGCTTAGAGTTTATGAGGTCAGGCGCTATGAATGTGAGGACATGGAGTTATCTTATATATATATATATACACATATATATATGTATATATATATTTTTTTTTCATTTGGAAGTAAAAGAGAAGTGAAATATAAATCAATAGCGTGAAGGAATGGTAGAGTCAAATGAAATGGGTTTTATTGTTGTTGGTGGTAGCTGTTTTTTAAGTGTAAAGAGAGTTAGGCTTGCATCAGGGAAAGACTGAAAATGAAAGAAATAAAAGGGATGATGGAGGCAACAAATTCTAAGAGGAAACAGGTAGCAATAGGATCAAGCATTCATTCTTCATCTTGGCAAGGATAACCAACCAAACAAATCAAGTCAACAAGCAATTATTAAGAAGTTAGCATCCCACCCTTACCACTCTTCCACCTAAGAGCCAATACACAGAAGTTAAGGGTTTAAAAAAAATTAAAAAAAAAGAAGTTAGCATGTGTCAGATACTGTACTAAGTTCTGGGTGTATATATGCATATGTATATACATACATACATACATATATATAATTTTGGAGACAATGTTAGAGGGAAGGCACTAGCATTAAGAGAGATTGAAAAATATATTATATTAGCTGAGACTTGAAAGAAGTCAGAAGGTAATGATGAAGAGGGAGAGCATTTTAGGCATAGGTGATGGGCAGTGAAAATGCTCAGAGATGGGAGACAGTGTCTTGTTTGAAGAATAACAAGGAAGCAATTACCACTGGATTGTAGAATAAGTTGGGGAAAATAATGTACCATGGGCTTCAAAATACTATCTAGAGTTTACCTGTGATAGGTTTTGAATACTAAACAGATAAATTTTTTATCCTAGAAACAATAGTGAACCACTAGAGCTTGAAAATAGGAACCAGCATCATCTGATCTGCACTTTAGAAAAACACATTGACAGCAACGTGAAGGAAGAATTGGAGGGTTTAGATACTTAAGAAGGGGAAACTAATTAATAGGCTACTGTAACAATTGAGTAGTGCAGTCATAAAGACATGTACTAGAGTGTTTTAACTATGTGAATAGAGGGAAGGGGACAATGTAAGAAATCAATCAACAAGCATTTATTAATCATGAGCAATGAACCAAGGCACCTAGTAAGAGGAACATCTCTTCCTCAGAGACTGAAGTGGAGAAAGGGATTGGTGAAAATATGAAGAGATTCAGAGGTGTGAAATAGGAGAAATGGTAGAGCTCATGACCAGTGGTCTTCATTTTCTCAGTAAAATAAAAAAATTAGGCTGAGAGAGGTATGGATGGAATTGACTCTGGTGGTTTGAAAAGAGATAAAAAATGAGATTAGATACTGTGAAGAATAGTAGAGAGATAATCCATGAAGAATAAAAGAATCACCATGAAGCAATGAGGAAAACTGAAGATCAGAGGAACTGTGGTTATGAATGAAAAATAAAGAAAAATACCAGGTCTAAGATTTTTGCCTTCTCTTGATTTTTTGAAGTCTCTTGGCTTTGCTCCAGAAGATATCCTTCTTCCTGCCTCACTTTCCAAACTTCTACTAGCCTTTATGTGCTTTTTTCTGCTATTACTATGTAATCTCCCAGAGGGCAGAGATTGGCTTGCTCTTTTGTATTTACATTTCTGTTATTTAACATAGTGCCAGGCACTAATAACTGCTGAATAATTCTTCATCTCTCAGTGGAGAAAGGAACACATGCCATCTTGTGGAATTGGCTTATTAGTTTTAAGCATTACTGACCAGGTAGCATTTCTACATCCTACATTCCCCCACTCCCTTTATTCTACTAAGGACATTGTCCATGGTCCCATCCAGAGTATGGAGATGCCATTAGAATTAACCCATCTGCCTTTTCCATTTCTCACTCTGTGAGAAGGAAGTTTACCCTCCCCCCTTTGTAGGGTTACGCCAGTAACATTGACTACCTGCATACCTAGTGTAAGCCTGGACTTGACCCAGAGGTGAGGACAAGAGAAAGGGAGCCAGGCATTTATAAAAAGGGCTAATTAGAAAGTTCATGGTCTTTGTCTCTGGCATCCTACCAAGGAACTTCCATGCTAGGGTCTGTTGGAGCAGCCGTGTGGGAAGATAGATTAGGACTGCCTTTCTATTGCTCTCTTCTACCTATCCAAGTAATCCTAATAAATTTTGCTAAATTCCAAGGACCAAAACCTTAATTTCACTAAAACAATTCACACTTTTCTTCTGATGAAGTATCATTTGAAAAGGTTACATAAATGTCCCTACATGGGAACAAAATGAATGATCAAATGATATTTAGAATTTGCTAAACATTTTATAAATATTAAAGAATTACATAAATGTTAGGTTATTGTCATTATCATTGTCATAATTGCTACTGAAACCACCACATCTCCATCAGCATCATTATTATATCATTGTCATCACTGATGTCATTATTATTGCTGTTCTCGTAAACATGAATTATACCCAGTTGGTCCACCCCTCACTGATCATAACTATGTCTGTGGCCTGTTTCTTGAACCAGATTCCAAAACTGTTAAGGTGAGGGTCATATTTCTTAACTATCCCCAAGTGCCTCCTCTAGTAACTTCATAGGGATGTACTCAGTAGCCACGTATTGATGACAATGATGATGACGATAAAAGAACTTGAGATGACAATAACATGCATAATTGAGGCAGAGAGAGAAATTAAGACTCAAGAAATTATGACCAAATAAGGAAATCTCAGAGTTGAGGACTATGAAAGAATCAGTTTTATGTATCAATGACATTTAAGTCGAGTCCATCTCTCATGTTTTATCTACTGATATAAATGTATATATTATATAAAATGATAGCTTTTGGTTCTCACTCTCTCACATTGTGTTTGGTCACCTGATTTTTAAAAATTAAGATTCTCTCCATGAACTTCCCCCCAATAAAAGTTTATCTTATGCTTAGTCATTTCCACTCTGTTCTTAATCCTGTATCTCCTATGATCACCCTAAGTTTACCTCTCTAAATTTGACCCTTACACTTTTCTACTCTCTTAGAAACATTGGCCTGGATGACCATTAACAAATCTTTCAGATTCCAATTCTATATCTCCCTGTGTTTATATCCTGTTGATTCTTCTTTGATAATTTTTTCACATTTAATGCAATTGAGCAGTCACTTAATAAGTGACTGACTTTATGTCCATTCATTAAATTCTATTCCCTCTGTTGGCTACCCTACTTCTTACCTGAATTACACCAATTTTCACTTGTTACTATCTTGTTCAAAAATGTTGAATGACTCTTCATTATTCATAGAATAGAATCTAAACTTAATAGTCTGACATTTGAGGATATACACAATCTGGCTTCAATCCACTTTACCAAGCTTAATTACCAAACTACTCTCCAATGTAAATCTACTAATCCAGCTAAATACTTCTTGTGCACTCCTTGCTGAATACATTCATTCACATGTTCTCTATTTCAATATGCCACCACTCTCCTTCAACTAACATTTCCTATTCCTTCTTAAAGTTTCAGTTCAAATTAGGCCTATTCCATTGAACTTGACTCAATTGGTCTAGCCCTTCTTGATGATATTATATCCAAAATCTGTCTTTAAAACTAGATTCTAAGTCCTTTAAAGCAGAGAACAATTTTTAGCTCTAATAATCCAGAGTCTACTGAAGTAACCTGTTTGAGTAATTATTTTATAGGCATTTGTTATCTAGATGATGATCACAGGATTATAGGTTGACAGGATCATAGACTTAGAGCTATATAGGACTTTAGATTTCATGACCCCTCTTTTTACAGATGAGGAAATGAAATCCTTAATCTATTCATTTTCCATGTCTTCCACTTCAACTCAATTTATTATTATTTTTTTACTGAGATGATCACACCTTTGCTCTTGACAACCCCCACACATATTATACTTCTAATATTATTAAATTCTTTTGATTATAATAATTTAGCATTCCTTCTTCCTTCTACTTTATGATCCCTAATTGTGAGAGAAACACACACAGGCCAGGATCTGGACCCAAGAATGAGTACTCAAACTCTTTTCAATCCAAAAATAAGAAAAGAATTTTATTTGAAGAAGAGTAACAATATGGTGAAATTGCTTAATAGATAAGGGCTGATGGATTAGCCCAGGGGTTGGTAGAGTAGCTTCTCTGGAGCTGATAGAATAGCATCTCTACAGATGCAGAGTAGTAGCTCCACGTGTGGAATAGCAACTCCACCTATAGAAGAGTAGCTCCAGCTATAGGGCTGGATAGAGCTATAGAATATTAGCTCCTGCCCCCCTGTGGGTCTGTATATTTATTAGGGTGTGAGGATTAATCATTTCCCATTCTAGAGAAATCTTCACCTTTCCCAAAAACCCTGGACAATGGACATATTCAGGTGAAGGCATATTTTTGTTAACACATACTCCATAGGAAATAAGGAGCTTGCACAGATTTGGCCAATCCTTTTGGACTGCCACAATCCTTAATGTGCATGTCCCTTGTTCCCCATATTGTCCATCTTGTCATCATTTGTCAATGTGGGAGAGGTCTTGCCACCCTTCTGGAATGTTTTCTTCAATGATGGGAGTGGGGAGGAGGATGTGGCACATTGGAGGCCCACTATATGTAATTATGTCTTACCATTCATAACTAAAGTAAATATAGGACAATATGAGTAATTAATAAAGCAGAGCAGCACAAAGCTGGTGCCTAGTGTAGAATATTACAGATCCAGTACAATGATTCATGGTATAGAATAGTTAACTGATCAACAATACAAATTCTGCAATTTATGCTTGACTAATATTGATTTTCAGTTGATGTTTAACAAAAGCTAACTGGTGAGAAATACAAGATTTCAGAGTATGAGGATCTTATTCCTATCACTGCCCCTCACTGCCCACTACCAGCTTCCATCATAACAATGTTCTTGATCCTCACTAGAACCTCTAATTCATCTAACCCTCAGTTCTTTCTCAGACTATTATCCCTCTTCTGGTTTCACTCTTTTCACTTCCCTGTCTCCTTCTCTTGATAAATCAGTTCAACTCTACACTATCATCTACATCTACACTTGAGCCTCTGATCTCTTCATCATATTTCTGATCATTCCTTGCCAGCCAGATTCCAACACTGGACTACTCACAACATCTGCCACCTATTCAAGTGCTGAAAAATAGAACTAGAAAGTAATGAAATTGTCCTAAATGACTCTATTGCATATTTATATTTTGTCCAATCTCACCTGGGTCCTAACTGCAGCAAGTAAGTCATTTTACATGTCCCTAATCAATTGATTGGTTATTCTAATCACCACTGTGGTTTTTCCAAGTCTATCCCTATCCCTTCTCACCTAAGGAACTTTCCTCATATGTCCCTGAAAAATTTGCTGAGAGCTCCCTTTTCTCTCCTTATGTTTATCTCAGAAGGCATCTTCTCTTAATATTTCTTTTATCCCCTCTACTTCCCAGGAAGAGATTGTCCTTCCTCTTGTGAGGGCAAACTCTTCTATATACTGTCCTCCCCCCATTCTATCACTTCTTGTTTCCTCCAACAAACGTCTCCTGTATATACTCCACTATCAGCTTCAAACTCTTCAGACTTTCCTTGTTCACTGATTGCTTTCCTGCTACCCACAAACATGCCCAAATCTGTTCAATCTTATTTGATCTTACCATCCCCACCATCATCCTTTAGCTCTCCTATCTTTAATGACTGATCTGGAAAAATTCATCTACACTCAATGTTACCACTTCCTCTCCTCTCACTGCTTCTAATCTATGCAATCTGACTTCTGATCAAAACATTTAAATGAACCTGCTCTCTCCACCATTACCAGTGATCTTTTAATAGCCAAATCTAATCACCCTTTCTCAGTTATCATCCTTCCTGACATCTCTTCCAACTTTGATAGCTATGATCCTTATATTCTCCTAGATTCTCTTTTCTCTCTATGTTTTTATGACACTGCTTCCTTTTGGTTCTCACCCTACTGCATTACCATTTTGTAGTCACCTTTGCTCAATTTTTTGTCCAGATCATATGAACTAACAATAGAGTTGGTCTTTGTCTTTCTCCTCTTCTCTCCCTATATGAATCTCACTTGAAAAACTCATCATCTTCCATGGATTTAATTATCAACTCTTTGCTAATGATTTTAAGCACCATATATCCACATATCATTTTCTCCTGAATTCCTGTCCTACATCAGCAGCAACTTGTTGGAATGGCCTGTAGGCATCTCAAATTCATCATGTTCAAAACAGAATTCATTAGCTTTACCCCTAAATAAGTATTCACAGCTTCCCTATTACTGATGAGAACATGACATCCTTAGAGTCATTCAAGCTCCCAATCACCATATTATCTCCAACTCCTCACTCACATGTACTCCACATATCTATTCTATTGTCATATCTTATCGTTTCTTTCTTCACACAATTTTTCATACATGCTATCTTTTTTTTGCATTCACATAATCTTGCACCATCATTACCTCAAGCCCAAACTATTGCAATAGTTTTCTTTTTTTTAAACCCTTATCTTCCATCTTAGAATTAATACTAAATATTGAGGCCAAAGCAGAAGAGCAGTAAGTGCTAGGTAATTCAGGTTAACTGAATTTAGGAGAGTCATACAGCTAGGAAGTATATGAGGTCAGATTTGAACACAGGAGCTCCCATTTCTAGGCCTGACTATTTCTACTGAGCCAACTAACTAGTCCTACAGTGGTATTCTAATCAATTCCTTGTCTAGTCTCCTCAAGTCATTATTCACTCAATTGCCATAGTGATTCTCTTAAAGTACAAGTCTCTCTTTACTTGATATACTTTAACAGCTCCTTATTTTCTCAGGAATTATTATAAAAGGGTTCACTTCTACATGGGAAGTCTTGGGTTCAGTTCTAGCCTCAGACACTTTTTAGCTACGTGACCATGGGTGAGTCACTTAATCCCAACTGCCTAGTCTTTACTGCTCTTCTTCCTTGGAACTGATACTTCATTTTGGTTCTAAGACAGAAGGTAAGGGTTAAATTTTTTTAAAGGATCCACTTCGTATTTAAAGTCCTTCACAAGAACTCTGGGAGTAGAAACACAGAAGAAAAACAACTGCTTGATGGCATGGGTCGATAGGGACATGATTGGGGATGTAGACTCTAAAGGATCACTCTAGTGCAAATATTAATAATATGGAAATAGATCTTGATCAATGGCACATGTAAAACCTAGTGTAATTGCAGAATGGCTACAGGAGGGGGGTTGGGGAAGAAAGGGAAAGAACACAAATCTTGTAACCATAGAAAATTATGCTTAATTAATTAATTAATTACATTGAAAAAAAAAGTCCTTCACAGTCTTCCTATTTCTGACCTTTCCAGTCCCACCCATAAACTCTCCAGTTCAGCTATACTGTCCTATTTGCTATTTCTCACACACAGCACCCCATTTCCCAGCTCTATTCCTTTTCAATGTTTGTCTCTCAGCTTTACAATGTTTTCCCCCTTCACCTCTACCTTTTGGGTCCCTTGGCTTCCTGGAAATCCCAGCTCAAATTCTGCCTTTTTGTATGATGCTCCCTCATCCCTTTCTCCAGCTAGTCCCTTCTCTATGCACTGCTTACCATTCATACTCTACGTATCTTGTCTATGCAGTTATTTGAATGTTCTCTTGCCCACATAAATGTAAGATCTTTGAGAGGAAGAAATAATATTTGTTTCATTCTTTGAATATTCAGTGCTCAGCATTTTGCCTGACATATTGTAAGTATTTAATAAATGCTTATTGACTAAATTAAATTGATGGTGGTGGTATCTGTGTCAGTTGTGGAAATGATGGCTAAAAAATACAACTTTGGTTGCTTTTTACTGTTAAACAGAATGCCAGAATCCCTGAATCGGAAGAAAGCTCAGAGGCTAATCTAATCCAAACCATATCTGAATAAAATTCCCTTCCAATATGCCCAGCATATGAGCATCCAGTATTTTTTAGGCAACTTCAGTTGAAGAGAATATACTACTTTCTGAAACAGCACATTTCTTTCTTATTCTTTGTTTCCTTTTTGACAACACATTTTTGAATATCTCTAATTGTTAGGATGTCTTTCCTTAGGCTGAGTCCAAATATGCCTTTTTGTATCCACCCATTTATTCTTGTTAAGTTTTCACATTAGATTAAGTTATAAAGTCTTAGGTATAAAATAACTAAGGTTGCAAGGTGAAACATATTATTATATTGAGCTAGTCCATCAAGCATTATTACTGCCAAAGATTGAAAACAAAAACCAGCTATAAGTGTTTGGGGCTTCTTTTTTTTAACCCTTACTTCCAACTTAGAATTGATGCTAAGTATTGATTCCATGTCAGAAAAATGATAAAGAGAGGCAACTGGGATTAAATGACTTGCCCAGGATCCCCCAGCTAGGAAGTATCTGAGGCCAGCTTTAAACCCAGGACCTCCCTTCTCCAGGTCTGACTTCACTAAGCCACCTAGCTGCCCCTTTGGGGGTTCTTTTTAAGCACTCAGAAGGGCCAGAGCTCAGATTTAATGTTTGAAGACATCTGAAAAATTCAAATAAGTAATTCTAAATCATTCTATCAATAAACATTTTTGCTAGGTACTAGAGATATAACTATAAAAGTGAAAATCCTTATCTCAACAAAGATTATAATCTATATTGTACATTATCGGGATATAATGTATTTACCAGTAAGTACATAATATATATAAAAAAATTGCAAAGTGCCTGGGAAGAAGGTGCTACTAACTGGGAAAATCAGAAAAAGACTCTTGGAGAAAGTAGTTTTTGTACTGAGGTTTGAAGGGTTCTCGATTCCTCACTATCTGTAGTTCTGCTTGGTTTCACTTCTATAGATATCCCTGGTATTCTGTTCTTCCTTCTCCTGCTGCCCCATTTTCCAGCTTCCTATTGTGTTTTTTCCCCATTAAATTGTTGAGGGCAAGCAGTGTCTTTCTTTTTCCTATTTGTATCCTCAGTGCTTAGCACAATGCCTGGCGGATAGTAAGTGATTAATCAGTGTTAACTGAACTGAATTTCATTTCATTTAAGAGAGAGTGGTTCCAAAAGGAGGATAAGAAAAGGGAGGGCATTCTAAACATAAGGGACAGACTGGGCAAAATCACAGAGGTAGGAAATATAATGCTGCATGGCTGCATATGGGGAACAAATAACTATCAAGCAGGCTAGTTTGGCTAGGTTATTCAGTATATAAGTGGGATTAATATATCAATTTATCTAGGAATTAAACTGATTAGCCTGCAAAGTTGAGCTTGAGTCATAGTGTGAAAATTTTTAAATAAAAATAACTGTTTATATTATAACCTAAAGGCAAAGAGGAGCCATTCACTTGCTTGATGAGAGGAAATGACATGTTCAGACCTTTAGGAATGTCATTTTGGCAGTTTTCTTGAAGGCAGATAGAAGAAGAGAATGAATAGATTTAAAAAGACCAGTTAGAAAGCTATTCAGTAGTCCAATCTGGAGGTGATGCGGTCTAGTGAAGGGGAAAAGAGACATGGAAAGAGTAAAATTGATAAGATATAACAAATGATTGGATAAGATAGATAAATGGTTGTAGAGAGCTGATGTTTCAAATCTAGATGATGAAAATGTGGTAGTATCTATAAGAGAAAAGGGAAAGTTAGAAAGTGAGGTAGTATTTGGGGGAAAGATAATGGGTTTAGATTTTGAACATGCTGGCTTTGAAATGCATACAGGACATCCAATAGGCCCTTAGATCACTGAAATTGGACCCCAGGAAAGAGAAAATGGGTGATATGAAGATGTAAGAATCATCTGCAGAGAGATAAAAGCTATATAACAGGACTAGAACACGGAACTTCCCTTATCTCTTACAGATAACTATATACACTAGCTCAGTGTAGCACTTTGGAGATAATAAAGTCCTTGGCTGCTTCTAGATCACCATGGAAACTCCACTCCTTTTATTGACCACTGATCAGGAAGAGCTGATGACTCAACTCAGTGGACCTTACAAAATGCAGAATGAGACCCATTTTTGGATGTGATCAATGTTAAAACTTGTTTTGTTTGATGATGCATATTTGTTATAAGGGTTTTGTTTTGCTTTTCTTTTTTGCCTCCAGTGAGGATCAAGGAAGGTAGGAAAGAGAGAAAATAATTACCTGTTTATTGTGATTTTTTAACAGTTGCTACATTGCTTCTTTTTTTCTGTGAGTTCTCTTTGATTCTCTCACTGGAAGGATAGGGATGGCACCCATGGATGCTGTCTCTTATAGAATCACGTTTTAGTCTCAATCCCCAACCTACCTACTTTTGCCCAATTGGTTACCATGATCTCACTGGAGAAGGTTATGGAATGAACATTGCGGTAAGATTCAGAAGACTTTGTTTCTTATCTCTTTATCTACTATTATGCCTAGCCATATGACCTCTAGGTTGCTGTTTAATTACATTAGAAGATAGGTGGCACAATGGATAGAATGCCAGGCCTGGAGTTAGAAAGACTCTTCTTGCTAAGTCAAAATCCTGGCTCCAGATACTTAGCTAGGAGTTTCAGAGCAAGTCATTTAACCCTGTTTGCTTCAGTTTCTTCATCTGTAAAATGAGGGAGAAAAATACTGCAGTATTTTTTCCAAGAAAATCCCAAACAGGGTCATCAAAAGTTGGACACAACTGAAATGACTGAACAGCAAACACAAATGATCACATTTACATAGCACTTAAAGATTCTGAAAAGAACTTGCCAAGCAATAACTTACCATAGCCTTGTGAGGTGAATGTTCTTATTATTAACATTTTACAAAGAGTTTAAATTCCTTGCCCAGGGTCGCACATGTGTAAAATGATACTATTTCTAAGAAAGAGTATGATAAGTTTATTCTCATCTAGTCTAAACTCCTCATTTTGCAATCCAAAAGGGAGCGCTATTTTGCTCAGGTTCCCAAAGTGAAGTTAAATAGAGAGTAGGGACCTGAACTCAGACTTTATGGTTCTTACCCTAATGCTCTTTCTGCTCTACCACTGACTCCAGCTTCTACTATCCAATTTCTGTGTTCAGCAAAAGAGTCTGAATTTTGTGTTACTCAGGTTTTGAAGCTGGTCTGTGGGGGTGGTTTAACAACTTACATCAGTTTCCTCTTTAGCATCTGGAAATGGAAAGTCATAGAATCATGATTTAGTTATGCACTCCTTGTATACAATGCATTTGATCTCTCATATTATTTTTGGTTTCCATCTTTCACTCAACTCTCCCCTGTGGCTCCAAGAACCTATAGCATGCACAGCAGCCACACTCCAGTAAACCCATCTTGGCAGACAAACTAAATCAGGTTGAGGGTAACCAACAATATTCAAATTCATTGGTGATTTAGAGGCAGTTCTACCCCAAGGGTGTTAAAAAAATTCTCTAGGCAGAATGGGCAGAAAATAACATGTTAAAGTGACTGAAGCAGGAACTGTGGACTTAGAGCTCAGTCAGACACTGAAGAGGCCAGGATCATCCACTGCATCTCCAGCCATGCCCAGTAGTCTTGACTTTTGTCTTGCCACTGGACTTGGATGACTCTGGTATAGAGAGTGAGGTTGATGACTATATACAACTCTGCCTCACTTCAATCAAATTTACAGGCAAATCAAGACATTTCCCCATGATGTCATTGATCTTCTTTGAAAATGAAGGATGAGCATGTCTGTTGTCAACTACTGAGCATCTGTATTCCCTGTTATGGTTTATGCTGCTATTGCTGTTTATTTTTCTTGAAGGAGGTATTGTGATTTCCATTTCTAAAGAAGTGTCTATGTTGTTTCCTTTCACCTAAAGACCAGCTGTGAAAATGTAGCAATTACTGTGGACCTCACTTAGCAATTAGTGACTGGAGGCAATCTAATTAGGGTTAAAAAACATTTTGCCCCTGAAAAGAGAGATGAAAGACAGAGTGGGATAGTGGTGAAAGGACTAGATTATGTGAGAGGATACTTAGCCTCTAGTCTCACTCAGCTCTGTCACTGGTGTGGTGGGACCTCAGATAAGGCCTTTGCCTTCAAAAACATGCCTCTGTTTCCTCTTTAGTGAACTGGAAGTGGAGAACCATAGAATCATGAATCTAGAACTATAAGATATCTCAGAAACCATCTGGACCAAACCCCTTATTTAACATATGAGGAATCTAAGGCACAAAAATCGATTTGCCCAAAATTATATAAACAACAATCAGCAGGATTTGAACCCAGATGCTATACCTCCAAATTCTTTCCATTGTACCATGTAGTGTTCCACCAGTACAAAATCCATATTGCTTATAATAAAAATCCTGTGAGTGAGATATAAAGCATAACAGGGGTAGATAAATGACTATTGAAGGATATCCTAAGATTTATTGCTATTTCCTATAAAAATATTAAATTTGAATGCTGTAGAAGTATAATACCTATTGTTAGTTGGCCCCAAAAAAGAGATATGAGAAGAAAACATCCATAGCTTCTTTAAGGTGGTAAGGAAACATGGCAGTGTAGCCTTAGCTTATAAAAATAGCAGAATTTTTATGTATTTGTAGGTTTTGCCAAAATTTTTCTTTTTTTTATTATTCTTTGTTTTAGGAAGTTTAAAACCCATCTCTCTTACTTATCCAACTTTCCTGAAGAAGACACTTCTCTTATTTAACCTTGATTTTCTCATCTGCAAAATGAAGGGTTTGGAAGAGGAGATGGATACATTGGAAAGCAGTCATATAAAAATGAAAAATGTTAATAAAACTTTATTTTAAAATATCAAGTTTTGATAGTGCTGGTATCTGTACAGATAAATGTGATGGGAAAGAGAAGTATATAATCAGCAATTCTTCTTCTACTGCATATACTAGAGCTGTTAATAATAGTAATAATAGCCATTGGTCTAGACCTCCAGATCCTCTTTCCTGGGTCATGATTATATTGGCTTCATTGTGTTAATTAAATGCATATTCTCAAATCACTTCTGTGAAAACTGGGTCCTACTCCTAAAAATTAGGATATTTCATTTAAAAAAAGTAAAGGAAATTATGCAGAAGAAAGAACACTAAACGAGGAGTCAGGAGTCCTGAGGTCTAGTTATAATAATATATTACCCTAAATAACTTAATTATACTCTCTGAGCTCTGATTACTTCATATGAAAAAATGAGGGTATTGGATAAGATCTCTAATATTCCATACAGATCAAAAATGCAATACTCTACTATGTTCTTTATTAGAGATCACTTTTCTATCAAACTCAAACCACCAGAGCAGAGACCCACCCCTGGATTTAGGATGAATATGACTTAAATTTCTGTTACTAAGCCCAGGTGATAAAACCATTCACCTTGTTCCTTGGGGTTTCATTGACTCTTGAGGAACAGGCAATCCTTAACAAACTGACAATTCTTTCAGTTTCCCAAAATTCTAAAAACTCTTGTTGAGTTAGAATTTCCCAAAATTCTGTCTGCATCCCAAAGCATAGGAGAAAGAGCAAACTTGAAATTGAATAGGAGGGGACTGTTACAAGCTGGCAAAATGACAGCAGGAGAATGGATAAGACAATTACCAGACATCCAAAGCAGAGAGACATTTTTTTTAAAGGCCGATTCATAACTCTGTCATGGCACAGTGCAAGAATGTATATTTGTAATGATGATCTTGAGTCACAAGGGTAAGGTTAAATTATGCACCATATCACCAGTTTAAGAAGGGTCAGGGAAGTGTGTAATACATTTTATTAAATTTCCCATTAAACATGCTTAAAAGTTTTGGGTTTAAGATTTCCTTAGGAGAAAAATTCAGTTAAGTGGAACACTTAATTTCCTGATGCTATTAGATAAATCCAGCATCACTGTATTTGGGAGACTTCTGAAGTCCTATAACCCTGTGCCTCTGAGGTGGCAAGAATCTCAAAAAGATCATCTTGGTAAATTAGAACTAGGAGGTAGGAGATCTACTACTATTAGCTTGTTATAAGAGTTTGGGGAAATCATCTCACCTCTGTGGTGGACCTTAGTTCTGCCATCTGTGGAAGGAAGTAGGTGTTGGACTTGAAGATTGATCTCTAAAATGACTTAATACTAGTATTCTGATATTTCATCTAGGCCATTCCTTTGACTTCAGATAATAAATAATCACAGACAGGATATTAGAGTTTTAAAGAGACTCAGTAGCCATATAATTTGACTTGTGGCTGAAGAGTTCTACTACTACATAAAAAAGACCTAATGAGCTTTATTTGTTAGGAAGTATTTTCCTTTTGATGAATATGAATTTGCTTTTTTTTATGATCTCCTACTATTGCTCCTAGTTCTTCCTCCTAGAGTCAGTAAGAATAATTCTATCTCATCTTCTGCATAAGAGACATTCAAATACTTGAAGACAGTTTTCTGTTTCCTCTAAGTCTTCTCTCCTCCAGGCTAAACAACATCATACCAATTTCTGATATTTCTTTTTTTTATATCTATCCATGCCACCTGAGTAGCATCTATAATAGCCAGATAACTTATAATTTCACATATGAAAATGTCAGATAGTGACTATTTACATCAGTGGTTCTCAGACTTTTTTGGTCTACTGTCCCCTTTCCAGAAAAAAATATTACTTGGCCCCCTGGAAATTAATTTTTTAGATTTTAATAGCAATTAGTAGGAAAGATAAATGTACCTGTGGCCATCACTACCTCCTTGGATTGCTGCAGCACCCACCAGGGGCAGTAGCCCCCTCTTTGGGAATCACTGATTTACATAAATGTGATCTGTTGCATTATTATTCTTTAACTCCAGTAATACTTTATTTTTCCTAATTGCCTGTAAACACACTTTGTAACATCCTTTTTCTAATATTTTGATTTCCAAATTCTCTCCCTCCCTCCATATTACTTCCACTCTTAGATAGCAAGCAATTAGATATAGATTATATATATATATGTATATATATATATGCTATCATATAAAATACATTCATGCTGATCAAGTTATGAAAGAAGACATAAAAACATGAAAAAATTAAAGCGGAAAATGATTTGCTTCAGTCTGTTTTCAGATTCAGTCAGCTCTTCTCTGGAGAAAGATAACATTTTTCATCATGAGTCTTTTGGAGTTGTCTTGGATCTTTGTATTGCTGTTAATAGCTAAGTCATTCATGGTTGATCATCATGCAATATTGGTTACTGCGTACAATGTTTTCCTGTTTCAGCTCACTTTACTTTGCATTGATTTATATATTTCTTTTAAGGTTATTCTGAAATAATCTTGTTCATAGATTCTTTTAGAACAACAGTATTCCATTATTATCATATCCCACACTTTGTTCTGATATTTTTTTGAAGTTGTGAGCCCTTGCTTCAGCAGCCAATATAATGGTCCACTGGCTTATTCTTATCTTGCTAAATTCATATCCATGTACTTTTATGAAGCTTCTACCCAAAGTTCTAAAAGCCTTTTTCTAGATCTTTTTACATTGAGTAGATGGAAGTAAAATTTCTGGGCTGTCTGTCAGTTATCACTCACTCTCATTTCATGATAGGCTTTCCCCTTTTCTGAATAATATTTAACCTTAACCTTTCTTCTTGCATAATTTTAATGATAAAATGTTGCGACTTTCACAGGTCTGCCTTATAATTCTCCATTCGCCTTTGTGTGAACTTCAAATTTAATTCTCCAAAGGCTATGATGTTATAGGACTCATATAAACTCTGGAAATATATTGATATTTTCTAGTGGGATTTTGTTTCAAGGAGAATAAAAATGCTTTTCATTTCCCAAATGCAACTTAGTCTTCTCTTTTCTCCTATTCATTTTTGTAGCCAATTGCCCATCTTCAGTATTAGGCTAAGACATATGTATTAATGGACCAGTTCTATGAGCTGGTCCATTTGATTATGCCATAGATGGTACTCTTCATCCACTTGTTTTATTCATGTGTGGATGCTTAGGCCAAACTTCTTTTAGGAATAACAAATATAATAATCTATACCAGTGATGGGCAAACTACGGCTTGCGGGCCAGATGTGGCCCCCTGAAATGTTCTATCTGCCTAACATTATTCCTAATCTGACAAATACAATGAGTAGGATACAATACAATGAAACTTTGAAAGAGTTACCTTAGAAACAGAGTGACAGATGAGCATTTCCTTTCCTTTGGACTCCTCTTTAGAAAGTTTGCCCATCACTGATCTATACCATTGTGTAGCATTCTAATGTTTGCAAAGCACTTTACAAGCGTTATTTTATTTGTTTATTATTAGATGCTATTATTTCTACTATTTTACAGATAAGGAAACTGAGGCAGACAGAAGTTAAGTGATTTTCTGAGGGTCACATAGCTAAGAAGTGTCTGAGGCTGAATTTGAACCCAAGTCTTCCTGACTTCAAGTCTAGCACTCTGTTCACTTAACAAACACTACCTAGATATCATAGAAACTTAATGTAATCAATCTTAAAATAAATGAAATCAATAATATTAACTCAAATACTTCAGGGTAGCTATCATGTACACATTAGATATAATTTTATTTACAGCTCCTTAATATCAGATTTTAAAGCTCTGTAAAACATTTCTTACCTATAACCCTGTGAGACATATAGTAGAAGTTTTATTTGCCCTTATCTTGCAAATGGGGAAAATGGGTTTTGATGAACTTTAGTGACTTGCCCCTAGCCATATAGATAGCTCCTATCAGAGCCACATTTAAAATAAAGTTCTCCACCCCAACTCTTTGTTTACTGATCTTTCCAAAAAGTGCAAAAACTCTTGGGTAATTTGGCAAGCACAATATTCATTTAGATGCTTAAAAGCTGGTATTTATGCTTCTACATGTACTGTGGATATTTTTGAGCAAAGACAAGACTTTATAACAATATACTTTTTTTTTTTTACAAATCACTAGAAAACAGCCAAAAGTTTTATGAGATTATTCCACACATTTACTTGTAAACCATTATTAAATTTTAAGAAACAGCTGAAACTACTGTAACAAAATAGGGAATATTAAGTTATGGAATTCAATTGTTACAGACATAAGAAAAAAAGATTTTACCTTATTTCAGTGCTCATTCAATTATTAGAATGTGTGGAAAATACACAATGGGTTGTACAAATTGACTCGCTAGGGTATCTTTAATACTACCATTTTGAACAAGCAACAGTAAAGGTAGACAATAGGCACATGCCACTAGATTTGTCTTATGTGGCCAAATATGATTTACCTTTGAATAGAGCCCATGAACTGGCTGAGAATCCAAGAATGATTCAAATGGGCAGCTGACAACATCTCAACAAAAAAGAGTTTGAAAAAATGCCCAGTTGTCTAGGGGTTGTTTCTTTCTCACAAAATCTCCCACAATTTTTGCAGCTCACAGTCTTCCTCTGATCAAAAGAGGAAGAAGTGAGAATAGAGAAGAGAAGACTAAGTTCTTTTTTCCTTACTCTCTCTCTCTCTCTCTCTCTCTCTCTCTCTCTCTCTCTCTCTCTCTCTCTCCCTCCTAGCAATTCCTTCTCGGCATTTGACTTAAGATTTTATTTTTCATCCTTACCTTCTGTCTTAGAATCAATTCTAAATATTCATTCCAAGGCAGAAGAGTGGAAAGGGCTAGGTAATTGGGGTTAAGTGAATTTTTGAGAGTCACACAGCTGGGAAATGTGAAAGGCTAAATTTGAAAGCAGAATCTCCTGTCTCAAAGCCTGTCTCTCTATCCTCTGAGCCACCTAGCTGCCACAAAGCCAATGAAATCAAAAGTATATTGCACTAAAAAAAAGATTACCTTCTATCATAGCATCAATTGTAAGAGTAATATAATAATAGAATATGTTAATATTATTTGTAATATTTGTATTAAATATAATATATAATATAATTTATATATTATAAACATAATATATCACAAATATGTTATAACAAACAAATAAATAATATAATACAATAATGTATTATATTAAAATATTTGTGATTAAAATATAATATAATTAATAATATGAATAATAATACAATAAGAAGAAGAGTAGCATAGGTAAGTGGGGTGAAGTAATTTGTCTAAGGTCACACAGCTAGGAAGCATCTGAAGCTCGATTCCTGCCTGAGTCCTGCCATTTCTAAGCCTGGTGCTCTATCCAATTGTGTTTCGTAGTTTCCCATTATTTGCTGGACAGATCTTGGAATGGCCAATTCTGAAATATCTAGCTATTTTGCAAAGGACCCACAGGGTACAGCAAACTGTACATTAATCCAACATCTTTATTGATTGAATAGACTCCAGCCTTCTTCACAGCTTCTTCATACCTCTGACCTATGGCTTTCACAGGAGTTTTCTCACCTGATAAAGGAATTGGGGGAAGAAATAATATCTTGTTAGTTACTTCGAGTGGAGTAAGGGTAGTTGATTGACTCAATCTATACCCACCCTGGCATCTACCTTTAAACTTCATTTCTTCCAAGGCTGCATACTAGAATTTTCTACCGGATCTGGAGAGTTGGGTACCTTCATCACCTCCACTGCCCTTTCCCCTAGTGCACACCAGCTTTTTAGCTTCCCTTTGTTGTTGTTTTTTTCTCCTTTTTCCTGAATAGAATATGATTGTTTCATTTGATTGCATTTTTCTCTCTCATCATTTAGCTCCCAACTGGCACATAGTAGACTTAATGAATGCTTTTAGAGGGGCATTTAGATGGCTCAGTTGATAAAAAAAATCATGCCTGGAGATAGAAGGTCCTGAGTTCAAATTTGACCTCTCACATTTCCTAGTAATATGAGTCTTCTCCCTGGGCAAGTCACTTACCCACAATTGCCCAGTCCTTACTTCTCTTCTGCCTTGGAACTGATACTTAGTATCAATTTTAAGACAGAAAATAAGGGTTTAAAATAAATAAATAAATGAATGAATGAATGAATGAATACCTTTTTTTAAGCCCTTCTGTGTATTGGCTCCAAGGCAGAAGAGTGGTAAGGGTAGGCAATGGGGGGCAAGTGACTTACCCAGGATCACACAGCTGGGAAGTGTCTGAGGCCGGATTTGAACCTAGGACTTCCCATCTCTAGGCCTGGCTCTCAATCCACTGAGCTACCCAGCTGCCCCCAATAAATACTTTTTGAATGATTAGTTCTGTCCTTTGAAACTAACTTAAGCTCATTTTTATGTGAGGGAACTTCAAATACTTACAGACAGGTATCTTCCCATGCCCAAATTTTATCTTCTTCAAGCTAAGCATCTGTAGTTTCTTCCATCCTCCTATGGCAGAATTTTGAGACCTTTCAGCTTATCAAAGTCCTTCCTAAAATGGTGCACCCAGAAAGATGGATATCTACACAGCCTCTCTGGGAGCTGACTTAGCATGAAACATCTTGATGGGTCTGGAGGATTTAATTGCAAATTAGAATCCTCTCCATCTGCCTCTAAAGTAATTTATGCTCCTGAGGGTTAAGTGAGACAGTAAGAGCCCAATTCATGCCATAGCCCCAAGACAGGTATTAAGAACCAGGAAGAATACGAGAAAAGTAATGGGACTTAGGAGTTTTTCTGGGGAGAAGAAGCAATAATCTTGACTATAGAGGAGCCTTTCCCCATCACCAACGTCTTGGACGTGCTAGCTGCTAGTGAGCTATGTTTTCCTCTCACAAAGAGACATGCACAGGCATACATGTTTAATAACTTAATAAAGAGTGGATTATAGGCTTCCCTGAGCCTAAAGGGGTGATAATGCATCCTATATATCTTGGAATCCAGGCCAGGTATTATCCCTTACTTCCAGGTGCAAATTTCATTTAAATCCCAAATGACCTGCCTGGGTCCACAAGAGAGAAGAGCAGTTAATGGATTTACTTTTATCTCTAAAATTTGCCTCTCTTTACAAAGATTTGTAAAAGGCAGAAGTACATACAAGAATAATAAATCACTTTTTTTTATTGGCTCATTACAACTAATGGCCCTGAACAAGGCAGAACCTCTTTTATAAGACAACAACAACAACAACAAAAAATGCTTAGTTCTGACAATTGAAATGTTTTGGTGATACATATGTGTATATACATTTATCTGCATAGAGATTTATATAATGGATAAAGAGCTGGTCTAGCAATTAAGAAGACTGGAATTCAAGTCTGCCTCTGATATACCGTGGCTCTGTGACCCTGGGCAAGTTATTTAAACGCTCGTGAAAGCAAGAAATTCTTTAAGACCATAAGGTGAAGAATGGGTATCATTGTGGCACAGAGGGCTGCCCATCACCCCCCACTAATGGTTCCCTGTACAAAAGAAACCGTAGGTTCAGTAAGCATGAAAGATAGAGAGATGGGTTAGATGTAGATAGAGAAATAATTGTGTATATGTGTGTGTATAATATATATATATATATATGCATGTAGTGTATGTGTATATACTTGTATTATTATATAAGTATAATATATGGCAATGTAGAAATATTAAACACAAATATGTTATATATTTATAATATATATCTTAATTGTCTTATATCTTATAATATAATGTAAGTATAATACAATATCTTAATTATACTTATATCTAAATATATATAATATCTAAATAATATAATTTACTGAACCTATTTATGGAACTTGTACTTTCTGAACCATATCCTATGTAAATATAAATAGAATATATACATATATATGTTTTCATATATAGATAGATGTGTTACTACAGGTATCCCTACCACATTGTAGGGGTTAAGGGTATGGAGCATAAATAGATCTGAAAAATGCATGTAAAACTTTTGGGCTCTTCATTCATAGCAGAGGAAGTCGGAATTTATTCTTTTTTCCTTTATGGGATATTTATAATAAAAGAATGTGGTATATTTATGGTATTATAAGATAAAATATGTTGATATTATGTTAATCTTTAGATATATTTTATGCATTTTTGAGTTTCTAAACTTTTTCCCTGTCATCCATGGTCTTTCCTGTTCTGTGGCTTCAGCAAAAGTAACCTCAAATTCCCATTTAATTTCTTACGCCAGTCTGTGATATGTTGAAAATGTGATGGGGAAAGTTGTTATCTGTACTTGTAACAATAAATGTATATTGTATAGCTTTGTGAGGTATTGTGCAATAACTTTGTTAAGGGTATATGTTATATGTTAGTATATGTGATATAGTACATGTTTTATTATATGTTAGGGGTAGAGAAATAGAGATTAGACTTATGATTTAATGGTACCTCCCAGATAAAGAAATATGCTCTGTCAATAGAGATCAGCAGCCTTTCTATAACATAATTTAATAGCAGAGGTGCTTAACCTTTTTGTTGCCTCATAGACCCATTTCTTAGTATCCTGAATTACTGTGGACCCTTTTTTCCAAAAAATTGTTTTAAAGTAAATAAAATAAAATACTAGGATTAAAGAAGGAAATCAATTATATTGAAATAAGATTTTCCCCCCTATTCAAATTCACATACCTCCTGAAATCCATCCAGAAATCACTTAATGTTCATTACCCTTTCTTATCTGGTTGCTTAATGAAATAAATTAAGTAATTTGCCAGTAAGGGTTGGGGTGATATCTAAACTCAAGTGTTTTTGCTGTGGCCAGTTTTCTTTTCACCAGGTGTCTTGCCCCCATACACATATTTATATTTATATGTGTATTTATATTTATATGTATATGTTCGTTTTATAACTGACATAAAGGCTTTGATACTCCTTCCACTAGTATAGATGCCAAACTTTACAAGAATCATAACTAAGAAGGACTATCTACCACTATAACTCATTTTTAAAAAGAAGAAATTCAGAGACTGAAAATTTGGACTTTTAATTCCAAATACAAAAGAGTTTTTTTAATAATACATTACTACTCTATACTTCCTCATACTTTATATTTCTTATTTATGTATTTCCATAAATCTTATATTGAGCAGTCACTCAAAACACTGGATGCATCTTTTGATATTGTTGTGGGCTTTCTGTTTTGTTTTGTTTCTCATTTATTTGGTTTTGGGTGTCTCAGTAGTATCTATATATCATTCTGTGTGACCATCTATTGAATAGAAATTAATAGTTTCTAATATCTAATTGTTTCAAGAGTGGTCTATCTCCACAATATCATTTGCACTGATTCTCATGTACAAGCCTTTCTTGGTAATGAATTGCTACATACTAGACATTCCCATTCCTCATCCCACATCTTCATATTGCTCTTTCATAGAAGCATAACTAGCAATTTTTTCCCTTCAGGAATAAATATAACAAAATGCATCCTCAGATCAATAAGTGTTAAAATTATTTAAAATACAAGGATACCATGAGACTGCTGCCAGATGGAGAGGATGGCCAGGATAGAACTTTCCTGAGAATCCTATCATTTTATCATCTAGTAATAAGAGCAAAATTTATCTCACATAAAAGAAGCATGAAAGGCATGAAAGAATTTTTATAATAGAGGGGAAGATGGCAAAGGAGCAACAGGCAACACTTGAATCTTATTTTCTTTGGGATTGGATCAAAGGGAATAACATGCACTCAGTTGAGTGTAGATATCTATCTTACTGAAGCAGGAAGTAGGAGGGGAAGGGAATTAGAGAAGGAGAAAGGAGTTGATAGAATAGAGGATGGATTAAGGGAGCTAGTAATCAGAAAAAAACAGACTTTTGAGAAGGGGAGAAGGAGAGAGAGAGAAGGATGAATGGGAAAATATGATGGAAGGAAACAAAACTAATAATCATAACTGTGAATGTAAATGGGATGAACTCACCCATGAAATCGAAGCGAGTAGCAGAATGTATTAAAAACCAGAATCCAAAAATATGTTTACAAGTAACACACTTGAAAAAGAGGAATAAAAGAGTGAAAATAAGGACCTGAAGCAGAATTTGTTATGATCCAGGTAATCAAACAAACAAACAAAAAAACCAGGGGTAGCAATCATCATTTCAGACAAAGCAAAGGCAAAAATAGACCTAATTAAAAGACAAAAGCAGGGAAATTACAGGAACTGATGGAAAGTGAGATGAGCTGAAACAGAATAACATTGCTCACTCTAACAACAATATTGTATGATCATCAGTTGTGAATGAATTTACTATTGTTAGCAATACAATGATCCAAGATAATCCTGAAGGACTTTTAATGAAAAAGGCTATTTACCTCCAGAGTAAGAACTGATGGAGTCTAAATGCAGACTGAAACATACTTTTTAAATTTTATTTTATTATTCTTTGTTTTCTTTAGGGGGATAGCAAGCATTTTCTTTTGTAATATGCCTAATATGAAAATATTTTTCATGACTTCACATGTATAATCTATATCAAATCTCTTGCCTTCTTAAGGCAAGTCAGACATTCTTAAGTCCATTAATCAGACAGACACAGACAGACAGGCAGATAAAGAGACAGGGAAACAGAAACACAGAGAGACTGATATATTTCCAAGTTCTGGCTTCTTCCATCCCAACTTGAAACAGCAGTTATATTATCTTGAACAGGTCATTAAGCTGTTCAATGTTTCAGACCTCTCCATAAAATTATATGTAGCAGAGAAGATACTGGTCTTCATTGGTAGAGAAAGTTTCCCAGTTTGAGCAGTTTATGCCAATAAAATATGTATCAGTGCTTATAATATGTGTATTTGTGTTCATAACATCTGTATATATGTGTGCGCATGATATGCAGCTAAATGGAAATATATTTACATGTAGCACATTACCATAGAGATATTATAGATGTGACATGTGTTTATTTATATATCCATATATGCAACTGTGTTAGTGTCTGTATATATTTATATCAAAGAGATAAATCAGAGAAGTCCTCATCAAAGGGAGAAGACCCAAGTTTGCAAGGGGATAGTACTAAAGATACCTCTTGCTGCCTGAGTTAGGGTTTTATTTTGGTCTGCTCTAGTCAAGAATTTTGATTAAATGATACTGGAAACAGGGAAGACTAACGCCAAGCAGTGCCCAGGTTCAACCAATGCAGTATTCAGAGGAAATTTATTATGAGAAGATTGCTTATGGATCTTGTCTGAGGACATCACGAAGCCTGCACTCCTAGAGCACCAGAGGGATAAGCTGCTTCTCCTCAACATGATGTGACTACACATCTTTGCCTGTTTCCTTGTGATCTCTATTAGTGTCTATTCTCCCTATTTTTTCTTGTACTTGTGGGACAATGTATATCAGTTATAGATGGAGAGTTTTCATATATTTGATATCCTTAATATGATGTTTCATTAAACATCTTTGCATTGAATTAATTATAGTCTTTGGCTGGAAGGCAAACTCAAAGGCCAGGGCTCGTGAGCTATAGGTTCAGGAGAGCAGAATCGGAGTGCTTTGAGCCTTTGGTAGACAATCTCTAGGTATTGCCTGGGCCACTATTTACAAATATTGATGTTGAATCAATAAAGTATGTACTTTACTACTAATGCATTTTCTCCAGAGTTTCTCTTTTTTTTTTAAAGTATTTGTCATTTCCCTTTTTAAATTAACTTTAGAGCAGGGATTCTTAACCTACAGTCCAAGAAATTTTAAAGTATATATTTTTGATAGCTGCATGATGAAATTTGATATTTAATGACTCTGTCTTGAAATATAGTTAGTTTCTTTTTAGTCATCTATATCTTATTTTGTGAATTTAAAAAAAACATTAAATCTGAGAAGGGGTCCATAGTTTTCACTAGACTTCCAAAGGGAAGACTAAAAATGCTAAGAACCAGAGATAAATAAACAAACACTGACAAATCAACAGACCAATAGACTGACAGACCAACAGAGAGAGAGAGAGACAGAGACAGAGACAGAGACAGAGAGAGACACAGAGACAGAGACAGAGAGAGAGACAGTTAGAGAGAGAGACAGAGAGAGAAACAGAGACAGAGAGAGACAGAGACAGAGATAGAGAGACAGAGACAGAGAGAGACAGATACAGAAAGAGACAGAGAGACAGAGACAGAGACAGAGAGATACAGAGAGAGACAGAGACACAGAGAGACACAGAGAGACACAGAGAGAGAGAGAGAGAGCTATAGTCCTTTATTAAGCACTAACTGTTTCAGGCACTATTCTAAGTACCTGGGATACAAATAAAACAAAACAAAAACAATTTATAGCATATGACTGATAGGATAAGAAATGATAAGTAGGTTAATTAAAAAACATGGAAATAGCTACATGAAATTATGAAGAGTGAAACAAACAGAACCAAGAGAACATTATATACAGCATCAGAAATATGATTTGAAAAATGAGTTGTGTATGTCCACTTCCTGAGAAAGAAGTGATAAATAGAAACAAGCAAGACATAGTATTATATAAACATATATCTTTTTGTCAAATGATGCCTTCTCTAGCACAGGGAGGAGAGGGAGGTAGGGAGTTGCATGCGAATTTTAAGTAACAAACAAATAAATTTTAAAAATAAACAATCTAATGTCAAAAACCATAGACTTCTCAAAATGAAAAGGAATCTCAGAGACTATTTCATCCAAGTCCCTCATTTTAGAAATGAGGAAAATAAGGCCTCACCTAGTCCAAAGACTTGGTCAAGGTCACTCAATGCGTTAGAAGCCAAGCTGGTACCAGAACATGAGCCTACAGCTCTCCAGGCTGTGAACATAAGCCGAATGCAGTAAAAATAATAATCTTTCTAGCCCTGGTTACAGAGCCAGTGCACATTAGAAGGCCCAGAGAGAGGCTTATGCTGGCTAGGAACTCCATTTTATTGAATTTAAAATGCAAGCCAATCAGAGTGGTACAAAAACTACTTAAAATGCTTTGGAGAAATGAGGCTGGAATAAGGAAACCTACACAAGTAAGTTATGTGACAGAGATTTTAACTAGTCTTCCTGCCAGCAAAATTGGAAATTCTGAGCACTGATACAAGAAGGAAATTGTTCTTTTATTAAACATACATCGCACTTGAAAGTGTCTAAAGGGACTTCCTGTCACAGCAGTAGAATTCACCGTTTGATCTTCCTTCTCAAATTTAAGCTGACACCCTGGCAGCCTCTTGCCTTTTTAGTTAATAAATGTCGGGGTGTCTTTTTCAAGGAAAGGTCAGCATTCTTCACTTCGGTAATGTCATTAGGAAATTCTAAGCCTCTCCTACGAAGTGATATATTTGAACGACTGGCACTGAATTTACCTTCCTCCTTTTCGATAACACTGTAAGAAATGTTAGGGCTCATAATCACAGAAATTAGGAACCCAAAGTGCTAGAGGTCATCTTGTTTATCCACATAACAGCCTAGGACTGCTTAATACAGAAGGCTGTCTAGCGATTTGCTTGAGTCTTGCTTTGACTCCAGAGAAAAGGTACTTATCCTCATTTAGAAGGTCAGGCTGCAGGCTTCCTGATTAGCTGCTCTTTTCACTCAATTTTCTTCTTTTTTATTTCATCTCATTGCTCCTAGTTATTATCTTTCCTTCCCACCCACACATCCCCCAGCAAGTTTCTCTCAGTAATCCTGTCAATGCTTGGAACTTGTCTGTCTTCTGTAGACATTCAGCCTCCCCTAAACGAGGTGCAGGGACCAGCTGAGACAAGGGCAAAGGGTTCCTTGGGGTACCCAAGGTCATCCCCTAGGCCTGGAATTTATTCCCTCCTCACCTTCTGCCTAACAAAAAGCATCACTTCCTTCTAGATGGAGCTCAAGGACTATCCATCTACACAAGGACATTAGTTATCTAACTGCCAGTGACTTCCCAACCCAACTACCTTTAATTCATGCAATTTTGGTTGAACTTGTGATTTCATGGCTGCAAGAACATTCCCAGACGAGGTACCTTCTTCTACCAGTGCAGCTTTGGACCTTTTGTGCAACTTATAATTCTGCAGAAATGCTCAGAGCACTGAGAAATTAATGGATCTTTGCACAGGATCTTATAAGTACAGGTCAGAGACCAGACTGGAACTCAGTTTTTTCTGGTTCTTCACTCTCTAATGTATCACACTGCCTATTACTACATCCATATACACACATACTTTCACATATATACATACTACATGCATATACACACATATAATATATACATACACATACATATTGTATACATACACATGTATTGTGTATGTGTATAAATACATACACATATGCACGCACACACACCCATATATATATGTATATATATATATTCAATATAAGAGATGACTCTCTGAGCAGGAGTTGGGGAAGAGATGCAATGAGAATATTTAAAAAAAATTTTATCAGTAGAATTTTGCTTTTAAAAATGCCTTCTGTCTGTCCCTCTGGAATTTTTCTGTTTTCTTTTCCCCAAGCTATGCATTTCCAGGCACAAATTGTTCAGTTTTCATACTTAGGAGGACATTTCAAAAAGTTACCACTGAATTAGTCTTGTTGCTTTTCTTTCCTTGTGTCTCCTCCATTTTTGATGTAGGATGGTATGATTATGTTCAAGTATGAGGAACCAAAGACCCAAATGTCAAAATCAAAGGTACAGAAGTACTTATATTTATTCTACTCTTTTCTCCTCCACACTATCTACACTCTAGTAAAATTAGATGGCTTGTCATTCTTTTCACATATTTACCCCTTTCTACCTCTATGCTTTTATGCTCACATTTTTTTATACCTAGAATAGTGATCATAGTGATGGCAAACCTTTTGGGGACCCCATGTCATGCCCTACTCACTCCCAGACTGCATACCCCACCTTCTAACTGCATGCAGTGTCCCACCCATTCCTGCATTTGAAGGATGGGGTCTCTGCTACTCCTGCTCAGGCTGGGAGGCAGGGCCCTGATGCTCATCATGTGTTTCTAGTCAAGGATTGTGTCTCCATAATTTTTGGTGTTCATTAAATGTTTAGCATATTACTAAGGAAATGAATATATGATCATACATCACTCGAGAGAAAGGACTTTTAGACATCATCTGATCCAACCCATTCATCACATAGATGAGGAAACTAAGAAGGGAAATGGGATAAGTCACAATGAGTTAGTGACTAGAACACAGGATTACAGGCTTTCAGTCCATTGCTCACTCACTCTCCATCCCTCTATTTTTCCATATCTTCCTTTTTCTCTCCCACATCCCTTTTCACCTCCTTCCCATCCTTCTTCACTTGCTTGCTTGCTTCCTTCCTTCATTTTACATTTTTTATTTATATTCCTTTTTTTTTAAATTACCTTCTGGTAATTTGGCTGAACAAGTTGTGGTATCTGTTACTATTGTGTTAAAAGGAATATTAAACTGGAGGAATTCCATGTGAACTGGAACAACCTCCAAGAATTGATGCAGAGTGAAAGAAGCAGAAACAGGACAACATTGTGCACAGAGATGGATACACTGTGGCACAATCCAATGTAATGGACTTTTCTACTAGCAGCAATGCAATGACCCAGGACAATTCTGAGGGACTTAGGAGAAAGAACGCTATCCAGGTTCAAAGAAAGAACTGTGGAAGTAGAATCACAGAAGAAAAACAACTGCTTGATCACATGATTTGATGGGGACATGATTGGGGATGTAGACTCTATATGATAACCCTAATGCAAATATCAGTAATAAGGAAATGGGTCTTGATCAATTATGCATGTAAAACACAGTAGAATTGTTCATTGACTATGGGAGAGGGGATGGAAGGAGGGGAGGGAAAGAACATAAATCATTTAATCATGGGAAAATATTCTAAATTAATGAATTAAATTGAATTTAATTAAATTAATTAAATAAATAAACTTTAATGAAAACAAGGAAAAATTACCTTCACTCCCCAATGATTCAGCTCTTTACCACACATTCACACAATCAAATAAAGTCTTTTATAACAAAGAATTACAATTATGCAAAGCATTGGTCATATCTGACAGCATCTTTCTCATTCAACATTAATTGTCCATTACCACTCTCCCAAAAGAAAGAAGGTATGCTACCAAAACTTCTCTGAAGTCACAAGTAGACATTATATTGATATTTTCCTTTACATTACAATGACCACAGTCACTGTATAAATTGCTCTTCTTTTCTACTTATTTGATTCTAGCTAGGTCATATGAGACCTCTCTAGTGGTCATATATCATACTGCCTTTTCTTCAGTGCTTTGCAAGTATAAAGGCCTATGTAAATAGAAGATATTTTGATTGTAGTAGTAATTCCTTGAGGACAAGAGTCCTTTATTATTCTTTGTATCTTTTCTCACACATCTGTCTTTCATGGTACAATGTTAGCATGCCATAGTGGGCTAAAGCATCTGGAACACTGGGCTTGAATCTGGAAGGCATGAATTCAAATTCCAAATTTAAACATATTAGATATGTGACAATGGGCAAATCACTTAACTATGAAGCTGCGAATCTTCATTTAAAAAAAAGAATAATAAGAACAATAATCTTCTTTACAAGTTGGTGGTTTATAGGGGTTAGATAGGTAATTGTGAACTTTCAAATCCTTTATAAATGTCAGGTATTATCATTTTACTGGACACATAATAATTTGATGTTGCTGAAGAAAGTTAATAATATGCTTATTATTTCATAATTAATATTACTTTATAATCCATTTTTATCCCATTTTGTCAGACTCTATTTCTCAGTCTAACTCACTTTGAGTGGGTCTTATCTATAAAGAGGTAAGCACACTCATCAAATGTCATCATCATTATCATTAATGATATTTATAATATCAATTAGAGGGTAGCTAGGTGGCTCAGTAGATTGAGAGCCAGGCCCAGAGATGGGAGGTCCTGGGTTCAAATTTGACCTCAGATACTTCCCAACTGTATGACCCTGGGCAAGTCACTTAACCCCCATTGCCTAGCCCTTACAACTCTTCTGCCTTGAAACAATACATAGTATTGATTCCAAGATAGAAAGTAAGGGTTTAAAAAAAAAATATATATATATATATATGTATGTATGTGTGTGTGTATGTGTGTGTGTTGTAATATCATTTTGCCATGCAAAATGGAGACCAGGATGAGTGACACCCAACAGTTTTAGAATTTAGAACCAACCCAGACGCCATGAGCCATAGGGCAAAAAGCAGTTACTGCCAGGACTATAAAAGAGAGAAACAGGAACAAGAATCTCTCTCATTCCTGAGAAGGGACCTGGGTGGCTGGGTGGGTAGGCCAAACCAAACCTACTTAGGTCCTCTGCACCCTGCTCCAATACTTATCACATCCTCAACTTCAGGATAAAACTGTGCTATATATTAATCATTGAACCTCAAGGAAGAACAACATCAACACTCAGTCAATCTGGTTAAGGCCAAAGGTGCCTGGCCTGGCCAAAGTGCCACAGAGACACTCTCCAGCAGACAGTCTCAACCTGATTGCCCTTGATTGACAAACCTGATCACCTCTAGCTTAGTGAAGTTTTCCCCAATACTTCTTTCCTTCAACCCTGTTCCTTTCCCTCAGTTGTTATAATTAAATCTCAAAAGTCTACTTAGGTGAAAGTCATTATTGTCCTAAGGATCAATAATCTCATCCTTTGGTCTGAGGGAAGGGATTGCTCAGGCAAAGTCAAATCCCAGTCATCTCCGTTATCCAGTTATCTATAGCTTTATCCATAAATCTAAACCCAGGATAGGCAGTCAGAGAAGCTGTGTGATCCAATTCATAGCTTCTCACTTGATCACTTATTCCTGGGCACTGTTAGGTGGGAGATGGGTGTTTAGCTGAGCTTCAAGCACTTTGTGGGACCTGGGGTTCACCAAAGCTCCCATCTTCATTCAGATCAGGTCCTTATTCCATCAGAGGACCTTGGACCATCTCTCCATCAAGCCCTTTCTGATATCACGATACCACCTATAACAGTATATGTAGATATAGATATAGATATAATCATTTTAAGTTTTTCAAGGTGCTCTAAACAATATTTCATCAGATTTATGCAACAATTCTGGAAGACAAGTGCTAGTATTATCCTCATTTTGTAGATGTGGAAACTGAGGCAGAAGGAAATTGAGTGATTTGCAGGAATATGCTGCTTCTATTTACAGAGAAACAGAGAACCAGCTTGTATTAGGTTCTCCCCTGTCATTCTACCTCCTTGTCAAAATTATTAGTGATTTGGTCTCCAAAGGGGAGGTGAAAGTGTGTGTGTGTGTGTGTGTGTGTGTGTGTGTGTGTGTGTGTGTGTGTGTGACCCCAGTGGGGATGGTACTGATTTTCTGGTCAAGATTAGAGGCAAAGGAAAGCCATAAAGCAATTATCATTCCTTAACTTTTAGAAAAGGGCATGATCACCACACTTGAAGGCCAGTCAACCCACTTTCTCCAGCTGCTGACTAATCCTGTTACCTGAAATTTACTCCTGGTTCCCAAAAAGGAAATAATAGGGAGGAACTGAGGTGATTCAACCTACTTCCTCATTAAAAATTTCTACCAATCAAGATTATTTTCCCTTTGCCAAAGGAAGTTGGAATAAATTATTTCCAGGCCAATCAGAAGGAAAGCACAGCTAGGCTTAAAAGACCCTTTCAGTTCTCACTCAGGGTCTTTGGTTATTAAGAGAAACCATTTACCTAATTTATGGTAATTATTAGTCTAACTAATAAATTGATCATTTTCAGGATCCCTGAAATGGTCAGCACAACCCATTTTATAAACAGTTTACTTGCCATTGTTAAAAAAAAAAAAAACTGTGTCTCAGCCTGCCTTTGTTGCAGTTGTCATTGCCACATTGCTGGTATCTCATTTGGTCCTTAAAATCGCCCTATGAGATTTGTTGCCCGGATAGATTCACAGCCCGGATATTAGTAGGTACAGGCTAGAGAAGAAGAATCTAAGACCCAGTTCTTTGAAATTATTTATGCATAGAGGCATAACTAAGAACTGGGATTTGGATCAGAAGTGCGATTTCCTGATACTCACTCCACTCCACTGAATTGAATAATGTGCACAAATTACCTAATTTTGAAGCAAACTCAACTTGTCATTTCTTTCCATCAATAGAAAACAATGATGGACACTTGATTGTCTAGGACTTTGATTAATTTTTGCTTATGTCTTCTTACTAGTGGAACAATAGAGACAAACTCAAGGGGGAACCTATGCAACATGAATACTAGGTAACTTTGAGACAGGTCCAGATTTCTTTTTCATTATCTTCTCTTGGCAATGTTTATCAGTGACTGGATAGTACATTGGATTGAGTACTGGGATTGGAATATTGTAGACCCGAGTTTGAATCTTGACTTAGAAACGTACTAGCTGCATGACATTGTAAATCACTCAATTTTCATCTGCCTCAGTTTATTCATCTGTAAAATGAGGACAACACTAGCGCCTAATTTCCAGGGTTATTGTTAGGATCAAATGATATGATGTTTAAAACACTTTGCAAACCTTAAAGTGCTATGTAAATCTCATTTGTGTTGATGATGATGATTTTTTGGTAAGTGTGCTCACCTCTTTATGAGCAGGATGCGTCCAAAGCATGAGATAAATAGCTTATTCCATCCTTCCCCTTCACCCTTTCTAGACAAGAGGGAGAGGGGAATACAATGATCATTTACTTTCTATTTGCCAAAAAATGCCATAGAATTTGTGCCTCCTCTCATGACTTTGGTTGGAGAAACAGAATTCTAGGAATCTTATTTTACTGTTTATGATTTTAAGGCATGCTGATTCCAAAATCTGGAACTTACCTATCCTACCCCTCCTTCCCACCCAATAAAGGAATTTTCTAATTGATCTAGAAAACATTGACTAATTCCAGAGAACATTACTCAGTGTTTGCATTTCTATCACTATTTTCTGGCCTGGAGTTTTTCCTCCTTGGGAAGCTATGGAATCATTATTCATACATGACATTTTGAGGTTGTTACCCTCTTCACAGAAATTCACCTTCCAATGCAGGAAGAAGGGAAAAAAATCTAAACCCTTCACTGTTTATTTTAAAGCTCAAAGACTAAGACACATAATCAATTTTGACCCACTTGAGTATCACTAGAATATTGGAAGATTTTTTTAAAGGAAATATAGATTATATGACATTGAAATAAGCAAGGCAAAGTTATCTTTTGTCCCAGTTTACAATAAAATTCAAGCAGATTGTAACAATCACCATCATCTTTATAAAAGAACCATAGGATCATCATAAAATCATAGTCTTTTCGAACCTAACAGACTTTATACATGATCTAGTGTGGTAATTAGATTAAAGCTACACTGCCTATCTTTAGATTTAATCACCAAAGGTGAGAGCACCTCCAATTTTGGGAGGTCCTAAACCACATGTGCTAGAGTGGGTGACAAATCAGAATCAACTGACTGCCATCGAGGCGGTCGTATGAGAAGCATCTATTGTGATTGGACACACAAATTAGGAGGGAGGTACGGGAAGTGATGCATAAGTGACCCCTTTAAAAGGAGAAGGTCCTCAGTCAGCTGAGGGTCTGCTGGTGAAGAGGGCTGCTGGTGAAGGAGCTCTTCTGGTCCATGGAGGAGTGCTGGCTGGAATGCTGAGACCTTGGTGAGACTGCTTTCAATATCTTCTTTAGAAGTCCTTGGTAAGTTTAAAGACTGAATCTTCCTGGACTTCTCTTAAGGAACTTCCCTTTAATAGACTCTGTAAATAAACTTTGCTTCAATCACCTCTGAGCCTCTGGCCCTCTGACTCTTGGCTGAGGGTTAATTAGATCTACCTGGATTAATTAGAGGATCATAGTAATTTACCTACTGTGTTAGATTCTTATTTCATTATTTCCTCTCTCTCTTCTCAATTGTAAATAAACTTCCATAAAAGTCAATTTTGACTTGAGGTTATTCCTAAATTGGGGAAATTCCCCCTGGTGACCACCTTTAAATATATTGAACCCAAAAAACCCTTTTTCCCCCCTTATACTAGTCCAACTCTCTACAAGATAAATTCTATATTTAGCATTCTTAATAAATATCAAATTTATCCTCAAATACTACCTGTAAATAACAGGGAGTACATTACTCCATGAGGTAATCTATTCTATTTTTTGACAGCCCCAATTATTACAGAGTCCTTGACATTGAAACCAAATTTGCCTCCTTGGAACTATGTTCATAAATCTGAGTTATTTTTTTGAGGTTAAACAGAATAAATCAATTATTTATTTTCCCCCATGAAAATCCTTCAAACATTTAAAGATATGTATCATAAATTAATTAGTTAATTAATAAGCATTGATTACAGTCTTACTATTTTCCAAGTACTGTGCTAAGCACTGGAAATATGAACAGAAAAACAATACTGTTCCTACCCTCAAGGATCTCATATTTTAATGGAGAAGATTGCATATAGAGAAAGTTTCACCTGTAAGACAAATGGGAAAGCTTCATATTATTTGTGGTACAGTAACAAAGCACATGGTGATGCCTCTGCTCTGATAAAACCTTATCTATTCCTGATGTTAATTTACTTGATAATGACAAGGATTTTGGTGGCAACAATTTTCTTTTCTGGATGCTAAGTAGCTGTGGCTCATATGAAGATAGATGCTACTACTCCTGCTCCTTGGTGACAGTTCACTCCTTGGAGATGGTAGATAAGGTGGTGGAAGTAAGTTAACTTATCTGGAATGTTCTGTCTTCTCTATGTCCCTCAAGATTTTTTCTAAGTTTTCTTTTCCTCAAGCTAAAAATCCCTAGGCACAAGTTGTTGGATTTTCATAGTTAGGAGGGCATTTCAAAAGGTACCAGTGTGCTGTTGCTATTCTTTTTGTTTCCTTGTCTCTTGTCTGTTCCTGATTTAGTATGGAATGTTTATGTTCAAGTCCTAGGAACCAGAGACCAGAATAGTTAATCAAATGCATTAGGAAATACCCTGAAGCAAGGAGACTGTTCCTTTTCCTTATGACCCCCATCCTTTCTTTGAGCCTCACAAGTCCAGCTGTTTTTGACTAGCAATAAACAGTTCAAATTCAATAATAATAGCTCAAAGTCAATTGATGTGCTAATCTTTTCTTAACACTTTTCTTACAATAATCTCTTGATGAAGATATAAAAATTATCAACTCTATTTTATAGATAAATAAATTAGACCCCAAAGAGGCGAAAATTATTTGAATATAATAAGTATAGGAAATGGAATTTTATTCTAGATTTCTTCATTTCGAATTCAGGACTCTTTCCTTTATCTCACAATGAATCTCAAATTCAGAAAATAAGAATAGAAATCTTCATGTATTTGTAGTCAGATGATCTGTGTTCAAATCTTGGATCTGTTAATTATTACCTAAATGATTTCTAGTCCTGTTTTCTTATTCAGAAATGAAAAGGAATTGAACTATGTGACTTTAAGGCTCTTACAAATTCTAAACCTATGATTCCATGATCTACTAAGTACAAGATAATGTTCTAGCTACTGGGGACATCCATAATAATCATTGCCATTTTTCTAGTGCTAGATATGATACCAACTCTATTCTCAAGAAGCTTAAAAAATTAAGACAGCATATAGACTTAAAAACAAATGACTATGGAGCAAAGGAGAAATCTTGATTTTAGACAACTAATATTGTAATATACTTTCTTTCTCAGAGGGATAGACCATTTAAGTGTACAGAATGAGGAATTTGGTCACACAGGGCCCTGTTTTACTTACCTATTCTTCTTTGTTATGAAGGGAGATGCTATTGAACTGGAGTGTGAGGGGGAGGAGGACTTTATTGAATAATAGCAATGATGTAAAAATCAATAAAACATTTTTTAAAGAAATATACAGAGGAGAACTTGATAAATGTAGAAAAGAGGTCTGGTGTAATCAATGGAATATTAAGATTATAGTCAGGGAGACACTTCACCACATGGTTTTCAGGGTAATAGCATGAGAAAATGTTGTGGGGGTCTTGAGGTGAATCCCTGGTACTCTTTGCAAGAATGTAAGACTCCATAACTTAGCTTAAAAATAAAAAGAGAAATTTATTAATTTGGAATTCATGTTGAATTTGGCTGGGAGTGTTGTAGGGGGCTTGAGGTGAACCCCTGAGGTTTGGGAAGGGTGTAAGACTCTGAAACTTAATTTTAAAATAAAAAGAGAAATTTATTAATTCAGGAGGTAATGTTGAATCGGGCCAGGAGGACAGCATAGGTGAAAGACTGCCTCCTAGATATTTAGCCTGAGGAAGAGAAGGATGAAGGCAAAAAGGTGACTGTCATCAAATACTTAGAAGACTAGCTCCCTCAAAGACTTATCATGAATATAAAATGAAATCATAATTATAAGCTCAGTGCCTAGCACATAGTAGGTGTTTAATTGCTTCTTTCCCCTAAAATAACTACAAAAACAATGAGAATTCCTGGCATCAGGGGACTCATATTCTAATGAAATAGTCAACACTTATAAAGGGTGGAGCACTTTAGAGTATTACATACGGTAAGAGGGACCATCAGACAGTAGATTGACACACTACTTCCAAAGCCAATGGTAGAGTTGCTTTGTTTATATTTCCAGAATTGGTGTAGGTGGGGAAAGATGGCTGCACTAGTATCAACCTGAAATAATGAACCAAATGAATAAGCAGAATAAGCACAACATTTCTGGAGATGAAATAATCTAGAACTTGGTATCTAGTTTTAATGGCAAAACTACTGGTGGGTTATCAGATAGATAATGCAGAATTAAGGAATAAGGTGGAATTTGGCTAGGGACTTTTGAAACAGTGGGTCAGGAAAGGCACTAGGAAAAAATTTTAGGGAATCATGGGATCATATACTTAGAACTGATAGGAACCTCAGGGATCATTTAGTCCAACCACCCTTACTTTCAAGATAAGAGAGTTGAGATTTAGTTTACAAAAAAAATTTTCCCAAAGGGGCAGGTAGGTGGCCTAGAGAAGGGATGGCCTAGATACAAATCTGGCTTCAGATACTTTCTAGTTGTGTGACCCTGGATAATTCATTTAAACCCCAATTGCCTAGTCCTCATCACTTCTGCATTAGAACACAGTATTGTCTCTAAGATTGAAAATGTCAACTTGAAATCTCAAGACCTCAATTTTACCCCTGTCCCTTGAGAACTCAACCTTGAGGGTAGTCCTAGACTCATCTATTTCAGATTAAACAATAGACCTTAAGGTACTTGATGATTCCTGCTTAGGTGGGGCTAGCAGATCTAATCAAATATTAAGTACCCTTTTAGTCTTACAAGTTTCCCCCATTGTATCAGTGATCAATTCCCAAGAAGACCAACACCTATGCAGGAACCATCCTTTTTGTATCCATTGTAAGTAGTCTATTCCCTGATAGCTCAGTCTCTGGCTATGGCCTCTTTCCCAAGCCTGCTTATAACCTGTCAGTGTATATTTGGTGCACCGAGTTCTCCAAAAGGTATATAAGATTTCTATGTTCTATTGTTTCTTTGGAGAATCATTTCATGAGGTTCATTTTCCCAGAGATACTATCCCCAGAGCCACAGGGTTTTGACTCTGTAGTATGTGTCATTTGAAATTGCTCTAAGTCCTAGGAAACTATGTCTCCCAGGGCTCCCTGCTACAACTTCCCCTGACACCTCCCACTTTCTTTGTGGGAGGTGTCAGAGAAGGTATAAAAGAGAGAGTTTTGTGGCCTTTTCTCTCTTTTTACCCTGGAGTCTCTCTGGAGCCTGAAGGCTAGCTGATGCTCTCTACCCTAGTCTCTCTCTTGGAGCCTTTTCCCCCTTCTATCTACCTCCTAGTTTTCCCTAGACCTTACCTTTTCTAATTGAAATAAAACCTAGCTATTCTAACCCTAAGTTGCTATCTGGTCTTTTATTTGAGCCCCAAAGGGCTCTGGTCAATTTCCCCCTATGGGGGCTGGGGACCACTACCTTCCTCCTTTCCCTTCCCTCTACCTTCCTCTCTCCTTTCTCCCATCCATCCTTCCTCCTATCTTCCAATACCTTCCTCCCTTCACCCTGACAAGTATTTTGGCATTTGGCTCTATGATAGCTGCTGATTATATTGAACCTATCTCTTTCCAGACTTGGTTTTATCTGACTACTTTAGTATTTCTGTGTTTTTCCAAGTTGACAAAGATAAGATTTAAAAAAAAAAAAAGATTTGCCCAAGGTCATACACAAAATGTGGGGACCCAAAATCATGGCCTCTAACTCCTAATTTAAACATCTTCTTCTTTTCACTATAATAGACTGATTTAATGACTTACTCAATCCCATCCCTATTCCTACACTCCAAATGTGTGATTTATGCCACCTAAATGATAAGATTTTGATGAGACTGGGAAGAAGATAGATGGGAAGAGGGATTGGAATGAAGTAAGGGTGCAGCCTACTTGAAATAGTGGCACACATGAGGAAACCACCATTCAGGATAGCAGAACCCTAAAGTTACAGAGGTGAAAGGGCTAAAATCTGCCAAATGCTCAAATTCTATGATTCTGAGATGGATGGGAGAGGTGGAAAATACTGATCTTAATCACTGAGGATCAGATGTCTGTTGTAGGCTGAATCTGCTACATATTTCATCACTACATAGACTTCTTTTCTGATATACATTAAGCTTAGACCAGTGAGTAGCATGGGACCTGGCCCACATTCAGTCCACTATAAAGCACACACATGTCACATAGCTACTTAGCACCTTGCCTATAGAGCACATGGGCATTATTTTATAGAACCTACTTCCCTTCTTTCTTATTAAGTTATGGGCAGAGCTGGCAAAGTTCACCTTAGTATTTTCAAATTCATTCATTAGAAATATCTTCATCATAAGCAATGAGCAGGGGTCAGGTTGAAAGAGCCAGGTCTATGAACCTAGTGCCATAGAAATACTTTGGGGATCTTTTTAAGCCCCTATAAGCCAGCCAGTTTTTCATAGGCCAATTTTTATGGCACCATAGATAAACTCAAATTGAGCAGTGACTCAGCAATGATCATTATGCAGTGGAGCTGAGGCACCTGGGAGATCAAGAAGGATAGCAAATGGCATCCCTAGAGAGATAAATCTGTACTAGGAGGTAAAAGAACACAATACCTTTTTCATTGCTGGTCAAAAACACTTACAAAAGATGAATTTATGAGGGAAAAGATTCCAAGATCTACACATTGAGAAATCTTAATGACATGACATTTAGAAAGGGGAAAATTAGATTGCAAAAAATATGTCTAGAGATTGAAAAAAGAACTGACAGAAGATCCAAGGAAATTTATAGTTCCAAATTCAGTGAGATTTACTTAAATTGGGAAGGAAGATGGATAAAGGTATTAAAGGTCTCCTCATTCCCTTCTTTCCTGGGGAAGGCTATAAACATCCTGCATTCATAGTGGGGGAGCCAGGCTTGAAATATAGATCAAGTGTCCTATGAAATATTCAGTCTCATTGATGGCAAAATTTGTACTTACCCAATAATATCCCTCTTAAAAATAGAAGAAAGCATTCCATGTGCACACTACAAAACAATGGAAAATAAAAAAAAAAGATAATATGATTTCCTCTCCATTCTGTAATTAGATAAAGTGCATTCTCTGAAAAAGAGAGGTGAAATTTGCTGAATGATAATAATTCTTCATAACTAGCAATCATAGTAATAAGTATTATTAATTGCTAGTGCTTTTAGGTTTGCAAAATGATTTACATATGATATTCCATTTTATCCCCTCTTTTCAATGTAATAGGTATTTATGTAGTGTTTCCTCCTATAGAAACTTGTTGAGTAGTTCTTTAAAGCCAGAAGCAATACATTGCATATAATAGATATTTAATAATTATTTGTTTAATGTTAAATGAATGAAGAAGCCCTCAGTTAAGTAGGCATTGGGTTAAATAGGATACAGTGCTATCATTAGTTGACCATTATGGATCAAGAAATAAATCAAGAGTAACTCAAACCAACCAACCCATTATTAATAGCAGGGGCTACAGAATACCTGTTCCAGACTAGTAAGTTTTGTTTCTTTGCTTAGAGCAGTGGTTCCCAAACTTTTCTGGCCTACCGCCCCCTGGAAATTATGAGACTATTTATTGAACTCAAAATAGAATGTAATACAAAAAAAAGTGTGGCCAATACCACCTCCCTGGATTGCGGCAGCACCCACCAGGGAGTGGTAGCACTCACTTTGGGAATCACTAGCTTAGAGGAAAGGACTGAGCTGAGAAGTAAGTTGGGGCTCAGTGAAAAATGCTAGAGATACTGTAGCAGCTTTGCTGCCCACTAAAGTATTCACCTCTTCATTGACCAATGTTTGAAATTATATTGGTATAACATAATTGAGCAATAAGAAATGACAGGTGTGATGAATATTGGGGAAAATCAAACAATCTTTATGAACTGATGCTGAGTAAAACAAGCAGAGAATGAGGAAAAGAATATATACTGTGAAGATGGAATTAACTCTCCCCCTGCCCATTTTTAGATTCAATCACCAATAGTGTACACATGAATCAGAATCAAGTGCCACCTGGGCAGTCCTAAGCAAAGTTTAAGCTGTAATTGGTACACATAAAGTGGGAGGTAGGCACAGGAAGTGATGCAAAAAGAAGTGCTTTTAAAAGGAGTTATAACTTCCTGTGAACTTTTCTTCAGAGTTCTGAACTCAAGTTGGAGTCTCTCTTTGGCCTTCAACTTGACCCTGGAGGAGCTCTGGCTGAGAACCTTGGACTGCTTTCCTTTTGAACTACCATGTGGGTGAGTGAAAAATACTGGCTCTCTTATTGATTTTCTGAAGGGACTAGCCTCAGGAGAGGCCTCCCCTCTTGGGAGAGGCTTTGTGGCTAAAGCCCTTGCTTTATTCATCACTGAACCCTTGGCCCTTGACCCTCTGCCTTTGGCTCAAAGCTGAGGCCCCTCTGGCTGAGGACTAATTAGCTCTGCCTGGGTTGAACCAGGGGCCAAAACAAAATACTTAGTGTTAGGTTAGATATCTTACCGTATCCCCTCTCTGATTTTCTTACTTTCATGTTCCCTTCCTATTTGTAAATAAACTACCATAAAAGTTATTCTGTCTTGAGTTTTTCATTTTTTATTGAGTAATCAATTCCTGGTGACCAAAACTCTTAATATTCAATCCAACCATAATTTTACCATTTACAATACTATATATTGCTAATATAATATAATAAAATATTATATAGTGATTTGGAGAAGGAAATGGCAAACTACTCCAGTATCTTAGTCAAGAAAACGCAAGAAGGGTCATAAAGAGTAGGAAAAACTGAAAAATGACTGAACAATAACAAAATATGTTATGATATGACATATATTAATATAAAGACAGATAGAAAGAACAACCATAAAATGTCCAAAGTGAATGGCCTAAAATTACATCAACCAAGCATTATTTCAAAGAAGAAATATAAGAAGGCTCCCTCATACAACCTCTTTGCAGAGATCTGTGATTATGGTACATTACACACAATTTCAAACTTTTTCAAAGTATTGATCAGTTTTGCTGATTTCTTCCTCCTTCTTTGTCTTCAAAATGACTGTTTGCTATCTGAAGTGGTCTTTGGGAGGACCTTCTTCTTCTCTGAAAGAGTACTTCACCATTTATACTATAAATCTTTGTGATATGAAAAAGATATCAATAAAAATATTTTTAAAAGACTACCATCCCTTTAAGCTCAAAGATTGCAGTGTGCTTATTAAAATACACTTACCCCTAAGTGGGATAATACTGGAAGCTATTATCATTCATTTATATTTTAATGTGACTAAGTTTCAGAGCTTTTTCTGAGAGCTGATTTTAAAAGAAATAGGGACAAAAAGGCCTGAGGGAAAGGAACAAGGGAAACCAACTGGGTAGGGACCCCAGAAAGACGAGAGTGCCTAAAGACCAGCTTTGCCTTTTTTCATATTGTATGCCTAGACCTATGAACAAAATGATAATGTAAACTGAAGAGAGTATCAAGGGACCATGGTTCACAGAATCCAGTTTTGCTCAACAGAAACCAGTGGCTCCCAAAACACCACCACCTTTGTTAGCTTCCAATATAGTGAAGCCCAAATAAAAACATTTTGCTCACTCTCACTCTACCTTTGGGTTAATTGGTTTTTTGGTTCTTCCATGGCTAACTATTAGGAAATTTAGCCAGATTTCATTATTTCCCCCAATGTACTATCTCTTCTATCCACCTGACAAAATTAAAGGCTAACTAAAAGAAACATGTACTCCCTAGCAATAAATAGTCAATCAAAATAGCATTAATGCCATTTGACTCTAAAGCTATTGCTACACTCAGGGCTAATGCAGTAGTTGTTTAAGAATTAAAAGAAATGTGATTTTGTGTGTACTGTTTTCTCAAACCCTTAGAGAACTGGAAATTCAAAGATGAATTGTAGACATACAGCACTAAAGAAGAAAACAGAAGGGCAATCGAATAATTTACTTAGATAGATTTCAAGTGACTATACAGTCTTAAAGAAATAAGTAATAAGATTCAGAGCTGTGGTCTTCTGGGCAAATCAAGTGCACAGTTCTTAATGTAACCCTTAGAGCTGAAGTTAACATAATGAAATCTGGGCACACTTATTCCCTACTCAATTCTAGAGAAGTACTACCCACCTACTCCTTCTCATGAACCTCAGGCTGCAAACTCCAGGATCTCAACCCTATCACAACCTTCATCCAGAGATTGCCTTCCCACTGGAATGGCCGATGTCTGACATACCACCTAGCCTGAAGATTGGCATCATGTGAAATGACTAGGAGCATTTAATATGGTATTGCCAAATGCCTTATCCTGAATCATTAAAATAAATATGCCCCCAACCTTAACTCATAGGCTTTCAACTATACTCTCTGGTACTCTTTCTACTGATAACAAAGTTCTCTTCATCTTAGATCTTTTACATTCATGTTCCCTCCTTTGGTGCTCAGTGAAGTTTTGCTTTCCTCTGGAGAAAACACATCTCTTGGCATACCCTTCCAGGGTTACTGAACTTCTTTCCCTGCTTCCCTCCAGACACAGAGCACCCAGAAGAGGAATTTACCTATTCTTTTCTTCTTGCACTTTCTTCCTCTCTCTGTGACACTATAATTTGAAAACCATCTCTGCTCCTTTAAAGATCAATTCATGCAGTCATGATCCTGGTTTCTGTTATCTATGTTTCTATGTACTTTTTCTCCTTTCCAGTTAGTGAGTCAATAAACATTTATTTATTCATTCATCCATTTATTTATTTATTTGTTTGTTTGTTTGTTTGTTTGTTTATTTGGTGCCTATTATGTGCTTGGGATTTTGCTAAGTATTGTAAATAGAAAAAGAGGCAAAATATAGTTCATGTTATCACAATCTAATAGGGAACTCAGTGGATAGAGATCCCAGCCTAGAAATATGAGATCTTGGGTTCTAATCTAGCCTCTGACATTTCCTAGCTGTGTAATCTTGGGGAAGTCTCTTAACCCCAATTTCCTAGCCCTTACTACTCTTCTGCCTGGGAACCAATACTTATTAACTCTAAGACAGAAAATAGGACTTGGCTTATCTAGTAAGGGAGAAAAAAAAGCAAAAAATGTGTAAACAGTTTACATGCAGACTCAATAGGAAATAGTAAATGAAAAAAAAAAGAGAAATAATAAAGGTTGAGGAAGACTCTAGAAATTAAGGAATGAGAAAGACTTCCTATAGAAAATAGATTTTAGTTGGGATTTAAAGGAAGCCAGGGAAGCCAGGAAATAGAGATGAAAAGGAAGAGCGTTCTAGGCACTGGGGACGAAGAAAAGGTTCAGAGCCAAGAGAGGAAGTATCCCATTTATGAAAAAGCAAGGAGGCCAGTGTTATTGGATTGAAGAATAGGTTGCAGAGAGTAAAGTTTAAGAAGCCTGGAAAGGAAGTAGGCACCTAAATTATTAAGGACTATGAATATCAAGCATATATTTTTTGTATTTTTTGGAACAAATGAAGTATATTTTTAAAACTCTTACCTTCTGTCTTAGTATCAACTCTAAGGCAGAAAGAAAAAAAAAGCAAGGGGTAGGCAACTGAGATTAAGTGACTTGACCAGGTTCACACAGGTAGTAAATGTATGAGGCCAAATTTGAATTCAGATACTCCTGATTCCAGGCCTGGCTCTCTGTCCACTGAGTCACCGAAGTGCACAATGGAGTTTATTTCTCTACAATAAGTTTAGTGCCTGACTCACAGTTTTCTTTACTTGACACAATTTAAAACTGAGGCTTCTCCATTCATCAATGTTCTCAATTCCTTTGACAAAAATATAAAGAGAAATAAGCCAGGTCCTTGCCTAGATAAGGCTTATAGTCTCCTTCCAGGATATAATATAGAAACAAATTGTTATTTTTAATAAAGTTAAAAAGAATGGTATATTTAAAGTTCTACATGAGACCTAATGGGGAAATATAATTTCTGATTGGGAATAATGGAAGATCTTATAAAATAGAAGCACTTGAACTGATTTTTGAAAGACAAGATTTTAATGGACAGAGAAATCATCAAGAAGAACTAAAGATATAGGGAAGTACAAGAAAAGTTATAGAGATGGGAAAGTATCAAATGTATATGGATGATAATACATAGCCCACTTTTACTGGAAGGTAAAGTAAATATTAGGAAGTAGTGTGATCTAAGGCTAAAAAGAGAAGATAACACCATATTAAGAATATTACTGAATTAGGGGTTACTATGACAGTTTGGACTTTGATAGACATTAAAGTGCTTTTTTATTCTTCTTCTTTGAGAAGAATAAATGTCCAGATCTGCACATAAAGAATGTTTGCCTGGCAGGAGTATGAGGGATAGATTAGAGATCAGAGAGACTGAAGGAAAGAAGACTAGTTAGTATGCAACAGAAATCATCAAGACAGGTGGTAATGAGGGCCTACCTTTAGGTGGTGGCAGTGGGATAATAGAGGAGAAGATAATGAAGACACATTTTAGATATAAAATTGATTAGATCCAGTAACTGATTATATTGCAAGATGAGGTAGAGACAAGTCAAATAACAACAAGATTGAAGCTCCTAATGAGTCTATAGAGCCTGACTGATTTCACAAAGAGGTGACATGGTCCTTTAAAGACTAAATCTGGAGTATTGTGTTCAATTGTACCATATTTTTCACATCTAAATAAGGATGACCAGATATGATTCAACCCCATAAACATTTATCATCCTACTTTATTATGATTATAATGTGAATTTAGGGATGTTTGTTTGAGGCCAGGGAAAATTTAATGTAGATCAGATAACTGTTTTCATGTATTTGAAATTCTGATTTATGGAGAGAATATATGAAATTTTTTAGGAAACATAAATCGGAGCAATAGGTAAATGTAAGATAGAGACAGATGTGGGCTCAGTACAAAGAATACAAATTTTAATAATTGGAGCTGTCCAAAAGCAAAATGGGCTTCCTTAAGAGACAAAAGTTTCTTCCATATTAGAAACTTGCAAATGAAAACTGGATGACCACCTGCTATTTTGTTGTAAAGACATTCTTGTTTTGATGTGTTATAATAGAAGATTTTTGATGTCCTTGTAACACTGAAACTTGGTTCTGTGAAACCTCAGGAGACATGGACTCAGGTAAATTCAGAGTAGGGAAAATCCTTTGACATAATTACAATAATGTTCCCACTGAGCTGTCCTAGGTCCTGATTTTAACTCTCCAGACTCCATTTTATTTTATTCTTACTCCAGTTACTAATATATAACTCCTCTTATTCTCACTGCTTGTAACCTTGTCTACTTTTTTCCCAGTCTGACCATTCCTTTTGCCTGTTCTTAAGGATGCCCATAAACCACATCAACCATCTATATATTCATACTTTTATCTTATGACTTCACTGAAGCTAGGTAATGGTATCATTAGTGTACATTCACGTCTCCTAACTCTATTGGTTGAGAATTTGAGTTATCACATCTAGTCTTTAAGATTATCAAAATTGATGAGGGGAAGACATCAGTATGGTAACATATTAATAGGATCATAATGTGGAAATGGTGACCACACCCTTTTTAATTTAACTCTTAAAACAATGTTTTTGTAGGAATGGTATCTTAGAAATCATGTAAACCTAACATCCCATTTTGTGGATGAAGAAAATGAGGTACAGAGGAGTGAAATGAATTACCAAAGACCTCAAAGGCAGTAAATTGCAAAGCCAGGATGAAAACTCAAGTTCTCTGACTTCAAATTCCAATTTTATTTCCATGACATCATATTTTAGGATTGTCCCACTAGAGATCATTCTTAGATGATAGGCAAGCATTGAATAAAAAGGCATCAGTGGAATATAACATTGAAGCAACAACATGTGTAATTTACATAATACTGAAAGTCCAAACAACATATGGTATTTTAATGGGTATAAGTTATATAAGTATAGAGTTAGGAAGACCAGAATCCATATGTGACTTCAGACAAAACATTTAAACCTGTGATTCTGAACAAGTCACTTGCTGTTTGCCTCAGTTTCCTCATCTATAAAATAAGGCTATAGCACATACTTCCCAATGTTGTTAGATAATAAAATGAGATTATATTTGTGGGGTTCCTTTCAAACCCTGACATGCGATATAAATTTGTCATTCTGTAGATAGTGGTACTTGTCTTGAATTTTGAAGGAAAAAATTTCTAAGAGCAAGAGAAGAGAAGGAAATAGCTTATGGTCATGTAAAATATCTAGTGCAAAGGAATAGAAATGGGCACATACCATTTCTATGTGGGAAATTGAAAGAAGAAAACTTCTGTTAAATTGGTTGAATATTTAAAAATAAAATAATGATGCCTAATCATGGATTATAGACCCAGCCTTAAGAAGGTGATGTGAAGAGTCTTGGAGAAGCCATTATTTCACATAAACTCCAACAAGCATTTGATAAAAGACCCTATAATGACTAATAAATGAAAGAAAATAACCTGAACTAAACTTCTCCATAAAGTCTAGTTTTACAGAAAAAGACCATTGGAGGCTGTTAGAAGGGTCACACCAGGGAAATCAACACAAATTCATGTAAATTTGTGAACTGTCAAATGCAAGGAGAAGAATTATGCCAGGGAAGCCAACATTAGCTCAATAAACATGGAAGGTAAGCTATGCCAGAGAAGACAGCATGAACTCAAAATGGATCTGAAGCTAGTCACCACTCTAAACTGAGGTGAGTCACAAGACAATACACCCTACAAAAATAGGAAATCTGAATAAAAGCAGAGTTAGGGGGAAGAGTCAGCCCTTGGATATTACTACACAAGGAGACAGAGTTTGGTCATGTATATCTTACATCATTGTGAATTTTTACATTACAGGACATTACAGTTACATTAAGGACAAACTTTACATTATAGGAAACAGAACAAATTCAACATGTGGGCACAAATACCAGGGGATTGTACAGTAAGTCTGTGATCTCATGTTTTCAGAAACCTGAGGAAGCTCGCAGAGACTATGCAACTAGAGCTTTTATGTGGAACTTCAGAAATCACCAGTTTGATTGGAATGGAAGCTTCAATAAACCTAATTAGAACATACCCTTTTATATAGATTACCTCTGAGTATGTAATCTAAAAATCCTACAAGAAGCTATTACATAAAAGGCTTCTTCCCCCTTCTTGGAAAGATTCAAGCTGAGGTTAGTGTCTAGTTGAGCATGTGTTGATAGTTCCTCTAGTTGGGTTGAAGACAGAGATTACCACAACAGCAGAAATAAGAATTCTTTTATTCCCTTTATCTTTTCATTAAAAAATATCTTCTATATATTCCTTGCCTCCTGCAGGGCCAGAAAATAAAGATTTCACAAACAAATGTGTAAAAGCAGGAATAATAGCACCTCTTGCTGCTAACACAATAAAATATGATTAATAAAAGACACTTAAAGAAAGAATTGAATCTTAAAAGAAACTTAAATACTGTGATCCTGAAAAATGGCTGGGTCAATGAACATATCAGAAGTGATAGATCATTTCATCAAAGAACATGACAATGAGAAAATATATTAAGCTTTTGGATATAGCAACAGAAATCCATAGAGGAAAAATTATATCTCTAGGTACCAACAAAAGATGGGGAAAAAATAACAGATCAATGACTTGGGAACGGAGTAAAAAATAGAAAAGTAACAAATTAAAAGAAAAAAATCTAAATAAATTAGACATTTTTAGATGGATAAAATTGAAAACAATTTAACAATTGAATTACTGAAAAAATCTAGGTCCTTTTTTAAACTAATTAAAGCAGACACGCAATTAGCTAATCGAATTTTCAAAAAAAGGAGAGAGGAAAATTACATGTCCAATATTTTAAAGGGAACATTTACAGGAAATGAAAAAGAAATCAAGGAAATTGTTAGAAATTATTTTGCTCAACTAGACACAAACAGAACTAACTCAATTAAAGGAATACTTATGAAAAAAGAAAAATTCCATATTAATAAAACAAGGAACATAATTTAAATAGTTAATCCAATTTTATAAAAAGAAATGGAACAACCCATAAAAGAATGTGAGGATGGGGGTATGGGAGTATTGGGGTATAGGATGGAAATAGAACTGGATATTTTGACATATGCATTCTATTCTATCAAATATTCAAAAAAGAATTAATTCAAATATTATAGAAGTTGTTTTTAAAGAAAGGAAAATATGGAATTCCATTAAACTCTCTATTAGAAATCAATAAAAAAATCCTCATAATTAAACCTGGGAGAAGTAAAATAGAAAAAAGAATAAAGAAAATATATTGAGCAATATATTAGCAAAAAAGTTTCAACATGTTAAAAATATGCATTATATGGGGACAGCTGGGTGGCTCAGTGCATTAAGAGCCAGCCTAGAGATAGAAGGGCCTGGGTTCAAATCTGGACCCAGGCATTTCCTAGCTGTGTGACCCTGGGCAAGTCACTTAACCCCCTTTGCCTAGCCCTTACCACTCTTCTGCCTTGGAATCAAAATTGATTCCAAGACAAAAGGTAAAAGTTTAAAAAATACATAGTATAACCAGGTCAAATTAATACTGGAATTCAAAGTTGGGTTAATATTAGTAAAATTATAACCTAAAAAAGTAATATCAATGATAAATATAACACAATCATAAAGAAAACACTTTTGCCAAAATATTATACACTTTTGGTTTTTAAAAAATGTTCAAAAGAATAGAAATATATGGACTCTTCCTTAATAGGGAAGTAGTTTTAGAACAATTAGGTTGAACCTAACATTTTAAATAGTAAACTATAATTGTTGTTCATGAGATTGTTTACATCTTTTTATTTCTGTTTGTTCTTCATATCTCTTGACTAAATTTCCAGTTTTACACTGTTGTACCAAGGGCAAGCTCTTCTCCTTCCTTTGTTCTTGGATGGGAATATCAAACTCAGTTTGGTATAGATCCTGATTTCTAGTGCTCCTGATAGGAAGCTTGTAATTCTCCTGATATTTCTAGTTCTCATAGCACTAGGAGGCTTCATTTCTCTTTAGGGAGCATTAAACTTTTTATTCATCCTGGAGAATCCCTGGTCAAAGAGCTAACGGATTCAATTTACCCCTGTATATTCTTGATCATAGTGATGCCAGTCTTCTAGTCTGTTTACCCAAAAAGTGTGTGCTGCTTCCCCAGTAATGACCTTTCAGAGCCCACAGCCTCTTGTCTTTTTATGCAAACTTAAACTAGATCAAAGAGATTGTTGTTATTTCTTCTTGATTTTTATTCAACATGATGGCATTTAAAAATATTTTCTGAAAAACATGAAGGAGATGTGCTCCTCCATGACGTTCCACATTGCCATCTTAACTGTAAGTGAGGTCAATTGCATTTTAGAATTGATGAAAGGAAAGCTCAGGAAGTTTAAGCAATTTTTCCAAGCTCACAGGTAATATAAATCAAAAGTGGAGTTTGAACATAAGCCTCTGACTAGTTTAACTAATAGATCTTTCTGTGGTATAATACTGATAAAAAAGGAAAGTTTCTAATGAGTACTCACTCTAATGGTACATTTTGAACAAGTTTCTGATCTACAATCTGCCACTTTATTATCAATCTGAAGTTCCCAGAGGTTCCCTACAAAAAAGACTTTGCTCTTTTTTTTCTAAAATCATTAGAATACCTAATCTTGGTCCAAGATTATAAAATTCTCAAAGTCCTTTTAGAAAGCATTTATTGAGCTCTGGATTTGTAGATAGTCAAGTAGCATTTATTGTGGCTACCATGTGTCATATGGGCAGCAAAGTGGTGCAGTGAAGAGAATATTGGGCCTGATATTAGGAAGACTAATCTTCCTGTGTTCAAATCTGGCCTTATACAGTTATTAGCTGGATGACCTTGGGCAAGCCACTTAACCTGTTTGTCTCAGGCTCTTCATCTATGAAAATGGGCTGGAGAAGGAAATGGTAAACCATTCTGGTATCTTTGCCAAGAAAACCTTAAATGAAATAATGAAGAGTTGGACACAACTAAAACAACTGAACAACTATTTGTCATACATCATACAAAGCACTAGGGATACAAAGAAAGATAAAAAATAGTCCCTATATCCAAGGTGCTCACAGGATAGAAAGCATGTAAACAATTATGTGCATACTATATATATATATACAGAATATCATGGTGTACTCTCAGAGAGACAATATTAAAATAAAAAATAATTGGAAAGGTTCTTGTATAAGGTGAGTCATTAGCTAAAACTTGAAGAAGCAAGTGAATTAAGGAAGTGGAGAAAAGACGAGAAGAGATTTCTAAGAATGGAGGACAAATGATAAAAACATTGAAAGTATGGAGATGGAGTGTCATATAGGAGGAACAACAAGGAGGCCAAGATCACTGTATTGAGTAATACAATGGTAATAAGATATAAGAATAGTGGAAATTTGGGGAAAGATCAGGTAGTGAACAAATTTTAAAGTCAAACAATTTTAAATTTGATCTTTTACATAATAAGGAATCACTGGAGTTTATTTAGTGGAGTAGGGGGAGAAACAATATCTTCAGATGTATTTTAGGAAGATTCATTTGACAACTGTACAGAGGAGACATTGGAGTGGGTAGAAAGACCAACATAGATCAACAGCAGATTGTTATAATCAGTTGTTCCCAAACTTTTTTTGGCCTACCACTCCCTTTCCAGAAAAAAAAATATTACTTAGCCTCTTGGAAATTAATTTTTTAAAATTTTAATAGTAATTAATAGGAAAGATAAATGCACCTGTGGCCATCACCACCACCCCTGGATCACTGCAACACCCACCAGGGGCGGTAGTGCCCACTTTGGGAATCACTGGTTATAATAATTAAGTCTTGAGGTGATAAGTGTCTATACCTCATCATATCCTGTCTCTATTATTTATAATGAGTGTGATCATAAAACAGAGTGGTTAACCTTTCTTCCATTCAATTTCCTCAACTGGAAAGATTAGGAGACTAGTTTTTAATCTATGATCCTATTAACCCAATAGAAAGGTGCACAAAGTGGGTTATGACAGAGGCACCAGGAATGTCATCAGTATAAGAGATGTTGGGAGAAGAGAAGGTAGAAAGTTATCTATTCGGAATAAATAGTAGCAAGTCTTGAGATATGTTACTGATAATGAAAAATAAATCCATAACTATGATAGATATGATCTCTCTTTTTGATTATCTCTTCAGTTAAGATATAATATCTCTTCAGTTAAGAAGAAAATATGGGGATATTGGAGCCAAGATGGTGGTGTAATAGCAGGAGCCTTCTGAATCTCCTTTCAACTGATCATTACAAAGCATCTCAAAAAGACAGAAATCAAAACCAGACAAGTAAAAGGGCTCTCCCACTGTATGCAACTGTAAAGATAGACGGTGTTTGGGGATTCCAATGTTATAAGGGATGAAACTGCACTAATCAAAGTGCAAGCTGATCACCTCTCCCCACACCACCTACTGTGCCAGAATCAGAGCAAGGGCCAGGGCAATCTCTAAATTCTTTGGGGCTGGCTAAAAGCACCACACACTTACCTCTGGGGAAAGTGCAAGGGCCTAGTAGCAAGACTTGAGACATGAGTCTGAAAAGTGTGGAACCTGGGCAGAAGAGTGTGAAGCTTGTTTAGAAACAAAGCTGGCAACAGTAAAGACAGCAGGGGCTGGAAAGATAGCCTCAGGGCACACTGCTTTAAAGCACATTCCACAAAGAACATCACAGAGCTATCTGCCCTCACTCAGGCTTCTGAATGGGAAGGGAAGATACTATCAAGGCAAAGTCCTATGAGACAGAAGCTAAGAAAGCAATGTCCACCATCATGTAGGAACCGCAATCCACTAGTGACAAAAGAAATAAGCATCAGATGCAAAAAAAAAAAAAAAAAAAAAAAAAAAAAAGCAAAAACTCTTGAGCCTGGATAATTTCTATGGAGAAAAAGAGCAAAATTTAAAATCAATAGCACAGAGTAACAAACAAGCAACACATGCAAACTTTCCCCAAAACTGGAAATTGGTCACAAGCTCTCAAGGAACTCAAAAATGAGTTAAAAAACAAAGTCAGAAAGATAGAAGAAAAATGGGAAGAAAAGTGGGGAAAAAATCAAAGTAATACAAAAAGAAAATAACAACTTAAAAGACAAAATTGCTCATACAAAAAAGAGGCACAGAAATCACATGAAGTAATAAGCAAATTGGAGACCAGAATTGAACTGTTGGAAGCCATAAAAAGCAGGATAGACCAAACCAAAAAGGAAAATCAAAAGATCATAGCTGAAAATCAGTCTTTAAAAACTGGAATTGAGCAAGTAGAAGTTAATGATCTCACAAGACAGTAAGAATTAATAAATCAAAATAAAAAAATGAAAAATAGAAGGAAACATGGAATATTACATTGAAAAGACAATTGACCTGGAGAACAGGTACAGGAGAGACAATTTGAGAATGATTGGTCTATTGGAAAGCCTAGAACAAAATAAAAGCCTTGACGTCATATGACAAGAAATTATCCAAGAAAACTGCTCTACTCTTCATGAACAAGAGGGCAAAATAGACACTGAAAGAATCCATAAATCACCCCCTACATTAAATCCACAAAATACCTCCCCCAGGAATGTTATAGGCAAATTTAAGATCTTCCAGGCCAAGGAGAAAAAACTGCAAATGGCCACAAAGAGACAATTCAGATATCAAGGAACCCCATTCAGAATTACACAGGATCTGGCAGCCTCCACTCTAAAGGACAGAAAGGCATGGAATATGATATTCAGGAAGGCAAGAGAATTGAGTCTACAACCAAGAATCTCATAACCATCAAAACTGACTATGTACTTTCAGGGGAAAGTATGGGCATTAAATAAAATAGAAGATTTCCAAGCATTCCTAAAGAAAATGCTAGAACTAAATAGAAATTTTGATGTTCAAATAAAAATTCAAGAGAACCATTAAAAGGTAAACAAGAAAGTAAAAAAAATTAAGGGCTTCAGTAAGGTCAAATTGATTATATTCCTCTATGGGAAAATGATATCTGTAACTCTTAAAAATTGTTTTCATTAACATAGTAGATAGAATAAATATTCATAGACAGAGGTTTTGGTATTAAGTTGTTTAAAATGACATGCAAAAAATTGGTGGGGGAAGAAAAGAGGATGGTACTAAGAGAAATGAAGCAAGAAGAAAAATGGGATAAATTATAAAGATAAAGAGATGCATGGGTGGGGAGTTGCACACAGATGAATAATCTCATAAGAAGGGGAGGAAAAGAGTGGTAATAGGTAATACTTAATCTTTACTCTCAGTGAAATAGGTTCTGAGACAGAAGAACAGCCATATCTATTGAAATATAGAATTATTACTTACTCTTCATGGAAGTTGAGAGGGAATAACATAGTGGGGAGAGTGGGGCAGGGAGTATTAAAAGAGAGGAAAAGGTTGGGGATGTTGATTAATAGACCTTAAAGAGAAATGAGGTGAGAATAAGAAGGGAGAGGGTAGGAAGGAAAGTAAAATAAGGATGGGGAAAAGGGATACTGATTAAAAGCAAAACACTGGTGTAGAAGGAGATAGTAAAAGAAGAAAGGGCAGGAATAAAAGAAGAAATCAGAATGATGGGGAATACATAGGTGGTAATCATAACTCTAAATGTGAATGGGATGAACTCACCCATAAAACAGAAGCTGACAGCAGAGTGGATTAAAAGCCAAAATCCTACCATATGCTGTCTACAAGAAAAACACATGAGACTGGTAGACACACATAGGGTAAAGGTAAAAGGCTGGAACAGAATTTATCAGACATCAAGAAAAAGAAAGCAGGAGTCACAAACATAATATCTGACAAAAGCAAAGTAAAAATAGATCTGATCAAAAGAGATAAGGAAGAGATAATTACATACTGTTAAAAGGCAGTATAGACAATGAACAAATGTCAGTACTCAACATGTATGTACCAAATAGAATAGCATCCAGATTTTTAAAGGCAAAACTATTGGAGTTTAAGGAGGAATTAGATACTAAAACTATACTGGTGGGACACCTCAACCATCCTCTATCAGATCTAGGTGAATCAAACAAAAAAATAAACAAGAAAGAAGTACGAGATGTGAATGTAATCCTAGAAAAATTAGAGTTAATATATATATGGACAAAATTAAATAGGGATAAAAAGGAATATATCATTTTCTCAGCAGCACATAATACATTCACCATGTGCTAGGGCATAAAAACATAACAAAGTAATGCAGAAAAGCAAAAATAGTAAATGCAACATTTTCAGATCATAATGCAATAAAATATAATTAGTAAGGGAACATGGAGAGGAAATAAAAATTAATTGGAAATTAAACAATTTGATTCTCCACAACTGGTTGGTTAAAGAAAAAGTCATAGAAACAATTGAATATATCATTGAAGAGAATGACAATGAGGAAAGGACATAACAAAATTTTGGGGATACAACAAAAGCAGTACTTAGTTGATAATGTAAATTCCTCAGTGCACATATTAAGAAAAAAGAGAAAGAAAATATTTAAAAATTGGGCATGCAACTAAAAAAAACTAGAAAAAGAACAAATTAAAAACCCTCAGATAAAGACCAAATTGGAAATCCTAAAAATCAAAGGAGAAATTGATAAAAATTGAAAGTAAAAGAATTATTGAACTAATATATAAGACTAGGAGCTGATACTTTGAAAAAACAAATAAAATTAACTATTGGTTAATCTAATTAAGAAAAAGAAAAGAGAACCAAATGAACAGTATCATGAATGAAAAAGGTGATCTTACCTCTAATGAAGAGGAAGTTAAAGTAATTTTAAGAACTATTTTGCCCAATTATATGACAATGAATATAGCAATCTAGGTGAAATAGATGAATATTTACAAAAATATAAATTTCCTAGATTAACAGAAGAGGAAATAGAATACTTGAACTATCCTATATCAGACACAGACTTTGAACAAGCCATCAAAGAACTCCCTAAGAAAAAAATCCCCAGGGCCCGATGGATTCACAAGTGAATTCTAACAAACCTTTAAAGACCAATTAATCCCAATACTCTACAAACTATTTGACAAAATAGGCAAAGAAGGAGTCTTACCAAATTCTTTTAATGATACAAATATGGTATTGATTCCCAAGCCATGAGGACCAAAAACAGAGAAGGAAAACTAGAGACCGATATCCTTAATGAACATAGATACAAAAATATTAAATAAAATTTTAGTTAAAAGGCTACAACAAGTTATCACAAGGATTATTCTCTATGGCCAGGTGGGACATATACCAGGAATACAAATATGATTTAATATTAGGAAAAGCATCTGCATAATTGACCATATCAGCAACCAAACTGTTAGAAATCACATGATTATCTCAATAGATGCAGAAAAAGCCTTTGACAAAATACAACATCCATTCTTATTCAAAACACTAGACGATTTAGGAATAAAAGGGCCTTCTTCAGAACAATAAACAGTATTCATTTAAAACAATCAGCAAGCATCATTTGCAATGGGGATAAGTTAGATGCCTTCCTAATATGATCAGGAATGAAGCAAGAATGTCCATTATCACCACTACTATTTAATATTGAACTAGAAATTCTAGCAGTAGCAGTTAGAGAAGAAAAATATATTGAAGGGATTAAATCAGGAAATGAGGAAACTAAACTATTACTCTTTGCAGATGACATGATGGTATACGTAAGGGATCCAAGAAAATAAACTTAAAAAACTAGTAGAAACAATCAATAACTTTAGCAGAGTTTCAGGGTACAAAATAAACCCAAATAAATCATCAGCATTCTTATATGTTGCCAACAAAACCCAGCAGCAAGAGTTAGAAAGAGAAATTCCATTTATAATTACTCTAGACAAGATAAAATACTTGGGGATCTACTTGCCAAGACAAATTCAGGAATTATATGAACATAACTACAAAAAACTCTTCACACAAATAAAATTAGGTCTAAACAATTAGAAAAACATCAATTGCTCATGGTTAGGATGAGCTAATATAATAAAAATGACAATCCTACCTAAATGAATTTAATTATACCAAAACACTTTTTTTATACAATTAGAAAAATTATTACAAAGTTCATCTGGAAGAACAAAAGTTCAAAAGTATCAAAGGAAATAATGAAAAAAAGTAAAGGATGGAGGTCTACCTTTACCAGATCTCAAACTATAGTATAAAGTACTGATCATCAAAATGATATGTTACTAGCCTAGAGATAGAAGGGTGGATCAATGGAAAAGATTTGGGGTAAATGACAATAGCAAGATAGTATTCAATAAACCCAAAGATTCCAACTTTTGGGACAAGAACCCACTATTTGACAAAAACTACAGGGGCAATTGGAAAACAGTATGGGAGAAATTAGGCTTATATCAATATCTTACATTCTATGCCAAAATTGACTCAGAGTGGATAAAGACTCAAATATAAAGAGGGAAATCATAGGCAAATTCTGTGAACATACAAGAGCATACCTGCTAGACCTATGGGAAAGGAAGGAATTTAAGACCAAGCAGCAGATAGAGAACACTACAAAATGTAAAATTAATAATTTTGATTATATTAAGTTAAAAAGTTTCTGTACAAACAAAACCAATGCAACCAAAATTAGAAGGGAAGCAACAAACTGGGACAAAATTATAACAAAAACCTCTGACAAAGGACTCATTTCTCAAATGTATAAGGAGCTAAATCAATTGTACAAAAAATCAAGCCATATCCCAAATGACAAATGATCGAGGGACATGAATGGGCAGTTTTCAGAAAAATAAATCAAAATTATCAAGAAGCACAGGAAAAAACATTCTAAATCTCTCATAGTTAGAGAAATGCAAATGAAAACAACACTGAGGAAATGCAATGAAAACCTTACACCTAGGAGATTGGCTAATATTACACTAAAGAAAAATAAAAAATATTGGAGGGATGGTGGCAAAATCGGGACATTAATGCATTGCTGTTGGAATTGTGAATTAATACAGCCATTCTGGAAGGCAATTTGGAATTATGGGAAAAGAGCTTTAAAAGAATGTGTACCCTTTGATCCAATAATACCACTGCTGGGTTTGTACCCCAAAGAGATAATAAGGAAAAATACTGATTCAAAAATATTCATAGCCAAGCTCTTTGTGATAGCAAAAATTGGAAAATGAGGGGTTGTCCCTCAGTTGGGGAATGACTAAAAAATGTGTACTATAAGGTGGTGAAGGAATACTATTGTGCCTCTAAGGATTGATGATCTGGAGGCTTTCTATATGAACTGGGAGAATCTTAGTAAACCGATGCAGAGCAAAATGAGCAAAACCAGAAGAACATTGTACACAGAAAGTAAAATATTGTGGAAAAATCAAATGGAATGGACTTTGCTACTAGTAGCAATGCAACAAGTCAGTACACTCCTGAAGGACTTATGTAAAAGAATACTATCCACATTAAGAGAAAGAACTATGGGAGTAGAAATGCGAAAACAAAATAAAATGACACATTTAATACATGAGTATGTGATTTGGGGTTTAGGCTTTTAAAAATCACTCTAGCAAAAATGAATAATATGGAAATATGTATCAAGTGATAACATTTGTACAACCCAGTGGAATTGCTTTTCAGCTCTGAAAGGGGGGAGGGAGGAAGGGAGGGAAAGAAAATGAATCATGTAAACATGAGAAAATGTTTAAAAAGTAAAAAAAAGTAAATTTTAAAAATTGAAAGAAGAATGTACAGTTCAGGTAAGCTTTGAAAATTATCTTGGTCTGTAAGAGTCAAGGAAAGGTTTCAGAAAACTTCTATTAGGGGTTATGTTGTGACTCAGAACTCTGGGCAATGGATGGTTAATGGTGAGTGATTATGGACAATTAGTTGAACCTGATTTAAGAAGTCTGTAGGTAAGATTCTAAGATGAGAGGACCTGGGATTATATAGACTGTGATATTTCTCCCCATTTTTATGAGCAAGAACATGAAGAGTGGGAACTTTTTTTCCTAAATATTCTTGGGAAAGAGTATTCTTATTTGATGAATGTATACTGAAAATATTTCTGTTAACATTTTCATTTCTGTTTTTACCATCTGAATCTGCTGATACTGTAATCACTGAATATCTTTACTGAAGTGATTTTTTTTGGTATTGGTTTTCAGACATTCTCATTATTTTTTAAAATTATCTTTTCTAAACTTTTTCTCTAGCTTAGTCATTTTTGCTAATGATGCTTTATATTTTCTACTTTTTTGATTTTGTTCTAATATTTCCTATTATCTCATGAAGTCACTAATTTCTACTTACTTCATTGTATCTTAAGGTTTTATATGTTTTGCTCCTACTTATTTTCTTATTCTTATTAGCCCTTGTTTTGTATTTGTAGGTATTTCTTAAGTGCTTGTGAACACTGTAAAGGTGAGGTGCCAGGGATGTTAATTATTATTATTAAAATGTAACTAAATGGTTTGTGGGTACACACTGGGTTGAAGGAGAGACAGGACCAACCAGGATAGGGAGACCAGGGTTCACTGCCAAGCTTTTAACTGACACAGGAATGGCAGTTGGCCCAACGGTCACCCAGCTCACCCTAGGTCAGGGTCTATGGAACTGGCAGGCAAGGTAAAAGTTTGTACAGTTTAATTGAGGGTAACTAAATAAAGGATCGGATAGGGGATTCTACACTTGAAACCTAAGGGCAAACCACAGGGTGCAGGGAAGGACTTAATTACACTATCCTATTGGCCTAAGCCAGGCAGGGCCCTAAGGAAGCAGTACTGAAGTCACAGGGAAAGCTCCTTCAAACCTGGTTCCAGCCATGTTTGGTCAGCTCAGCTAAAGGGCCTGAGGGTGGCTTTGGGGTCTCATGGTAATCCAAGGATGGTCACAGGATGCCAAGAGCCAACTGCACCAGGTGATCCAAGGTACCCAGGTAGGGAGAGTGAGTTTGAAATGCTGTCCACCAGATCCCAAACCACTTCCCACTTGGTGCAGCTCTGCAGGTCTTGTCCACTTGCCGAAAGCCTCCACCTCTCAGGATCCCAGGGAATCTGGATGCAGTTTTTCCCTAACTCTGAGATCTCCCAGGGTTAGCAACAGTTATGTCCAACCACTAATGGAGTCTCTCTCAGAGCACAAGCACACTTCCTGTTCCTTCATTCCATCTTGGAATCCTCCAGCCCTTCCTGCTAGGTCCAACACTATTACTAAATTAATTGCTAAATAAACCCTCACAACAACAGCCCCCACACACACACCTTTTTTTTAAAAATATGAGACAAGGTACAGTTTTTAGTACGTGTAAAGTTGCATTTATTTTCTTTATTTACTTCTTGAGTTTATCTTAACACACAATTTCTTTACTGTTTTCAGTGTTTCTTTTTGTTTACTCACATTCTTAGCTTTCTTTCTTTTTTTCTTTCTTTCGAAGTTTCATTGTATTGTATCCTACTCATTGAATTCGCCAGATTAGGAATAATGTTGCTGGTCTGGATAGAACATTTCAAGGGCCTCATCTGACCCACAGGCCATAGTTTGCCCATCACTGCTCTAAACTATTTCATTTGATGATCTCATCAGCTCCCATGGTTTCACCTATCATCTCTGTGAAGATTCTCAGGCTTATTTATTCAGATAAAACTTCTCTGCTGACCTCTCATCTCACATTTCCAACTTCCTATTAGACATTTTGAATGTCTAGTGTATGCTGTATATACTGTATACATATACTGTATGCCCCCCCCCAAAAGTAAGCTCAGTCTGTCCAAAAATGCATTCTTTATCCTTCTGCCAGAAACTATTGCCACTTCCTGATTTCCCTTTTACTGGGAAGGATACCCTGTCACCAAAACTGGCAACAGAGAAGTAATCCTTGGTTCTTCATTCTCTCCTCCACCCTGCATATAAACAATGGTCAAGTTTTATCAATTTTGTCATTTTAATATCTCTCACATATTTCCCCCTCTCCTCCAACACAATCATCATCCTGATGTAGGCCCTTATCACCTCATACTTGGATTATTTCAATAGCCTTATTTGTCTTCTATCCTCAATTCCCCTACCTCAATGCACCCTCCACTTAGCTGTCAAATTAATCTTCTTTAAACATGAATCTAACCTTATTATCCTCCCTTCTCTACCCTCTATTAATTAATTAAATCAGCTGTTGTGGTTCACTATTGCCTAGAAGATCAAATATGAAATTGTCTATTTGGTTCATAAATTCCATATTCTTTTTTCTTCTTCTCTCCAGTTTTCTTAGTCCATACACTTCCCCAATGTAGTCCATGATCCAGCAGCACTGGCATACTTCCTATTCCTTAGATGAAACAATTCTTCTCTCAACTCTGAGCATTTTCATTGGCTGTACCCTCTGCCTAGAACTCTCTTTCTCCTCATTATTAATATTAAAAATAATAAAGGCTGAGATAAATATATAAATTAGTATTTTAATTAAAGCCATGCTGATAGATAAAGTCATTAGACCACGAGCTTGTAAGAATTTAAAACTGCCGCCTAGCCATAATTGTTACCTCCATGTGCTCAGGTAGCTAAAGAGGAAGTCCAAAGTCACTACAGGAGCCTATATTCCTTCTCTTACATCCTCCCACTTCCTGTCTACCATGAGGAATCATGGGAAAATGTAGTTTCAAAGTCTCCCACATGTCCATAGAAAATATATATATACTTTTAGATGGCATTTCCCAAATTTCACTTTTACATCATCTATACTTCCTAGCTTCTCTGGCTTCCTTTAAATTTTAATTCTCTACCTGCTGCAAGAAGTCTTGTGGGAAGCCAATAAGAGAATAGATAAAAATCTGAGACTCCTCTTTTGACCCCTTTTGTGATCCTTGTGATTTCTTGATGAAAAGTATTGTGGCCTTATTGAAGAGCTTTAGGTTCCTAGAAGAGCAGCATTTAAAAGGTTAACACTCTCTCCCTTTGTCCAGGAATGCAGCTGCCTGGTACAGCCAAGGCCACAACCTTAATAGGGGCAATTCAACCCTGAGAAAAATATTCCCTGACTTGACTTTCTGATAAGAAGCCAGTCAAAATTCAGCCTTGGCCTTGAACTGTTCTTTAGCCAATGAGACCTTTTGTGTTTTGATATGACATAATTTATAACTTCTGTGAATCTGCAGTTTGGGGTGGGGGTTCTTTTGTGTGAAATGAGTCTTCAAATATATATAATAAACTCCATGCTCCTGGAGACAGAGCTGGAAGCATGAGCTAAAAGATATTCAGTGTCTGTTATTTCCTAATCAACTAAACTGTCCTTATCAGATTATCAGAGATGATAAATAGATCTCAAGAAAGTTTTCCAATTCCTCTTAATGCTAATTATTTTCCTCTTTAATCTCCAATCTGTCTTTTCTACAGCTTATTCTTACATAGCACTCACTATTTCTCCCATTAAAAAGTAAGCTCCTTGAGGGCAGGGGCTCTTTTGTACATTTCTTTGTATCACCAGTGCTTCATACAGTGCCTGGCATATAGTAGGAGCTTAATAAATGCTAGATGACTAAGTTGGCTTTCTCTCTTTCTTTGGTTCTGAGTCTCCAAGAGAAGTAATTGGATTCTTTGCACAGTGACCTGTGGGGATCATGTATGTCTCTGGTTTTTATTCTGACAGTTCAGTGATGATGTCTGGCTTCAGATTCTAGAGATTACATTTTCTTGCAAACTACATGTTTAAGGCACTAGTAAGCTTCAGATTTATTTATAGGAGGTAATACTGGCTTCCCTGATACAACACTTCCTCTCCTGACTTAAGATCCATTAATAGGAATTCATATTAACTTCCCTGGTGAGATATCCTATCCCCCCTCAGCTGGCTTCTTTTTATGTAGCCCTCTTTAGGGTATAGGAAATTACTTCTTTTTTTCAGTTTTCATTATCATTGCTTTATCTAGGCTACTTTTCAGATATTTTCTGAGCTTCTCTATAACCTTTATGTCATCATCTGAACTGAAAAAATGTCTTAATATACTTCCATTCCAAGATACAAGTGTCTTGACATACTGCCTAATATTTGACTGTCAACTGTACTTTCAGAGTACCTATAGCATATAGCACAGTGCCTGGCACATTGCAAATACTTAATAAATCCTAATTTATTAGCAGTTTAGATATTAGAGATTCTTTTTTTTAGTATCAAAAACTTGTATTTAATTAGTTAATTTAGAATATTTTTCCATGGTTACATGATTCATGTTCTTTCTCTCACCTCCTCCCATGCCCCTCCCATAGCCAACACGCAATTCCACTGGGTTTTATATGTGTCATTGATCAAGACCTATTTCTATATTATTAAAATTTGCATTAGGGTGATCATTTAGAGTCTACAGCCCTGATCACATCCTCATTGACCCATGTGATCGAGCAGTTGTTTTCTTCTGTGTTTCTGCTCCCATAGTTCTTTCTCTGGAAGAGATTTTTATATTTAGTAGTTTTTTAAATATTATTGATCTGTCCTCTTCCTTCAATGTTGTGCATTATTGTCCTTGAATATCTTTGAATAACACCCAAGGCTTGGAAGTATTTTAGCATTTGTGCCTCAGTTTCCATGTTTATAATCTGAAATAGTTAGCCTAATCATTTTTAATGGTTACTTTTACCTCCAAATGCAATATTTTGGGTCATGTTTAAGTTTCCCAAAAATAGACATTAGATCAATTCTCTATGACTATATCCATAATTCCCATCAAGGTCTATAGTCTGCTGTTTTTGTTTAGGAACCTTGATTTGAAATAGGTCATGCAGAAACCTTGGGTTACCTTTGAGATATGAAATCATTGTGATTCTTACTTCCCATCTACCCCAGCACCATTCCAGTTACTGGCTCATCTACTTCAGGTCATTTATTTGGCTCTGTGGAAAATTCCAAACTACAGAAAGGTTGGCAGAGAGTATTTGAAGTGATAATCACTATTTCTCTGTAGAAGAGCAAGCAATAAATGGCTGCTAAGATTGATTAAACAGAAGAGTTGAACCAAAGCCTCCAATCAGTCACGAAAGCTGTCTGGTGTGAGTGTTCCCCAACAACAACAAAAAAAGGGACCTCTTGACTTTACTGCCTCACAGACTTGCAGAGGTTTCTAAGTGTAATCACATTTCCTGTGCCTCAGACTGTGATATGCACTCTGACCGTCCAAATTACTGGTCACTGAGCAGAGTGTTTTGGCATCTAGAAGCAATAGGGCATTGTAGATTTGTATGCCAACTGGGAACACCTATAAAATAGTACTAAAACAGAAGAAAAGCTGAACTAACTCCATTAAATAGGGTGGAAAATTTTTCCAAATATTCAGGCTGTCAGAGAGAAATTCTAGGAGTTGTAGACAATTTCTAACCTATCCAGGATTACATTTTAACATCAGACTTAAGACAGTTGTCTTATGACAATAAGACAATGGTCACATCCATATTTCCTCTGTAGTGTATAGAATTCTGTTCGGTTTTGAATTTTGGGAATGAATCACGATGATGTCTAGTGTCAAACTTCATGTCTCTCATTCTTACTTCTTTCTCAGCCAGCTGTAGTAATGTTATACTTGGAACTCAGGGGTTGCCCAGAGCACTCATGGGTAAATTTCCTGCCTTAGCAAGAAGAATATAAGAAAATTCTAGTGGAAGTTATCTTTATTTTTCTTCATAAGACTCTGATCATTGGTTATTTGGTTCATTCTACCTGGAAAGAGGCCTCTCTAGGGCAAGTCTGAATTTGGAGTTAAAGGATCTGGATTAGAATCTCAAATCTGATTCAAGGTCATGTAACTTTAGAAATGTAATTTTTCACCTTAAAAATATTTGCCTATAAAGTCATCTCATCTATAAAATGAAGAAATTGGCCTAGAAAATTTTGAATTTTTTCCCCTAAATTTGCTATCATGCTGGGAGTGGTGGCATATAGCTGTAATCCCTGATACTGGCAGAGGCTAGGATTGGTGGTGTATCACTTGAGCTCAGGAGTTCTAAATTGCAATAACGTTAAAGCTGATTACTGTACCCACTAATTCTAACAACAATGCGGTGAACCCTCTAAGGAGGAGAAAATCTGCTCAAGTAGTAAATTGGGCAAGTCAGAGCTTTAGGGCATATGAGCAGTGACATCAAATCTGTCAGTGGGGGTTGCAATTCTTGTTTGGGTAAGATGTGAAACCAGTGTCCAAAAACAAACAAGCAAAGAAAGCAAACAAATGAATAACTTTAGCATTGTGGGTGTTTTTTGTTTGTTTGTTTGTTTGTTTGTTTTTTATCCTAGATTGGAGGCTTTGCTCTGTTTAGAATTTTGTTAGTTTTTATCCCTTTAACCAAGGGTTTTTCACCATAGATTACTAACCTCTAGCCCATTCTGGATCATTCCTGACCTCTGATTATTACATATTTTTAGGTCTTATCTTTATTACTTGGTTTATTCCTTTTTTTTCTATTCTTCACCTCTGATAATTAGGTTGGTTATCTAAATTTATGGCCACTGCTTTCTTGACTCCTAGGAATTCTGATTTTATATTTCTATTTAGATTTTCCCTGCATGGCTCTTTTATAACTCTTCCTTTTTCACCACCACATACCCCTCACATTAAAAATAGCACCCAACATACAACTGAGACTTCAAAAGAAAAAATATAAAAGACAATACTTTAAGACATGGAATATATACTTTTGATTGACATGTGAAATTCAAGGAATTGTCATTACTTCTGGAGGAAGTGCATTCCACTTTTGAGAAGCTCTAATTATTAAGATGGGTTTCCTTTACTTCAAGCCTAACTGCTTTTCTCAGCACCTTTCATCCTTTTTCCCCAGTTTTACTCTCTAGGGTCAATCAGAACAAATATATCTTTCTTTCATTTAACAAGTCTTTCAAATAATTGAAGACTGCTAGCATATTCCCAGTCTCCTCTTTTCCAGATGAAATTTTCCTACAATTTAAAACATATTCTTGTATCCATTTTTAGCACTTACACAATCTTGCTTTGCAATATGTCTATAATATTGACTTGCATTGTCATTTGGTCATTTGAGATGACTTATATGGCTATTCTAACCCTAATATTCTATGCACTATATGTGTATGTCATCTTAAGAAGACTGCAGGCTTTTATGGGATCTATTTGATACCTCTCTTGAATCTTCAATAATTCATCAAACATAGTGGATTATCATTAAGTGTTGAACTTGTTGAATAAATGAATGATGGACAAATGAAAAAATGAATTCATGAATGAATGAATGAAGGTGAAAGAGGTACTACATCAAACTTCCAGTATTTAGTCATAAGATCATCTTTTCCTTTACATAAGCCTTATTAGTCAGGGCTCCCAAACTTGTTTGATTTTCATAATGGTTTATTACTATTCAGAATTTATCTTTCCTGTTGAAAAAAAAGATAATTCATATTGATTCAGCCATTTTACATTTTTATAAAACTATAAAAACACATATTTTTAGAAAATTTATTATAAAATTATACAGAAAAATTCATTTCTAAAACCAAGAGTAAAAGATAGTGTTGCTTGTGTACTGAAATATATAAAACTACTTTTGAGCCTATGGTGGAATGAGATGAAAGTGTTGGACTCAATGATTTCCAAGGTTCATTTCAGCTTCAAAGCCAATGACCTTTATACTCAGAAGCTAAATAGGAAAAAAGTCATTTCTCTTTAATACAGCAAACAAAAACCCGTATTTTGGATTATCTAAAACCTTTGACTTCTCCATTTTTCTGCCAGTATTTTCATTCGTTCATATATTACACAATATATATAAGATGCTTCTGTAAGCCAATATTTTTTTCAATATTTTGAATTTTGATGGTATAGAGAGAGATTTCTCCCCTTGATATAATAACTAGTAATCTGTGGGTACTTGAGAATCCAATTCAGAATGTTTTACTTCAATTTCTATGTGAAGGGCACTCTGTTCTGTGCTTTGGAATATACCAGGACAAATAAGTAGGACTGCACATAAAAAAAATTAGTCTTCCATAATATTCTTCTGCTGTTTACCAAATGGTAAGGAGAAGTTCTGAAACTCATACCAGTTCATTTGGTTATTAAGCTTTTGTTTACATCACGTCAACATCTAATCAAATTCTAGCATCTTCTCCTTGACTGCAAATGAAGGACAGCATGGGAATTATTGGACTTTAATCTGGTGTGGTGGAGTCAAAGCTAAGATAAACTTAGCTGAATTAAGAGAAGCATCTTGTCCAAGTATAAGATAGCAAGGGTGCTGCTGTACTTTAGGTAAACGAAATCAGAAATACTGTGCTTCATTATAGGACCACATTCTAGAAGGCACACGAAACAAGGAGGTTGAACATGATGTGACCAGGCTAAAAAATATGATGCAAGAGGTCAATTTAGTAATAATTATAATACTACTAGCTATCACTTGGTGCTCTAAGTTGATTTACAAATTTTTTTCATTTTATCCTCACAACTCTGAAAGGTAAATGCTATTATTTCCCCCATTTTACAGATGAGAAACTTGAGGCAGACAAGGTTAAGTGACTTACCTAAAGTCGCACAGCTGCTAGTATGTGTCTGAGGTGGAATTTGAACTCAGTTCTTCCTGACCTGAAATCCAGAGTCTTATAAATGCTACCCTCATCTAGTTGAAGGAACTGGGAATGTTTGTCAAAGAAAAGAAAATAGTTATTTTTAACTATATGAAGAATAATCATATGAAAGGATAATTAGAATTGTTCTTGAAACAAGAAATCCATTAGTAATGGCTCAAAGTTACAAGGATATCAAAAGTGGAATGGGCTATTTCAGCACATAGTTCTTTGTCAGTGGGTCTCTTTAGATACTGTCTGGGAAACTCTGTTAAACAGGGCCTTTCCTAACATCATAGTTCAAAAAAAAGTAATAGATTTTAACCTAGATTTTCTGATTCTAGCAGGTAGTGACAACCTAGGAGCCACTGACCAGCCTCTCCAGGTATACCTCCATTAACAAAGAACTTACAAAGTCCTGAAGTATCTCAGAACTTTTTCTCCTTTTACCCAGTCCTATGATACCTCCCCTAAAATGCAGATGGAACTAGAACCTATACAAGACAAAATTTGATTGAAGGAAGTAGGCAATCTTGACATAGAAAAGAAAAAAAATATCAGGGGAATTAATACCTGTATTCAAATACTAAAAAGACTGCCATGGGAGAGAAGGATTAGTTTTGTACTATTTGGCCCCAGAGAGCAAGAACTAAGAGTTCTTGGTAGAAGTGAGAGGGAGAGAGATTTGGGGTCAATATAAACAACTTAATAATAATTAGATCTACCCAAAGAATAGCATCCTCATGAGTAGGGCTTAGAGGATCACTTTGAGGAGATCTTGTAGATAAAACATACATTTTAAGTAGAGAGTTGAACAAGATAGTCTCTGAGACATCTACTGTGTGGCATCTTTCATCTCTAATCATATGATTCTGTTTAATCATTCTGTGATTTTATCAATGAGTCAATAGGTGACAAGACAGAAAAACATTTTTAAATTATGAACATGAATGTAATGGAATGTTATTGTACTGTATGATATAATGAAAATAGATAATGAAAAGATTTACATGACCTGATGCAGAGTGAGGTAGAGGCAAGAAAATATTAAACACAAAGACAACAAAGTACATAAGAACAACCAAAGATAATCAAAAGAGAAAGTTAAAAAATTACAAACAATAAGCATGGTCCAAAAGAAGAGAAAGAAGGCATTCCCCACTCCTCACCTCACTCCTTTACTAAGGTGGGAGGTCCATTGACATGGTACATTGCATTGATCTTTAGACCTTTTCAGTGTGTTGATTGATTTTGCTTATTTTTTCCTCTTCTTCTTTTTCTCTTTTATAATTAAAAAATATTCTTTGTTATGCCCAAACACCATCGAAATGGGACTTTCTCCTCCACTGACAAAGATCGCCTATGCCCTGCTCAGGGGAGAGGTAGGGTTGGCAAGAGAGGGAAAAAAGAGCATTGGGCTTTACAAGTTGCCTCAGGCTTCCAGCTTTGGGAGAGAAGATGGGCAATGCCCATCTCCACTTCAGATTTTCAAGGGAAAAGAAGATTCTGGTGACAAGCCAAGATGAGAGGAGCTGGTAGTCTTCATTATGTCACGATCCCCAGCTTGCTGCACTAACAACTTTGTGAATTACCCCTTTGGTGAAATCTCAGACTCTGTCTCTGTCTCTTTTTTGCCTGTCTCTTTCTCTCTTTCTCTCTCTGTCTCTGTGTCTGTCTATTTTCATCTATTTCTCTTTCTCTGTGTCTCTCTCACTCTCTTCCTGTGTACCTCCTTCCTAATGGGGGAGCTCCTTTGTTCTGTACAGACTAGCATGTATTTTCTTATGTATACTTTCTCTGATTTCTATTTTATTATTTACTTATATAAGTGAATTTCTTTGCTAATTGCTATGTGTGTTCACTGTGGAACTAGCATTTTATGGGAAATGAGTCATCTTGAATATAAAGTTTGGGGTTGGTTCTGCTTTCCCCATTGATGAATAGCAATCAGAAATTCATCCTGAACCTGAAAATAACATCCTTTAGACTACGGATATTTAAGTGAACAGATATAATTCTAGCTTCCTGCATCTTCTCTATGGAGAGAAGAAAATGGCCAAACCTTGGCTTCATTCACCTCATTCCCCTCCTGGCAGGAATCAAAATCTCCCTTGGAGAAGAATAGAGAGAAGAAGCTAGAGATATTTATGTTGTCTGTCTTTGAGTCATGCCTCCTTATTGCATGTAGGGGGAAACCTCACTATATGTAGGATGACTCTAGGAGAATGGATAGAAATATTGGGAGAAATTCTGGTGATAAGGAAAAATTATCAATTCAAATCATCTTTTAATGAAAACTAATATTAACACTGACTACATTTCTTTTAGTAAAGGCATAGAGTACATAATACTGGAAGTGGTAGTCCCATAATATCCTGCCTTATCATTGCAGGTCTAGGGGGTCCGAACCAGAAACTATAAAAGTACAAGGAACTCTTCAGGAATAAATTCCCTCTACCATTGTAGATCTGTAATTTTCTGAGTTATCTGGTACACTGAGAGTTTAAGTGACTTGCACAGGGTCATAAAGTCATATGTCTAAAGGTCTTGACTATGGGCCTTCCTTTCTCTGAGGACATCTCTCTGTCTATTAAGCTCCCTCACACTCTACTCATACCATATTTATCATATTTTGTTCAGTTGAATTGTAGAAGTTGTGGTGCAATTTAAGAAGATTATTGATAAGCTGTAGTACGTCTAGAGAAAGGTAATTAGGATGATGAGAGTAGAAATCAGGTGACATAAAAGAATAGTTAAAGAAATCAAATCTATTTCAACGGGGAAGAATAAGAACAGATTAAACTGTAGAAGGGTCTTGATAGCAAACTTCAAATATCTGGCAGGCTGTTGCATGAAATACAGATTAGCATTATTGTTTGACCACTATGGGCAGAATTAGGAGCCAGGGATAGAAGTAACAGGGATATTGATTTTAGCTCAATATGAGAAAGGACTTTCTAACCTTTCCCCCTTTTCTAAACCAGACCTGTGATTTCACTGATATAAAACAGCATTCTCCAAAGTGTTGAGTGCCTGCTCCAAGGAGAAGAAACAGAAACCCAGTGGGGGACATGAAAATTTTAGAATTGAGGAGAGCAGGGGAGTTCAGCAGGCCTCCCTTTCTAGCCTTCTCCCAGCCTTTGTGCAATTAGACTGAGCTAGACACTAAACTGTGGCCACTATTCACCAGGCAGGCCCTAAGGTGATTGGTCATGCCCCATTCAGCCTTGTTCCCCACTCCCTAATTCTTCCACAGCAGTCACACTCACACCTTTTGTATTCCTTGACTTGGGTGTTGCATATAAATAAGCAGCAGAAATGTGCCTAGATGCCTCCCAGGATTCTCTTATTTCCTTGTCTCCAGGAAAACCAGAGATGCTCACATCCAGGCAGAAAGAAATTTGGCAAGAAAAATAAAAAATGAAGCAGATATAGCTATGCTAGTAGTCAAGAAGGTGTGGAAACATTCAACAACAGAAGTTAACAAAAGGAGAGAGGTGAGAAGCAGCAGCAGCAGCTAGCAAGAAAGGAGAGACCATAGCATCTAGCAAGAGGGAAGAGACTAGAGCATCTAGCAAGAGGGAAGAGACCAGAGCATCTAGCAAGAGGGGAGAGGCCATAGCATCTAGCAAGAAAGGAGAGATAATAGCAGCTAGCAATAGTGGAAGAGTCAAGAGGAAGTAGCAACTAGCAAGGGCAGAGGTAAGAGGCAGCAGGAGGTAGCAATGGCAGCTAGCAATAGGAGCATGCAAAAGACCCAACTTTTGTAACTCCTGGTAGATGTCAAGTTGAAAAAGAAATGTTTCAGGAGCAATTTCTCTACTATCAGTTTTCAAGAAAGCATAGAAGGACTTGGAGACAAATGCAGGTCATCAGAAAACTCAGCAGACCCTAGTATCTCCTCCAATACCCCATGACTGTTCGATTCTTTCCATGTAAAATAACCAACTTCTATGCCTGGGACTTAATTTACAAAGAAGATACACTCCAGGACCTACTCCCAGTCCCCTGACATAAGGGGAGTTGTAAACATAATCATATTTCGATAATTTTTATGATTGCTGGATGAGATTAGAAAATGAACATATTACATTAGGATCAACTTCTCTTTCTGAAGCATGGCATGACAGGCAAGATGAAGACTCAAATTAAACTGAACTTAGAAGTCTATTTTTGAACTTTTATGTCACAAAGTGTCAAACCAAGATTTTAAAAAAGTAGTCAATAAAACAATGTAAAAACTTTTAAATCACAGTGCAGAAATACTGAAAATAGTCAAGGATCTCACTAATTCAAGAGTTCCCTCCCTTCATTTAGATTAAAATCCAACCACTCCTTTCTGTCCTATGAAATTCTTGTTCTATTTCCCACCCCTTAAAAAACAACAACAACAATGGGAGGTCCACCTAATTTGCCAGAGACATTCCTTGACTTCTCCAGACTTCAAGTGAAGCATGCTGAATATTGAAATTTTCTCTCTCCCTTTCTCACCACATAATCAACCCACATTCTCTTCCTATCATATAATTCCTCTAAAAATCACTGCTCTTCTTCAGAGTTCCTTGGTTAATTATTTTGTAGTCTTCTCAAACCTGCCATGCACCTCTCCATTGTCTTCCATACGATAATCCACTTTATTTTTTCAGTGACATTTGTGTTCTACATCTCACTGATATACCACTAAAAAAAAGGATATTGAAAAGATGTGCCTTTACTTTCTTGGGAAAAGGATTCAGTTAAAGTTCTTTTCAGCTTACTGAAACCAAATTAATCTTCTCTTTATCAACTCTGAACAGCACATTGTACATTTGTGTAATTAGTCTCAACTAATATTTATTAATGGTCAAGCTTTATAAGATGGCTATCCAAATATATGTCTGGCCCCTTTCCCCACCCTTGCTTGGCTCCCCCTGCTAAGCCCCCTTCAGGTCCAACCTGTCCCAACTGAGCCCAATTTGCCTCCTAAAGCTGCACCTGCAGTTCCAAGGAGCTAATAACTCTGCTGGCTAACTCAAACTATAGAAAGACACACACACACACACACACACACACACACACACCTACATACAAAGTGCATATGTTAACCTCTTGTAGATATTCACAGCTCATTTTAGAGCTCTGTATATACTGTCATGAGAGAGATTGTTTTGGATTTTTTGTGGGGCTTTTGTTGTTGCAGTTGTCTTTTTTGGTGGGGTGGTAACTTGTCAAATGCACCTGGACAAGAGAAACAGAAGTCAAATTTATCATTAAGAACTGTATTTCAAAATAAAATATTTTTTCCAAAAAACACTTTTAGTTAATCATTTATCATCCACTTGGTCTTTCTTGTTTGGATGAACAGGAGGTAGAAGATGTCTTGTGCCAGCATAGATGGAACTATTTGGGAGTAAGTGAAAGATACCTGACCTGGCCATTAGCCTTTCCTTGGCATGCTGAGATGAGCAGAAGATGGAAGGCTCAGTACACTAGAGTTCAGTGCTTTTTAAATCTCTTCCAAGAGTCTCTACAATAACTAGATATTTGAAGTCATCAACACAGTATCATCCACAAACAGTCTGAGAGACCTCTGCACAGAATCCTTCTTGGACAAGGACTTTTGTTTGAATTCTTCTACTTCAATGGTAAACTCCTTTGATAAGAATATCAGATATTTATTGAATAGAGTTATTTTTCTTGTTACATCTGCCAAGGAATGTTGAATGGTCTTTAAGTTGGATGGAAGACATCTTGATATAAAAAAGTTATAACACAATATTTTATTTTATCCAAGGAAATTGTTTTTTAATCAACAAACAAGTACAGTGGAATCTTCTATATCTTTCATTCTCTCATTCAATTGTCAGCTCTCATTCAATTGTCAACTAGTAAAAAAAAATGTGGTTCATTGTCAAATATTCTTTGTGAAAACCTGACTTTTTTCTAATAATTCTTATGGAAAGGATGTCTTCTTACTGTAACCCATCACTAACTTCTTCAGATGAGAAGACCTCAAACCATGATCTGCCCAAGAAGTTTACCACTTCCTGCTGCCAACTCAGAGCTGGCCTCCTTATGTGAAAAGACCCCATACCACAGCTATTCTAGTGTCCTGATCTTCCATCTTTTGCTCAGTGTAGCATGCTGAGGAAAGGCTGAAAGACTAGATCAAGCATCTTCCATCTATCCCTAAAATAATTACTTCCATTTATGCCAACACAAGGCATCTCCCTCCTCCTGCTGTTTGTCCAGTCTCCCATCTGGCATATGGAGGACCTCCAATCTAAACAAGAGAAATCCTCCTTCAACTTCAGACCTTCCATCTCCTTCTGCATCTGTTTGGTGAGGGTAGAGCCATGGCACTCTTCACAAATTGGTGGACATCCTCACATCTGATCATCCCTTAACATCACAATGATGCTTAATTCCTACAGATAATCATCCAAACGTAAAAGCCCCTACCACCTAGTTTCTTATTCCCATTCCCTTCAACCCTTCCATTCTGAAGTTTCATAATAATTCCACTCAGCTTTTCCCCTGTGCTCTCTGGAATGCTTGTTCCATAGACAATACATTTGCTTTCATCTTAAATCTATTCTTTTCTCACTCCAAACATCTATTAGCAATTACTGAAATTTTTCTTTCCCTTGCTAACATAGACTCCCCAACTACCCTTTCAAGTACTGGATGTACCTTCACTCATTCTCCTTAGCTCACTAGTTAAGGCAGTGGAATACTCTTTATTCCCCACTAGTACTTCCAAGTGCTCTTCCTTCCTCCTTCACTCATAAGTTCTCCTCCTTTGAGGGTCATGTTATTTATATCTACCACTCAATTAAAATCTTGGTAACAGTTGTCTATAACCCTCATGTCACTCTCCTTCATGAATTAATTAGTTTGATACATGGCTTTTCACTTTTTCTCTTCTTTCTAATTTCTACTCTTTTACTAGGAGTCTTAAATGTAGGTATTGTTTCTCCCTCAATAGCATAACCATGTATTTCTTGAACCTACACTCCTCCCTTGAGTTAATCCTCTATCCTACCACAGTGAAAAAGATAGTTATAATTTCAATCTTGTCATTACCCACAAATGTACTATCTCCATGATTATGAATTATGAAATATCCTTATCTAATTATAATCTACTGGCTTTTTAGCTCTCCCTTTACCTTGCCTTACTTCTTCATGACAGTAGAAGGCAACTCCCAGTCCCTCATGTTTAAAACCTAGAAGCCATTCTTATTTCCTCACTATTTCTCATATACCTTACCTAAATGATTGCTAATGCTTGCTTATTTCTTTTTTTAATGCTTGCTTATTTCAACTTTTCAGTATCTCCCAAATAACCCCCTTCTCTCTTCTGACACTGCCACCATGTTAATATAGGCCTTCATCACCCCCCCATTTTTATTATTTTCATATCTTCCTGGTGAGTCTTCCTCCCTTAAGTCTCTCCCCACTCCAATTCATTTTCCTTTCAGCTACTAAAATGATTTCCTTAAAATACAAGTCTGATCATGTCATCCCCTACTCAATTAACTCTATTAGCTTCCTATTTCCTCTAGGAACAAACATGAAATACTCTGGCATCCAAAACATTTCATAACCTAGTTCCCTCTTACTTTTTCCAATCTTTTTACACCTTACTTTCCAACACATACACTTCAATTCAGTGACAGTAGCCACCTGACTCTTTCTTAAATGAGATTCTCCATCAATCAGTTCCAGGTCTTTTCTCTGGCTGTACCCCATTCCTGGAATGCTTTCCTTCCTTTGCTCTAACTCCTGAATTCTTAACTTCATCGAGGTCTGAAGTTATATTCCACCTTCTATATGAAATCTTTTCTAACTCCTCTTAATTTAAATTATTTCCTTCATTTAATTATCTACTATTTATTCTCTTTGTAGCTTGCTTTGTATATATTTATTTGCATGTTGTCTCCCTTCATTAGATTGCAAGCTTCTTAATGGGAGGGACTGACTTTTTCCTCTTTTTGTATCCTCAGTACTTAATACAGTACATGGCACATAATAGACACTTTAAAATGTTTATTGAATTAATTGAATGAAAGTTTAGACAGCTCTCATAAAGGTTTTGTATAGAAGTTGTTATTTGTATTTTCTTGGTCACCATAGTTTTTTTTCAGTATTACAAAGATCCAAGATCTTACCTTTCAGATACTTTCCATATAGTTCCCAAAGGCCCTCACAACTATATCTTATTTGGCAAATCATCCCTTTGTGTCTTTGTCTCTGTGTTTCCATCTCTGTTTCTCTTCCATCTCTCACTCTTCCTTTGAGGATGTCTCAAAAATTTGCCAACTATGGGGGGAAAGATCAAAATCAAAATCATAAGAGAAGTCAAAGACTGCTAAAAATCTGTTTCTATCCACCTCTTCTAGCCCATCCTCTTAAATTCTTCTACATGAACTTTACATTCAATTCCATTCAATTATTATTCATTAAGCACCTGCTGTATGCAGGGTATTGACCTAGGATGAGAAAGATGAATACACATGTATAATTTATAGTACTTACCTCCTCCCAAGGAGCTTGAAATAGATCATCCAATCAATAGTTAGTATGTGTCTACTACATGTCAGGCACTGGGATAAGTACTAGGTTAGAAGAGATATATCCACAATGTACCCTTATACAAATAAGAATGTAATCAAGAACTCAATTTGTGTTCTTGAAAAGGATCATTTTTTTCCTAGTAGTAATCAAGGATGATTTTATGAAGGAGGTATCATATAATCTAGGATTTGAAGGAAAAAATATATTTTAGTAAGTAGAGATGTGGGTAGACTCCAAGCAAAAAATATAATGTCTATAAGTGTACAGAGATAGGAAAGTATTGGAGTTCATTTTGACTGGAAAGTAGTATATGAGGAGGATTAGTATGAAATGGGATTGCTAAAAAGGCTGTGGTCAATTTGTAGATGACTTCTAATTCCAGAATAAAGCATTTGTATTTTATTCAGTTGGAAATGAGAATCCATTGAAAATTTTGGGAGAAAGGAAGACAATATGATTGTACATTAGGAACATTAGTTCATCAAATTTGTGAAAGATGGACTAGACAAAGAGAGATCAGATAGACTCCAACTAAAGCGTAGGCTACAAATTCCAGCTCCCCAGCCCGTCCCTACCCCAAAATATCTTCTATTTTCTTGCCACTGTGCCTGGTTAGCTTGATTCCCTCCATAGAAAGCCATTCCTCTCTATAGTAATTTTTCTTCTTCATTCCTCAGTTCAAATTTTACCTTTTTCATGAAGCCACCCCTGACTAACTCAATCCACTATAATCTTGAACTTCTCTGGCTACTTAGAACACTATTTTCTGACTCATTCAGTTGACAATTCAGCTGACAATTATATATATATATATATATATACAACCCTGTATAGCTTCATGATACTTTTGAATATCTTTATTTATATTATTATTTAATGTTTCATTTTTTCACCTTTTCTCTTCAACTGGATTAAAGGGTCTCTGAGATCAGGGACCATGAACTAAATTTGTTTGTACACCTATAAAACCCTAGCACATTATAATCTGTATTTGTCTATAGCAATATCTACAGCTATACCTCAACTTAAATTATCTATATATATTTATACCAATTTTCTATATATATCATCAATATCTATACCTATATCTCTATATCTCCATATAGTGGATAGGAAGAATGTGAATCTCTTAGGGTCTGAACTGACAGTCATAAACATTTTTTAAAATATATAATTTATTTATTAACTCTGTAAGGTCAAGAACTATGATTTATTTCATCTTTGCATCTATATGGTTTAGCACAGGTCCTGTGACACAGAGTCAGTATGATACTTTGTAATAAGAATAAAATTTAGAATTTGAAAATCTGAATTCATATCTTCAGCTTTGATGGTTTTGTATTTTATGATCTTGAGTAAGTCTCTTCTGTTTCTAAATCCTATGATATTTATAAGGTGATTTGGATGTGAAAATGGAATTGAATTGAGGTAGTGAGTGAGATGAAGGAAAGAAATCTGTTATCTACACATCTACATTGGAAAGTGAACTTGGACTTTGGAATTCTTGGATTTAAATCTCATTGTCCAGGCTAGTTATATGATCACGGGCAATTCACTTAATTTCTCTAAGTCTTAAGAGTCTCAGTTTGTTAGGTAGATAGAATAATCCTTGCAGTGTCTTCCTCACAGGGCTTTTGTGAAATTCAAATGAAATAAATTGAAAATGTTCTTTAAACACTTGTTAATACTATTATTGTTACTGTTTTTGTTATTCATTGAGTATTTTCCATGTAGCTAGAAATCTGTAGGGAAGACTCTTCATGGCTAAGATTTCAGGACACATTGATGTGAGCATCCACTATTGTTAGCAACTGAATAGGCAGAAAGTCCTAACAAGAGATTTCCTCAGTCTCTCAGATCAGAATATGCTCAGCCTTATGGCCATATAATTCACCTTGTTTTCACACAGTGTTTCTCCTTACAATAAAAGGCCAGAATCCATTAAAATGAATGAGTTCCCAAAGCCAAGGGTTTCACCCAAGCATTGCTAATGAGGGGGCGAACTTCAGATTTATTCAAATTGCACAAATCTCTTGAGTTGGCAAAATTGGCCTAGAAATCAGTAGAGGGAAATTTATGAGATTTCTGGCACTGGAATTTCTGGCCCAGGAGGGGAAAGCACAAGAGTCAAGAAACTGAAAGTCATGGAAAAAACTTTACCTGAGTTGAAAAATGGTTCAGTTCAAATTCCCCTTTTAAAATGAGGCAAAGGCTCAAGGGATTTCTATCTTGCCTGTCCTTGCTCTCCAAGGCTGAAATGATATATGGAAGCCACTTAGTATGGTAGAAAGAACACTCAACTGAGAGGAACAACACTTGTAAGGTGATTAGGAGCTATGCATTAATTCATTTATTCATTCATTCATTCATTCAACAGATACATTAAAATGAATAAAATTAAGCATTGAAGCCAGAAGAATGGTACGAGCACCTGTTATTTACCAGTAACTTTATTTGTAAGATGGGATATTGTTAATTGCATTGCTTAATTTATAAGATTGTTTTGGGAAAAATAATTTGCAAATTTCATATATTGCTACATAAATAATAAGTAAATCATTATTATTCCTGGATCCATCATTGTCTCATTATATGACTCTGAACAAGTCACTTCTACTCAGTTTCCTCATCTATAAAATAGAAATATTATGTTCTGAAAGACTCTACAGGAGAGTTGAAAAGAACTAATTAGAGTATGTAAGAAAGTGGTTTGAAAAGTAGTATGTGGAACTGGACACGATGTTATATGATGGTGACTGGCGAGGCTGAAGCAAATGGATCATTTGAGTCTGGGAGTTCTGAGCTCTAGTAGAGTTAATTCTCATCATATGTGCCAGAAATGGGAGGCTACCTTCTGTCAAGTTTGGAAATGAAGCACATCAAAGCTTCTGTGCAAGAAAGGGTAGGAAGGAAGGTAGGAAGAAAGGTAGGAAGGAAGGAAGGAAGGAAGGAAGGAAGGAAGGAAGGAAGGAAGGAAGGAAGAAAGGAAGAAAGGAAGAAAGGAAAAGGAGAGGAGGAAGAAAAAGAGGGAAGAAGGAAGAGGAAGAGAGACAAGGAAGGAGAGAGGATAAGTAGAACTAAAAGAGGTTTTTTTGAACTTGGGTTCATGTACCATGAAGAAGAGTAACAAAAAAGGATCCAGGACAGTAAAGAGCATGAAAAAAAATTTCACCTGCAGAATAAATCAATTCAAATTCATATTTTAAAATTAGCCAAAGACTCAAAAAGTGATAATTCTATTCTGACTCTTCCAATGATTAGGCTAGGTCAGGTCATTACAGATCAAAAGAAGGCAGAACAAGTCTAGCATAGCATTTCATAGCATAGCATACCATAAGAAATAATAAATACTAATTTACATATATGTAATATTTTAAGTTCCCCTCATGCTTTCTTCACAACTCTTTCAGATAGATGACATAATCATCATTATTTTCTTTTTTCAGATGAGAAAGCTGAATCTCAGAGAAATTAAGTGACTCGCTAATGAACACAAATCTGGTATTCTCTTAGCTGGACTAGAATAATAGAATAGAATAGCACAGATTAGAATAGAATAGAATAGAAATTTCATTTCTATCCAGAAATATTTCCAAACTAGAGCATGAATGAGAACTAGGAAAAAATGAACCAGCCTTAGCTCCCAAAACAGATGTCCCCAGATACATGAATTTTAAGTTTATGTGCTTTTCCTTATGAGAGAGGATGTCATATTCTCACTCAGAGCCTTTTTACTCTTAGATGAATCATAATGCTAACAAGTTTGGTTATCTGTTTTCCATCCTACAAAAGTTTAGAAACAGAAATTTGGAAAAGAGGCAGCTGCTAGAAGCAAACACCTTTAGAGAAGAAATAAGTAACAGCTGACAAGCAAAGGAGGTAGCAGAAGAATTTTAAAAGCATCCTTTAACACTAAGAAAATTTATAGTAGTATGGGGTCATTTAGTGTAGGGCAAAGAGCACCACATTCCAATAAGCACTGAAGCCTTTACAGTGGCAACATAATGCAATAATAAAAGTTCATAATGATTACAATATGTCATCAAGAAAAAAATTAGCTAATCTCTATTCTCTTTTATGAAGGTAAAAAGTACATCATGCATTTTATTTTTTAATATTTTTCCAATTACATGTAAAACTAATTTTAACAATCATTTAAAAATTTTTTGAGTTCCAGATTCTCTCTCTCCATCCTTCACATTGTATTATGAAAGAAACTACAGATTAAAAACAATGAAAAACGTAAAGCAAAACAACAATATGCTTCAATCTGCTCTAAGATTCCATCAGTTATTTCTTTGGAGAACGGATAGCATTTTTCATGAGAAGTCTTTCAGAATTATCTTGGACTTTTATATTCCCCTGTACATATCTTACAATATTGCTGTTACTGTAGACTCATGAATTTCATATTATCTACAGTTATAAATTGAATTTCTCTTTCTATCATTTGCTCTTGGATTTTGTCAGCAATATGTAAAAATGCTGATGACTTGCATGAAATTATTTGATATCTTAAAAGTTTTATGATGTTGTTGATTATTTCAACTAGTTTCCAATCGATTCTCTAGTATTCTCCAAGTATACTATCATTTCATCTACAAAGGATAATAGCTTTAATTCCTCATTTGCCAATTCTGATTCCTTCAGTTTTTTTCTCATACTACTATAACTAGCATTTCTAGTACAATATTGAATAATAATGATCAATAACGGGCAACCTTTCTTCACCCCTGATCTTATTTTGAAAGCATATCTTATCCTCATTACCAATAATGCTTGCAGATGGTTTAGATAAATACTACTTATCACTTTAAAGAAAATTCTATTTATTCTTATTGTTATAAGGGGATTAAGCTTAGTATGGTAATAACCTGGTAGTAATATGGAAATAGGCTAGAGGTAATAGGGAAATTAAGGCAAGGTAAGGTTGTAATAGGGGATAAGGCAGGTAAGGGACTAAAGATAGTGTGAATAGGGATAAGACATTGGGGATAGGGGTTTGTGGATCCCTAAGGCAGTAAGTAGATAAGAAAGGTACAATGGTGAAGGTGGTAGATTGAGGTGGTAGGAGAAGTAAGGGAATGACTGAGTTTAGGGAATATAAACACGGAGGTATAAATAATTGCAAGGGAGAGGATGAGGTATTCTGGGCAGGCTGCTGTAGTCAGGGGGACACGGACTGGGACTCAGGTTTGAGACAGAGACACTGAAGGGAAACAGACTGAGCCCTTCAAGTAGGAAGGGCACTTCTACAGACAAAGGTTAGGACCAGCCAAGAATGACTTGAAACTGACTAGAGGGCTTTCTAGTCAGTTTCTCAGGTTCACAAAGGAAGAGTTCAGAGGAAGTATTGAGATTATACTTCCTCCAAGATAGACACCTCCAATTCCCTTCAAGACCCAGAGACAATATATTTCCTTTCTCCCCTTTTCTTATCAATCAACTAACGAAGTAGCCAAAGGTTTGATTAAGTGATAAGCAAGGTTTATTGAGTTTTAGGGTTGATTGGAAGGGATGGAGGGATACAAGGTAACTCTAAAAGCCACCTAGAGAAAGCTTCAGGTTGGGGAGGAAGACAGGAATGTGAGACCGAGAAAGGACCTGCCTTAACTCAGCCCGGAGAGGTTTTGTAGCCTAAAAGGGGTAGGAAAGTTGGATACAATGATTCAAGAGATAATTTGCAACAAGGGTAAGCCCTACTTGACTACGGGGAAACTAAATCTACCAAGTTTGAAAGCTACCACACGAATCCACCCTCCTTTCAAACTCACAGAAATTCAGGAAGGGAAAATGATGATTGGGAATAAGGGAGGTTAGGGAGATGCAAAGGAAATAGTTAAGCTAACAAATTTGAAGAGAAAAACTGCAGAATATAGGCCAGGTTTTTAAGTCCCAAGATAGAGCTCAGTTGACCCCTCCTACTCTCATCGAGTCTCCAGGATCAACTGTCTAACCTCAGGATTCTAAACCCTTTTCATCTGTCAGAAACTCTGCAGTCAGGCTTTGTAGGACTAATATGCACCCTTTTGCACTACAATATGTGATCTAGTGCTTTTAGTAGGAATGAGCATTATGTTTTATCAAAAGTTTTTTTTCTGTATCTATTGAGATAATCATATGATTTTTGATGTTTTTTTTATTGATATGGTCAGTTATGTTGATAGTTTCCTTAATGTTGAACTAATCCTGCATTCAATAGTTTTTTCCCCCAATGACAAGAATGATAGGTGACAGATATATTGAATTTTTAGATGATTTGATGCTGTCAGGAGTAGCCATCATGATGGAATTAGAATCAGAATCTAAAAAATCCTTGATAGGAAGGAACAATTGGTTGTATCTTGTAAGAAACATAATGGAAATAAACACAATGTCCTAAAACTAGGTTGAGAAAATCAGCTTCAAAGGGGAAGATAATGGAGATAGTTAGGCAAAATTAGAGTGAAAAAGAACTGGATAATTTGGTGTACTACAAGATCCAATGAGTCCAACATTGTGATATGCCTACATAAAGGGGGGTGGGAATCTATCATGATGTTGGATTTCATTAACCTTAGAAGAATCTGAAACAGAATTAGAGTTCCACTGAAATCTATCCTAGTCTGTACCATCGCAAGTATCATGTGCAGTTCTGGCTGACACATTTTAGGAAGATCATGGATAAGCCCTTGGCCAACCATTCTTTCTGTATCCTTGACCTCATCTGCACTATGAGGTTGCCCTTTTGCTCTTCCCTTCTGAAATCTAACTGACATCTTTGCCACTCAATGGAAATTGTTCTTTATCAGTTTGCCAGTGATCTCTTGATTGCTAAACCACTGGCATTTTCTCAGTCTTCTTCCTTCTTCATCTTTAGGCAGTTATTGAAAATATTATTGATAGTCATTGATTATTGACCACCTTTGTATGTAGACTTTCTCTTCCCTGTCTCTGTGATAATTCTCTGTCTTGATTCTTTTGATGCTAGAATGTGCCTGGATAATGATCAGAATGGTCATGAGAGAGGCAGCTAGAGGGCTCAGTATATTGAGTGCCAGGCCTAGAGATGGGAGACCCTGGGTTCAAATCTGATCTCAGATACTTCCTAGCTAGGTGCCCCTGGGTAAGTCACTTGACCCCATTGCCCTAGCCCTTATCACTTTTCTGCCTGGGAACCAATACACATTATTGATTCTAAAAGAGAAGGTAATATTAAAAAAAAAGGTCATGACATTCAAAATTACTTTAAATGATGATTGATTGAACTAGAGATGTTTAGGTTGGTGAGAGAAGATTCATGATTGACATGATAGCTTTCATCCAGTATTACAAGGGCTATCATGTGGAAAAGCAATTAGACTTATTTTGCCTTTCCCTTAAGGGAAGAATTAGGAATGAGTAAATGTTCCAAAGAAGTAAATTTATGTTTGATATAAAATGAAAACCATTATAACAATTTGAACTATGTAAGTAGAATGAGCCACCTCAGGAGATACTTAGCTTTCTTTTCATCATTGGCCTTCAGTTGAATATTGATGACCATTTTGGGAGAACATGTTAGAGGAAATTTGCATTCAGATAAGAGTTGAATGAACTGATACCTAAGGCTTCTTCCAACTCTGGGATTCTAAAATTCTGTAATTCTACCAAGCCTGAAAGACTTTGAGTAATAATAGTAATGACAATAATAATTCATAATTATAGAACACTTTAACACTTGCAAATATTTTATATACCCTACCATACTTGAGTGTTGGCTATGTCTCTGTGGTCTGAAGTTTAGGCTTCCTTACTTGTTACAGGTTCATTAGGGAAAGTTTGGCCACCAGATGGTAAATATTTGACCACAAGTCAAAAAAATCTCCTACCAAAGCAGGAGGGATTATTATCTTCATTTATGGAAGAAATAAATACCCAGAAAACTAATTTGGACTCCAAAAGATATACATCATCCTTCAGTAGGCCTCAAAAGAAAAAAAATAGTAAGCAGGATTATTTGTAAAAGTCTGAGTAATAGGAAAGCAAGAACTGACAACAAAGGCAACTCTAACAAAAAGGCTTTAAGAGTTCTCAGCACGTGTTTCTAAGTTTGGCAGGAATAATGATTTCATGGGCACAGCAGTCTCCTATCAAGTTTGCAATACAGGATACTAATCACACACACAATAATCCATTTTGGGCTCTGAATTATCTAGGGCCAAACTAATTTGACCAGATTAATTTATTCCAAAATAATGAAATTATCTACAGGTTGGATAATTGGAGGGAACAGGATTTAGAACTACCAGGGTTGTTTGGCATTGCCTTGGGTATAATGGGAACCCATGGTGAAAGAAAGGCTGTAGACATGTTAGAGAATTATTAAAATGAAACAGATTGGTGTCTTCTGGATGAACTAATTATTTTTATAAATAAATTCATCCCTTTTGGTATCTAGTGATATGAGAGAAAAGCAGTTTACTGAAAAGTGCTTGAAGCTAGAATATCTGGATGGTAATAGAAACTATCTGAATTTGTTTATTTTTTGTTAAAATGGGACCATCATCATAGTCAACAACATAACATGTTATTTTATTTCATTGTGTAAATGATACTTTCACTATCGCAAATGGTTGATGTGATGAGCATCAAATAAAATAATGCATAATAATAATTGACATTTATGTAGTGCTTAATATTTTTAAATTATTTATGCATATTAAACTTATTCGATATCATGGTTATTAATTATCATTAATTCTGTTCTTTCTCTTTCATTACCACCTCCTCCCTCAAGTGCTATATTGACTCTTTAAGAACCTTGACAATGTCTGAAGAAATATCTTCCATGAGCATGTTTTAGAAATCTTCCCCAACTCAAATGAGAAGATTTCTAAAACATGCTCATGGAAGATGAAATATGGTAGCAACATGGAGACCCAGACAGACAGAAACAAATATGTCAGGAGGGACAAAGAATCCACTGACCTTTTTGTGTGATAGCATTAAAAAAAGGAAAGGAAAGGGGAAGAAATTTTTTGGAAGGTTGGTTTTGATAGAAGTCTTGGGTATGATAATTTTCCTGGTGGCAAGGATGAGACTAGAAGGAAAAGGAGACCAGAGAAAAAGTGTAATAATGGGTGTTTCTGTCTGGACAGCACTAACATATTTAACAATTAACTCATCAAGGGCTTAAACTGATTGGTGTGAGCATTTACTCATTAAATCAAATACAGTTAAATTACGAAACTTCAAAGCCTGGAGAGAATTTCATATTCCATTCCTTCCTCTAGCTCTCCTACCTCATTCCAGTCCCAATGAGAACTCCTTCCCCACCCACCCGCCCCCAGGATGAACAGAAAGAATTGGCTCTTACTCTCAAATCTAGTACTTCAATGAATTATAGGATTTAGAACAGGAAGACAACTTGGAAATCATTTGACCTAATTTCCTTATTTACAGAAGAGGAAAGAGGCCAAAAAAAGTGACATGGCTTGTCTACAATCACTTTCATTCATTCATTCAACAACCATTTCTTAAACATTTATTTTGGCCAAGGTATTGTTCTAGGTTCTGGGAATACAAAGACAAAAACAATATGTCCATAGTTTTCAAAGAACATACATTTTACTAAAGAAACAAACTTAAAGTTCTGAGGGGATTATGGGTGAAGATATTGACAAACAGAGGAAATAGGAAAGCCATCATATAGAAGGTGACACCTGACCTGACTCTTGAAGGAAATTAAGAATTCTAAGAAGAAGAAGTGAGGAGGCAGAGAATTCTAGGCATGGAGGACACTTCAAAGAAGCAGGAGAGAAACACCATGCATAAGGAAGAGCAAGTGGTCCTATTTAGCTAAAATATGGGGGGAGGGGAAAAGGTGAAACAAATAGGACAGAGGAAGATTATTAAGAGCTTTACCCACATTCAGAGGAAGAACTGCAGGAGTGGAAACACAGAAGAAAAACAACCACTTGAACACATGGGTTGATGTGGGCATGGTTGGGGATGTAGACACCAAACAAGGACACCAATGTAACTCTCAATAATATGTAAATAAGTCTTGATTGATCACACATGTTAAAACCAGTGGAAATGTGAGTTGGATATAGGGAGGTTTTAAAGGGGTGGGGGTGAAGTGGAAAGTAAAAACAAGAATCATGTAACCATGGAAAATGTTTCTAAAATAATAAAATATTAAAGAAATTAAAAATCATATCAAATCAAATGGAAAAATGGGGGGGAAAGAGCTTTAAATTTCAAATAAATATTTGTATTTTATCCTAAAGGCAATTGGAAGTCACTGAAAATTTCTTTTTTTTTAATTTTTATTTTGAATATTTTCCCATAGTCACATGTTTCATATTCTTTCTCTCTTCCCCAAACCCTCCTACCCCACCCTTAGTCAACACACAATTCTACTGGGTTTTACATCTATCATTGATTAAGACTTAATTCCATATTATTGATAGCTGGACTAGAGTTACTGTTTAGTGTATACATCCCCAATAATATCCCCGTCAGCCCATGTGTTCAAGCAGTAGTTTTTCTTCTGTGTTTCTCCTCCTACAGTTCTTCCTCTGAATGAGGCTAGTTTTCTTTCTCATAAGTCCCTTAGCCTTGCTCTGGATTCTTGCATTGCTGCTAGTAGAGAAGTCCGTTATATTAGATTATACCACAGTATATCAGTCTCTGTGTACAATGTTCTCCTGGATCTGCTCCTTTCACTCTGCATCAATTCCTGGAGGTCATTCCAGTTCACATGGAATTTCTCCAGTTTTTTATTCCTTTGAGCACAATAGTATTCCATCACCAACCGATACCACAATTTGTTCAGCCATTCCCCAATCGAAGGACATTTTCTCATTTTTCAATTTTTTTTGCCACCAGAAAGAGTGTGGCTATAAATATTTTTGTACAAGTCTTTTTCCTTTTTATCTCTTTGGTGGTATAAACCAAGCAGTGTGATGGCTGGATCAAAAGGCAAATAGTCTTTTAGAGCCCTTTGGACATAGTTCCAAATTGCCATCCAGAATGGTTGGATCAATTCACAACTCCACCAGCAATGCATTAATGTCCCAATTTGGCCACATTCCCTCCAACATTCATTGCTCTCCCCTGCTGTAATTTTAGCCAATTTGCTAGGTGTGAGGTGATACCTCAGAGTTGTTTTGATTTGCATTTCTCTAATTATTAGAGATTTAGAACACTTTCTCATGTGCTTATTGATAGTTTCAATTTCTTTATCTGAAAATTGTCTATTCATGTCCCTTGACCATTTATCGATTGGGGAAATGGCTTGATTTTTTGTACAATTGATTTAGCTCCTTGTATATTTGAGTAATTAGACATTTGTCAGAGGTTTTTATTATAAAGATTTTTCCCAATTTGTTGCTTCCCTTCTAACTTTGGTAGCATTGATTTTGTCTGTACAAAAAAAATTTTAGATTAATGTAGTCAAAATTATTTATTTTAAATTTTGTAATTTTTTCTAACTCTTGCTTGGTTTTAAAATCTTTCCTTCCCAGAGATCTGACAAGAATACTATTCTGTGCTCACTCAATTTACCTATAGTTTCCTTCTTTATATTCAAGTCATTCACCAATTCTGAATTTATCTTGGTATAGGGTGTAAGATGTTGATCTAGATCCAATCTCTCCCATATTGTTTTCCAATTTTCCCAGCAGTTTTGTCAAATAGTGGGGTTTTGTCCCAAAAGCTTGGTTTTTTTGGATTTATTGAAGACTGTCTTATTGAAGTCCCTTACCCCTTGTCTATTCCACTGATCCTCCCTTCTGTTTCTTCACTAGTACCATATTTTTTTGGATGACCATTGCTTTATAGTACAGTTTAAGATCCGGTACTGCTAGGCCACCTTCCTTCATATGTTATTTTTTTCATTATTTCCCTTGATATTCTTGGTCTTTTGTTCTTCCAAATGAACTTTGTTAAAGTTTTTTGTTTTTTTTTTAATTCAGTAAAAAAGGTTTTTGGTAGTTTGATAGGTATGGCACTAAATAAGTAAATTAATTTGGGTAGAATGGTCATTTTTGTTATGTTAGCTCATCCTACCCATGATTAATCAATATTTTTCCAATTGTTTAGATCTAGTTGTAATTGTGTGGAAAAGGTTTCATAGTTGCGTTCATATAATTCCTATGTTTGTCTTGTCAGATAGATTCCTAAGTATTTTATATTGTCTAGGCTGACTTTAAATGGAATTTATCTTTCTAGCTCTTCCTGCTGCGATGTGTTGGAAATATATAGAAATGCTGATTATTTATGTGCATTTATTTTGCATCCTGCAACTTTGCTAAAGTTGTTATTTCCACTAGCTTTTTAGTTGATTCTCTAGAATATTTTAAGTAGACCATCATATCATCTGCAAAGAGTGATAGCTTGGTCTCCTCATTGCCTATTTTAATATCTTCAATTTCTTTTTCTTCTCCAATTGCTACTGCTAGTGTTTCTAGTACAATGTTAAATAATAGAGCTGACAATGGACATCCTTGTTTCACTCCTGATCTTATTGGGAAGGCTTCTAATTTATCCCCATTGCAGATGATGTTTGTTGATGGTTTTAGGTATATACCCTTTATTATTTTTAGGAAAGGCCTTTCTATTCCTATACTTTCTAGTGTTTTCAGTAGGAATGGGTTTGTATTTTCTCAAAGGCTTTTTCAGCATCTATTGAGATGATCATGTGATTTTTGTTGGTTTGCTTGCTGATAAGATCAATTATGTGAATGGTTTTCCCAATGTTGAACCATATCACTGAAAATTTCTAATGGAGCTATATAGTCATCAGGGTGATTTAGGAATGTCAAATTGGAACTTATATATATGATGTATGGGAGTGAAGAGACCTAGAAAAGTTGGAAACTACTTAGGAAACTCATGTTATAGTCCAGACAAGAAAAGTGGCAAGAGCCTATATCAGGATAGGGGTGAATGGAGAAAAGAAAACAGTAATGAGATAAATTCTGCAAAATTAACTGACAAGAATTGACAATCAAATTGGATGTGGAAATAAAAAAAAATTAAAGAGCAAAAGATGACCACTAGGTTAAACCTGGATGTCTAGGTGGTGACCTTGCTGCAACTACAGATGTTAGGCAGAAACTTGGGTTTAGGAGAAAAGAAAATTCTGTTTTGGATGTATCACATTTTATATCCCTATGAGACACCCAGGTAGAGGTGTCTAAGGGGAAGTTGGTTCCTGAAGTTCAAGAGAGATAAAGGCATGATACATAAGTTTGAAAATCATATGAGAAAATACATAGAGAGGGAAAGAGAAAAGACAAAAACCCAGGGCAGAATTCTGAAATACACAGAAAATCAGGAGAAAGGAAATGGATGATCCAGTAACAAATCCTACGAAAGAATAACCACATATAGTAGGAGGAAGATATTATCATCATGAAATCTAAGAAAGAAAAAGTATATAAAAGGAGTTAACAGATCAGTTAAGTTAAAGGTCAAATCAAAAAAGTAAAGAAGGATGAGAATTGAGAAAAGCTTATGGAATTTGGCAAATAAAAGGTCACTTTATAATTCTTTCTGTCTTTTACAAAATTATGCAACATGTGCAGAACAATTATAGTTGAATCCACAGGACAAAAAAAAATCAAGATCCCCCAAAAGGTGAAATTTTTATGAATTAATATTGGAAAAATATTAATTCTTAAAATATTCCTTCAGTTCTACTTCCCCCAAAGCTACCTCATTCCTGGTGTGGTCTTGTGTCTGGAATCTTATTAGGATCACCTCTAAATACAGAGCCTTTGACAGCATGCATAATCCTCCATCCACTCCCCACACCACCCAATTCCTTCTGCCCAACTACATGTGGATATGATCAATGGGAGGTTGTGTAGTGCCTTCTGCCTAGGCTATTCCCTGGGACAGAGATTCGTAATATTACAGAGATTCCACAACAGCAACCAAGCCTGTTCCTGGCCCTTCAAAAAGAAAAGAAGAGTTTATCTAGGCCAGAGAAGGAAGAAAGGAAGCCAAAGGAGGAACTTGGGCTTAAGACCAGCATGACTAATTTTTCTGAAAGGGGACTGAAACCTAAAGAACTTGATCCTATACTTCAAGAGGCTATAGAAACGAATCTAAGCACAATGAAACCTAAATCCCTTAATATGGAGTGAATGTGAGGCAGTTTTCCTGACAAGTCCCAGGGGTGTGCCCATCAACAAAGGAGGAATAATCAGAAAGTGAGTGATGAGGAATATAAGAAAGGAAAAGGAAAAAAAATCTGAAATACTTCAAAAGGGATAAAACAATAAAAAATAAGCACACAATTGGATGCCAAAGGACAACAAACCTCAAAAGAGTGTGTAAACCTCAAAGAGATTGCAAAACTCTCAATGAATATTACAAAACAAAGTGAGCCAATGCCCAATGAAATACATATTTTTATGAGATTCTAAATGAGAACATAAGATTAATTAGGAATAATTAGGAATAGTTCAAAATATAAATGAAAACTATAAGAGAAGAAATGAAGAATTAATGTATGTTAAAATGTTTAAAATAATAATGTAAAAGTTAAGAAAAAAGCAACCATAAATTCATAATAGAGAATATCTCCAAAGAATTGAGAGACTGCCAAATATGGAATAAATAAATACCGAAAAGAAAGGAAGTCTGCCAGAAGATAAGCAATAGACAACAATGTTTAAAAGGAACACATTATGACTGTACAGACCAAGGCTTTGGCCTTGAAGATAGGATATATATAGAGAAAGCTCAAAACATAGTTCTCCCACAGGAATGTAACAAATCAAAAAAACTCAATATCAATGCAGTAAATAATTCAGAAAAAAAACTCCTCAAGAAGACAAAGCACAAACCAAAGAAGCCACAAATTTCTCCAATCCAAAATAACTATCTTTCAAACTCCAGGACCCATAGCAGCTGAATTGAACAATTCTAGCAAAAATTAATGTTCTGCAAGTGGTCAGGCAAAACACCTTGAAATGTAAAGGAAAACAAACTAAAAAATTTAAGATTCCTCCACACACACATACTCCAAAATTTCCAAAAGCAAATCAAATAAAATAACTGGAAAGGCAAACCTCAAGCTGAAGGACAAAATGATATTTCCTAAAAATCTATGCCATTCATCAATGAAAATAAAAACATATTAAAAAAAAAGAAATGAATCCTGATTGTAAACAAGAACAAAAAAAATCCATAAACAATGTAAAGGAATTCTTGTTGATAACAAAATAAAAAACTTGAGAAGAATATATGGCTTTCAAAAAACAATAATAATATATTCAAATAAAAACAATAAGGTTTTACCTCACACCACTGATAATGATGTTATTATTATTATATTACTACATATAATACTTTAAGATAGATATATATATATAATCTTATTTGATCTTGTAAGAATAAAAAGAGCCAATAATCAATGTTATGATAGAAGGGAGAGAGAGGGAGTCTATGTTGTGACTCTCTCCTCCAGCTCTCCTCTGTTGCCAAATATACTCTGGGAGACTTAGAGGGGGTGTCACTCTGATACTGGGTGACCTGGATGGTCATGCCACCCCACAGGAGTTGGGGGCAAGGCTTCCCTATAAGATGAGATATGTGGTACCCCAATCCAAATCTGAATGAGGGCGGGGTTCACACAAGCCTCTCTGAGGTCAGTCAACTTCACAGCAGATGGTTTGGCTTCAAGATGGAGGCAGCTTGACCAATCTGTGTTTCCCATCTCCCTTGTTGTCTCTCAGGCACTCTGGAATGCTATCTGACTGATGAATGGCTTTCATTATTCACAATTTAGGGATTGGGGAAAGGGGTGAAGGGCAGAGGGATTTTTGTGGTACCCTCTTCTCTATTTCTATGGGGTCTCTCACTCAGGAGGGAACCTTTGGGGTACCCACTCCCAAGATTCTTCCTCTGCCCCTTCTCCTTCTGTTTCTATTTCTAGTTTTCTGTTTCTATTCTTTTTCTGTAATTGTAAGTTTTGACTGATAGGGGGTCTCTCAGCAAGGTTGGGTAATGGGTGAAGGAGTCTAAGAGATTGCTCTCAAAATGGAGTCCAAAAAGTTATCTAACTCGATGATTGAAGTCTTGATGGTTGAGATGTGATGAATGGCTTTGACCAGGGAATCAGGGTTTCAGTTTCCAAAGAAAGATCCTCAGGAAGCCCTCAGGACTGGATTTGAGCTGGGATGTCCTCCTCCTCTCTCCTCCCAGGCTTCCACCTGAAGACCTCTCCTCTCCTTCCTCTCCTGAAAGATTCCCAGAATTCTCTCTGGTCCCAACTGTCAGCAACTGTCAGTCTCTGGCTCCATTTGTCCCATTCCCCTTGCACAATTCCAATCCTTACAATCTTCACTCCCCCAAACCCTCTGATATAGATAATATTATTATTTCTATTTATAAAAGAGGGAATTGAGGATGAGTAAAGCTACTTGACCAGGGTCATAAAATTAATAAAGACAATGGGTATTTATTAAGTATCTACTGCATGCCAGGTGCTGTGCTAAGCTCTAGAAAAACAAAGAAGATAAGTACCAGTTTGTTCTCATAAGGAGCTCATAGTATAATAGGAGAGAACACATGCAAACCACAATGTACCGGCAAAATACAAACAAAATATATTGGGGATAATCTCAGAGCAAAGATGCTAAGATTAAAGAGGACTGGGAAAGGTTTTTTGTAGAAGACAGAATTTCCAGTTAAATGCTAACGTCTGAGACAGAAGTTGAACTGAGGTATTCCTGAGTCCAAGTCCCGCACTCTTACTCACTAAACTACCTAGTTGCCTCACTTGCCAAAGATATCAAAATATAGGAAAGATCATTATTGGATAGGTTGCAAAAAGCCAAGCATATTAATGCACTGTTGGTGTAAATTGTTCCAACCATTCTGAACAACAATTGTAATGCAGGAATTCTTGCATTTGCAATATTACCCTAGGCAATCCTGTCAGTTAGCAGAATGGAACTCTGGCCTGGCAGGTGCCATCCTGGATCCTGACAGTTGGGCTGGGACTATATAAAGCCCTGCAAACCCAACCTTGGGTTTCTGATTTCCTTGACCTCACCCAGACACCCAGCTACCCCTGATTTCCCCTTGGGGACCCTGGGAGGTTGAAGGGAGGTGAAGGGAGGTTGGGCTGTGGAATGCGGGCAGGATTTAGCTTAGAGTAGCCTAGGGGGTAGGGACATCCCTTGTACAGACTAACAACTACATCTGTTTAGCTGGTAGATCGAATAACATCAGGGCAGTGTCAGATTATCACTGGCTGAGGGCTGGTTCCCTCAGCCTGACCTTACCTTCTAGGTCCATTGCCAACACTTGCCAGTCGCCCCTAGCAACAACTTCTCAAGACCTTGAACCCTCTTACCTCAGTTTTCCCTTTCCAGTTTAAAATAAATCCCTTAGCCTAAATCTGTGAGCTCCTGTAATTCCCATATCATCCCCAAGGCTAAAGAGTCTGAGGAGAAGAGGGAATATTAATTAGTTGAATTTACTGAAAGGTGGAAGCTAAGCCTACATTGTAACCAGGAAGTTGAGCCCCACTTCCTGCTGAGTTTTGCTCTCACCCAATAGGAAGGCAGTTACTCCAGCAGGGAGAGGCCACTCACTCAACACCTTAAAGGAGCCTACAGCTAGCAGTGGAGATTGACTAGGCACCACAGCTGAGGCTGCTCAGCGCTGATAGCCCCAAATCTTCTGCTGGTCTAGTTACAAGCTCCCAGACTCTGGTGACTCACTTTTACCACCAGCATCATATTATCCATCACATTATCTCCCATTACACAATTTGGTATTAAGCTAAGAGAATGGATACAATACTTATGTCCTTTGATCTAGAATTTTCCACTGACAGGTATATTCTCTAACCAAAAAATTCCAACTGAAATGAAATATGTATAGCAGGAACTCTATAGTAACATAGAATTGGAAACAAAATAGATGTCCAATTGGGAAATGATAGGAATGTTAAAGAAGATATGACACATGAGTATAATGGAACATTACTCTGTTCTAAGAAACTATGAATATGATGAATACATAAAAGATATATGAATTGATGGGAAGTGATGGAAGGTGAATCAAGAGAACAATAGAGAGAATGACTATAAGTGGAAAGAACTCAGGTTTGGAGTATGGCATGAAGAGCATGCAGGTCAAACAAGTGTGCACGGGCTTCAAGGGTAGAGAATTGTGTAAACAACAATTGATTATGTATAAATTCAATATTCTCAAAAGAAGAAAGTGAAGTCAGAGTAGAAGTCATAGATGGGAAAAACAGGGATTTTTTCTATTTTACATTTTATTATTTTTTTTAATTTTAATAACAAATTTCCACATAAGTTTTCCAAACATATCATCTGAATTGTCCCACTCCTTTCTTCCCTTCCCCCTCCCAGAGCAAGCAAGCAATTCAATCTGAGGTATATGTGTATTATCACACAAAACATTTCCATAATATTCATTTTAAGTGAATAAAATTATAAAACCAACCCCCCAAAACATGTATCCCAAAAAAACCAAATGGTAAATCATATACTTTCATCAGTATTCATACTCCTTCTCTGGAGTATTCTTTTTCATAAGTCCCTCAGAATTGTTCTAGATCATTGCATTGCAGTTAGTAGCAAAGTCTTATGACATTTGATTGTTCCACACTATCGTTATTATTGTGTACTATGTTTTCCTGATTCTCCTTATTTCACTCTGCATCAGTTCATGTAGGTCTTTCCAGCTCTTTCTGAAATCACCCTGTTCATCATTATTTATAGCACAATAGTATTCCATCACCATCATATGCCACAATTTCTTCAGCCATTCCCCAGCTGAGGGATATTCCTTTAGTTTCCAATTCTTTGCCACCACAAAAACAACAGCTATAAATATTTTTGTACAAGTATGTCCTCCCCCATTTTTAAAATTTCTTTGAGATACAGAACCAATAGTTGTATTACTGGATCAAAAGGTATGTATTGTTTTATAGCCATTTGGGCATAATTTCAAATTGCTCTCCAGAATGGTTTGATCAGTTCACAGCTCCATCAGCAATAAAATAGTATCCCAATTTCATCATATTCCCTCTAACATCCATCATTTACTTTTACTGTGATATTGGCCAAACTGATAGGTATGAGGTGGTATCTCAGAGTTGTTTTAACTTGAATTTCTCTAATTAAGAGGGTTCCGGGACATTTTTTCATATGATTATTTATAGCTTTAATTTCTTTATCTGAAAACTGCCTATTCATATCATTTGAATATTTATCAATTGGAGAATGACCTATATTCTTATAAATTTAACTTAATTCTTTATATATTTGAGAAATGAGAACTTTATCAGAGAAATTTGTTATAAAATTTACCATGGTTTAGTTGTCTCCATTCTAATCTTGGTTGCACTGGTTTGGTTTGTACAAAACCTTTTTAATGTAACATAATCAAAATTATTCATTTTACCTCTTATAATGTTCTCTATTGTTCAGTCAAAAATTCTTCCATAGATCAGATGGGTAAATCATTTTATGTTCCCTGAATTTACTTATAATATCACTCTATTTTTTTTCTTTAGAATATTTTCCATGGTTACATGATTCATAATCCCCCTGCCACTGCTCTTTCTTAACTGCTCCTGAATCTGACAAGCAGTTCCACTGGGTTATACATGTATCATTGTTCAAAACACATTTCCATGTTATTCATATCTACAATAGCGTGATCCTTTACCATCAAAGCCCCAATCATATCCCCATCATGTCTTGTGATCATTTCACATATTTTTCTAATGCATTTCATTTCCATAGCTCTTTCTCTGGATGTGGATAGCATTCTTTCTCATAAGTTCCTCTAAATTGTCCTGGGTCATTGCATTGCTGTTAGTAGAAAAATCCATTATATTTGATTGTGTCATAGTGTATCTGTCTCTGTGTACAATGTTCTCCTGGTTCTGCTCTTTTCACTCTGCATCACTTCCTGGAGGTCACAATAGTATTCCATCACCAACAGATACCACAATTTGTTCAGCCATTCCCCAATCAATGGACAGCCCCTCATTTTCCAATTTTTTGCTACCACAAAGAATGCAGCTATAAATATTTTTGTACGAGTTTTTTTTTCCTTGTTATCTCTTTGGGATACAAACCCAACAGTGGTATGACAGGTCAAAGGGTAGGCATTCTTTTAAAGCCCTTTGTGCATAATTCCAATTTGCCCTCCAGAATGTTTGGATTAATTAACAACTCCATCAGCAGTTTATTAGTGTCCCCAATTTTGCTACATCCCTTCCAATATTTATCACTTTCTTTTGCTGCCATATTGGCCAGTGTGCTAGGTGTAAGGCAGTACCTCAGAGTTGTTTTAATTTGCATTTCTCTATTCAGGAGGGATTTAGAAGACTTTTTCATGTGCTTATTGTCAGTTTTGATTTCATCCTGTGAAAACTGCCTATTCATGTCCCTTGACCATTTGTCAATTGGAGAATGGCTTGATTTTTGTAAATTTGACTTAGTTCCTTATATATTTGGGTTATTAAACTGTTGTCAGGGAGTTTTGTTATAAAAACGTTCTCCCAGTTTGTAGCTTTCCTTCTAATTTTGTTTGTATTGGTTTTGTTTGGACAAAAGCTTCTTAATTTGATATAATCAAAGTCATCCAATTTACATTTTGCAGTATTCTTTATCTCTTGCTTGGTCTTAAATTCTTTCCTTTCCCACAGACCTGACAGATATACTGTTCTATGTTCACCTAATTTATTTATGATTTCACTCTTTATATGTAAGTCATCTAACAATTTTGAATTTATCATGGTATAGTGTCGATCTAAACCTTATTTTTCCATACTGTTTTCAAATTTTACCAGCAGTTTTTGTCAAATAGTGAGTTCTTGTCCCAAAAGTTGGAGTCTTTGGGTTTATCCAACAGTAGTTATTGAGGTCATTTACCTGTAGTCTAGTCATTGATCCATGCTTCTGTCTCTTAGCCAGTACTATATTGTTTTTATGACCACTGCTTTATAGTACAGTTTAAGATCTGGTACTGCTAGGCCACCTTCCTTCCCATTTTTTTTCATTATTTCCTTTGATATTGTTGATCTTTTCTTCTTCCAGATGAACTTTGTTAAAATTTTTTCTAAATCTATAAAATAGTTTTTTGGTAGTTTGATAGCTATGGTATTGAATAAGAGAATAATTTGGGTAGGGTTGTCATTTTTATGATATTAGTTCATCCTAACCAGGAGCAATTAAAAATTTTCCAATTGTTTAGATCTAATTTTAATTGTGAAAAAAGTATTTTGTAGTTGTGTTCATATAATTCCTATATTTGTCTTGGCAGGTAGATTGCTATATATTTTATATTGTGTAGAGTGATTTTAAAATGGAGTTTCTCTTTCTAACTCCTGCTGCTGTATTGTGTTGGAAATATATAGAAATGCTGATAATTTATCCGGGTTTATCTTGTACCCTGCAACTTTGCCAAAGTTGTTAATTATTTACACTAGTTTTTTAGTTGATTTTCTGGGGTTTTTTAGTATAATATCATATCATATGCAAAGAACAGTAATTAAGTTTCCTCGTTGCCTATTTTAATCCCTTCGATTTCCTTTTCTTCTCTAATTACTATCACTAGCATTTCTAGAACAATATTAAGTAAGAGAGGTGATAATGGGCATCCTTGCTTCACTCCTGATTTTATTGGGGAGGCTTCTAACTTGTCCCCATTGCTGATGATACTCACTGATGGTTTTATTTTTATTTTATTTTTATTTTTTAAGATCTTTATTTGATTAATTAATTTAGAATATTTTTCCATGGTTATAGGATTCATGTTCTATCCCTCCCCTCCTCCCAACCCCTCACATACCTGACACACAATTCCCCTGAATTTTACATGTGCAAGACCTATTCACATGATCAAGACATATTTCCATTTTATTGATATTTGCACTAGGGTGCTCAATTTGAGTCAATATCCCTAATAATATCCCCATCCTCCCATGTGATGAGGCAATTCTTTTTCTTCTGTGTTTCTACTCCCACAGGTCTTTCTCTAGATGTGGATAGCATTCTTTCTCATAAGTCCCTCATAGTTGTCCTGGATCATTGCATTGTTGCTAGTGGAGAAGTCCATTACATACAATTTTACCACAGTGTATCCATCTCTGTGTATAATGTTCTCCTGGTTCTGCTCCTATCACTCTGCATCAATTCCTGGAGGTTGTTTCAGTTCACATGGAATTCCTCCAGTTCATTATTTCTTTGAGCACAATAGTATGCTATCAACAATTGAAATCACAATTTGTTCAGCCATTCCCTAATTGAAGGTCATCCCCTTGTTTTCCAGTTTTTTGCCACCACAAAGAGCACGACTATTAATATTTTTGTACAAATCTTTTTCTTATGATCTCTTTGGGGTATAAACCCAGGAGTGGTCTGGCTGGATCAAAGGGTAGGCAGTCTTTTAAAGCCCTTTGGGCATAGTTCCAAATTGCCATCCAGAATGGTTGGACCAATTCACAACACCACCAGCAATGCATTAGTGTCCCAATTTTGCCACATCCCTTCCAACATTTTTTCCTGTTGCTGCCATATTGGCCAGTCTGCTAGACGTGAGGTTGTATGACAGTGTTGTTTTAATTTGCATTTCTCTAATCAGGAGGGAAATAGTTCTTTTTCTTAAAATTTTATTTATTTCTCCTTAAATTTTAGGATTTCCAACTTAGTCTTTAACTGGGGATTTTTAGTTTGTTCTTTTTCTAGATTTTTTAGTTACATGCCCAAATTTTTTTATTTGCTTTTTCTCTATTTTATTGATATAAGCATTCAGAGATATACATTTTCCAGAGTACTGCTTTGTGCTGTATCTCATAAATTCTGATACGTTGTCTCATCATTATCATTCTCATTAATGAAATCAGCGATTGTTTCTATGATTTGTTCTTTGACTCACCCATTTTAGAGAATTAGATTATTTACTTTCTATTTAATTTTTAATTTGCCTTTGATTATATTGATCCCCTATTGATTATATTCTTTATTGCTTTATGATCTCAGAACATTGTATTTATTATTTGTTTTTCTGCATTTGGTTGTGAAGTTTTATGCCTTCCCTAGTACATGGTCAATTTTTGTATATGTACCATGTGCTGCTGCAAAGAAGTTATATTCCTTTTTATACCTATTCAATTTTCTCCAGATATCTATTAAATCTAACTTCCATAAAATTTCATTTACTTTCTTTACTTCTTTCTCATTTATTTTTTCATTAGGTTTAGCTAGTTCTGATAGGGGAATGATAAGGTTGCCCACTAATACAATTTTACTGTCTATTTTCATCCCCATTTGGATGTTTTACCATTTGGTGTATATGTTTAGTACTGATATTTTTTCATTGTATATACTACCTTTTATCAAAATGTAATTACCTTACTTATCTATTAATCAGATCTATTTTTGCTTTGGCTTTGTCTGAGATCATGATTCCTACTCCTGTTTTTTTTAATCTCAGTTGAAGCCCCATATATTCTGCTCCACCCCCTTACCTTTACCCTCTGTGTGTCTACCTGCCTCAAAAGTGTTTCTTGTAAACAACACATGGTAGGATTCTATTTTTTAATTCACTCTGCTATCTGCTTCCATTTTATGGGTAAGTTCATCTCATTTACATTCACAGAGTCATTACCATCTGTGTTTTCCTCTCCATCTTGTTTTTCCCTTTTAATCCTGCCCTTTCTCCTTTCACTCTGTCTCTCCACACCAGTGTTTTGCTTTTAATCTTTCCCCTAATTCCCCCTCCTTACCATCCCCTTTCTTATTTTCCTTGTACTTCTTTATAGGGTAGGAGAAGATTCTATATACCAATGAATCTAGCTGTTCTTCCCTCTCTGAGCCAATTCCAATAAGAATAAAGTTTAATTATTACCCATCACCACCCTCCTCCTACCCTCCACTGTATTAGGTTTCCTCACACACATCTTTATGTGATATTATTTACTCCATTTTAATTCTCTTTCTCAATTCCTCTTAGTGTAATTTTATTTTTCACCCCTTCATTTTTTTGTGTTTCATCCTAAACAGCTTACCCACACACACTCTATGTATATTTCTTTTAACTACTATGATAATGATAAAAAAGTTTTAGGAGTTACAATTATCATCTTTCCATATAGGAATATAAACAATTTGATCTTACTGAGGCCCTTAATTTTTTTCTCTTTCTTATTTACCTTTTTATACTTCTTTCTTTAATTTTGAATTTAGATATCAAATTTTCTGTTTGTCTTGTCTTTTCTTCAGGAATTCTTGAAAATCTTCTATTTTATTAAATGACCAGATTTTCCCCTGAAAGAATATAGTTAATTTTGATGAGCACCTGATTCTTGGTTGTAAATCCAGTCACCTTGCCTTCCAGAGTATCATTTTCTAAACCTTCTGATTCTTCAGTGTTAAAGCTGCCAGATCCTGTTTTAAGGGTCAAAAGTTGATTTGATAAAATATTTATGAGTTAAAAAATAGGATTGTGGTTGCCCATTGTAAAATATTAGCCCTTGTCAAAAATGACTGTTAGCAGCTTTTATTTACAAGATAGAAATATTAGAGTGAGAAATGTAGGAAAAAATTAGAGAATTGTCTGGCCTACCACCCTAAGTGCTGCTCCAGTGAAGTCCAGCTCACCACCTGGCAAGGTATCCCTCAAGACCCAATCTCTACATAGAGTTGTGGTAGTCTCTTCAGTCAGAAGTCCTGATGGTATCTTCAGCAAGGAATCCATAAATGCAAGCCTCCTCTTTCAGCTCTAATCACTTACCCAGCCAGTCTCTCCAGCACAGAAAGCTCCAGTCCAGAACAAGTCCAGGAAAAAATGACTGCCTCCAAGAATCTCCCTTCAGTTGGCTCACCAAACCAGAAGGAATGAATCCTTCCTTGGGCTGGCCTTTTTAAGCAGTTTCCTCAACATCAATTTCTGTCTCTCCCCCTCTTCACAGGAACCAATTGCAGCCTTTTAATTTGCCTAGCACTGCCTGGGGGTGGCGGAGGGCAGTGCTTGTGGCCTTTGCAGGTGTGATTTCTGAACTCTCTTACCTAGTGATAAGTAGGGGTACTTCAAAACCTTTATTGATCAAATTAAAGTTTGCTGATTGATTACACTAAAAATAAACAGTCTTCATTCTCTTTCATACTGTGTAATGCTGACTGGGCTCCATAATATTTGAATTGTTTCTTTCTGGCTACTTAAAGAATTTTCTCCTTGACCTTAGAAACTGTTGAACACGGCTATAACATTACTGGAAGTTGTCATTTTGGTTGCAGGAGGTGATAAGTGGATTCTTTAAGTTTCTATTTTCCCCTCATGTTCAAGAATACCAGGGTAGTTTTCTTTGATAATTTCATGTAATATGATGTGTAGGCTTTTTTTTTTATCATGACTTTCAGGTAGTACAATAATTTTTAAATTGTCTTTCCTGGATCTGTTTTCCAGGTCATTTTTAATGTGATATTTAATATTTTTTCATTCTTTTGGTTTTGTTTTATTATTACTTGATGTCTTGTGAAATCATGAGCTTCTATGTGCCTAATTCTATTTTTTTAAAAACTTATATTTGGGAAACTGTAAGATGCCAGTGGTCTGTAGCAATCAGGTCTCACCCACTAACAGGCTTGACTGAAGGGAGGGGTAGGATCTTGCTGAATGTTCCTTTACTTTCCCCCCCTCCCACTAGGCATTTGGAAATCAATTACTGAAAGATTATGGACAGACTTGTTAAACACAGGACCAAGTCAGTAACTTGGGAAAGGCTGAACTCCTAACTATGATAACTTTCTCTAAACTATTTCCCCACAGGTTTGAGTAAGAGAGAATAGGAGAAAATAGGAGAAGCTTGATGTCTTTGAAGCTTTGAGGCACAGAGGAAAGGTCTTGCTTTTGGGCTATAAGGCAGGAGGAACTCAGCTTGAGGAAGTTGTGAGCATTTCCCTAAATATAACCAGGCCCTAGCCTCAATAAATGCAACATTAATGATTTTCTCACCCTTTAGTATAAGCAAGAGACAATCAATCAGTAAATATTTATGAAGTACCCACTGTGTGCCAAGCACTGTGTTAACCATTGAAGATATAAAGAAAGGCAAAATGCAATACTTGTCCTGGAGGAGCACACAATCTAATGGGGAAGACAATAAAATATTACTGCAGGCCATGATGATGGTTCTATAGTTATAGAATGATCGAAACATGTGTTTTGTGGTAGTTTCCCATGGTTTTGAAAAAACAGATTAATCTTCTAAATGTGTAGACAACATCACATCACCTACTTTTAAAAAAATATCCATACATCCTTAAAATCTGTAATTAAAACCCAAAATTCATTTTTTTTGTTTTCTCGATCCTCCATACATTCCTTTTTTGCTATATTTTCAGCTTTACACTTTAAGTATTCTGTGATTTAGCTGACCTATATGACTCTAAATCACAGAAACATCAATTACAGATTGCTAGAGAAGAAAGACATCATCTAGTTCAAAATATTCCCAAAAAAGTATAGTACCTAATCATCATCCTGCTTTTGCTCAAAAATCTCAAAAGGAATCTATGACTTGCCAGGGCAGTACAATCCATTTGTTTTTGACACATCCTACTCATAATTTCATAAATATTGCCTGTATTCTTTTGTCTCCAATCCTTTGTTCATATCATTTTCTCTGCTTGGTAAGCTTTTCCCCTCTATCTCTACATGCTGAAAATCTTACATGGATCTCATTACCCACCACATCCAGAAAGCCTTAACTGATCTTCAACTATCTACAATTTCAAGTATGGACTCACTTGCCTCAAATTCTTACAGAATATTGCTGGCATCTTTCTTATAGAAATTTCAGTGGATTGCAGCTCAATGTGAGTCAATAGTAATATGCGGCAGCCAAAAAATCTAATGTGATTTGGTGCTGTGTTAAAAGAAGCAAAGCTTCCAGGAATATTTAGGAAATAAACCAGCTAAAACCTACCCTGGTCAAAGATAACTTCAATATTGTATTCAATTCTGGGTACCATAGTTTAAGAAGGTCATTCATAAAATAAACAGTATTCATTGAAAGGCAACCAACATAAAGCAACCTTTTTATGGAAGAATGAGGATCTATTTTAACACAGACACTCTACTTTCAAGTATTTGCATTTGTTAAGTTTAAAACATTTCTGATGGACTATCAGAAATAAGTGTGAACAAGGCTTGTACAACTCTGAATCAATGAAAGAATCAATGATAGAAAATTTAAGTTAGATGCTACAGGAAGACTGTTCTGACTATGTGAAGGACTGTCATGAAACAAGAAACTATCTGAGAACCTGAGAGATATTGAGGTCTAGCAGAAAGGAAGACATGATGATATCAAGAACAGGTCTAGAAAGAGTCAGCAGTATTGGGACAACCAGAAAAAAAAGAGAAATTAGGTCTGAGCTGGGACACAGAAGAAAGATTGGAAAGGGTCATTAGTCTTACTCATGACTTGGACCAAAAAATTAAATCACAAAGAATAAAGGAGTTAGGAAGAGAGGAATACTACTGTAGATTAAAGCAAAGAACTAAACTGTTTAAATGTTAAGAATTTTACTAGCCAAGGGCTCAGAGCAATTATGATTATTCTGTTAGCATTTTATTTAATATAAACTCCCTAAAGCAGCAGAGGAGGAAACCAGATGGGTCTCAAGGACCATTTTATTGTTTGTGGGTTTAAAATGTGCCAAGTATTATAAAAAGGTATTGCAAGTGTTGGGGGGGAGGGACTCTTCTGAGAGATGTGTATATGTATGTATATTTGTATGTATATGTGAATAGTTATGCATATGTACATAGATATGCATATGTATGGCTTTCTCTTTTCTGTAGAAGTTTAAAAATTTAAATGCTGAGCTTTTTTACCTTGTTTTTTATTTTTGTTTAATTTTATCCATTTATTTATTGTTTTTATTGTTTTATTGGTCTTTTTTCAGCAGAATTTCCTGTTATTATTCCAGCATTATATAGTAAACATTGTTTATTATTATAAGAATAATAGTTCTAATCTAGGCCTATCAGAAGACCAATTAATTTGTAATTGTCATAATCTCTGGATAACTAACCCTTGTTTGCACTGTTATTATCATGTTTTATTTAAATTATTGAATGGTAATTTATAGGTTTGCTCTTTGGTGGTTAAATGATTTAATCAATCAATCTACAAATAGTTATTAAGTGCCTACTATGTGTCAGATGTTGTGCTAAGAACTGATATAGAAAGATGCAAAAGGTAATCCCCACCCTCAAGGAATTTACAATATAATGGAGAAGAAAATGTGCAAACAAATATGTCAGAATCCCCTGATAAGTAGAAAATAATTAACAGGAGGAAGGTACTAGAATTAAGAGGAGTTGAAGAACATTTCCAGTAAAAAAAAGAATGGGATTTTAGTTGGGACTTAAAGGAAGCCAAAGAGGTCAGATGCAGAGAAGGGAGAACATTTTTGATATGGAGGACAGTCAGAGAAAATGTCCAAATCTGAAAGACTGAATGTCTTGTTAGTGGGATAGCCAGGATAATTGGATCAGGTTGTATGCAGAGAAGAGTAAGGTATAAGAAGACTGGAAAGGTAAACAGGGACTAACTTAAAAAGGACTTTGAAAGCCAAAGAGAGCATTTTGTATATGATCCTGGAAGCAATAGAGAACTATCAGAATTTATTAAGTAGTGCGGTAACATGATTGAACCTGTACTTTAGAAAAATTATTTTCATGACTCAATGGGGGATGGATTGGAGTGAACAGAGACTTAAGGCAAGTAGGTCCACCATCTTTTTCACTCTCAATTCCCTTCCTTATACCCAGTTATTATCATTCAACTCAACTGATGCAATTTGAGAGTTCGGTTGGAGGTGAGCAAAGAGATTGGAGTAGGAAAGGTAGATTTGGGGATCATAAGCAAAGAGATCCTATAAATATAAATGTTAGCATTAATGACTTTGTGAAATTTGGAGTATGTTATTTTTAAAATATTGTCATTTATAAATATTAATATTCATAATGGAGTACTGATATATAGAATAGGACCAATATTTAATGAGAATGATGTTATGAATTTTGTGAGTTTCAAAGTAAGTGACATTGGGGAGTATAGAAAATTATCTATCTATCTATATATATATACACATATATATATACGTACATATTTTATCTATCTATCTATATCTATATCTATCTGTCTGTCTGTCTGTCTATCTATCTATCTATCTATATCTATATCTATCTGTCTGTCTGTCTGTCTATCTATCTATCTATCTATCTATCTATCTATCTAAGCCTCAGAACATCCCTCTAAGAATTTGTTCTATGTGTTGTTGGAGTTACTTAGCCATTTAAGAATGTACATAAAACCATGCAGGTAGAGGAGAGTACTTATTATAATGGAGTGTTATATACATATTCCTTATGCAAACTGGTCAAAGGAACTAGAACTGTTTTTTCCAAAAGAATAGAATATTATGACAATATGCTTGTTGTGACATGCTTCAAGTTGACTGAAAGCCTGCTCGGTTTTACTTAAAACCAGGAGGCACAATCAGGAGCAAAGGGTGGGATTTACGAGAGGTAAATTAAAGGTTGCTATTAGGAAAAACATCCTCACAATTAATGCCAACCAAAAGGAAACTCTTTGCAGGTTTTTGAAAAAAGGTTATAACACTTTGTATTGGCCATATTAAAAAAGAAAGTTCTTTAGGATCTGAGTTGGAGTAGTTGGTTACTGAGGTTATTTCCAATTCTAAAAATTTTGTCTGTATTTTTGACAATACTAATTTGTGTTAGCCTTATTTATGTGTGTAGCTTCTCCTGCAAATTTGCAGAGCCTAATGAGATAGCTTGCTGAGGAATAGGATCATCTATTAAGGCTAAGAGCAAATGAGATCTTGTGGTTACTCAAAGTGGAGAAGGGAGGGGAAAAAGGAAAACATTAGTGGACTTTTGCAATTGGTTGTGTAAGCAGGAGACTGAGGGTTTCTCCTCCTTTGTTTTCTTTCCTCCCCTCATTCTGAATGTGGAGATGTTTTTTTATTAAAAAGATTTTTTTCAATAGGAATTTGCATTATTGTATTATTGCTATTGATGCTGTTGCCATTGTTAAACTTCCCACATTTATTTAAAAGGTAGGGACAGCTCAGGGGAAGTTTTACATTTTACTGGATATGTAAGGTAGTGACTTACTCCTATATTAGTGGTTAGTGAAAAACTCTGGAAATATGTTTCAGGTGTTATTTCAATTATATTTTTCATTTTTCACCTCTCTCTCTTCTCTCTCTGTCTCCTCTTTCTCTTTTCTTTCTTTCTCTGTCTCTACTATGTGTCTGTCTGTCTTTTTCTTACCCTCTTCCTCTCTCTGACTGGATCTCCCCATCTAGTCTAAATTGGAAGTGCAGTGGCCTGGCTCAGTTGTTCATTGTTATGAAAGTTTTTACTTGCTTTGCTTCTGACTTGGGGTAGTTACCATCTTCTTAGGCAACCTGATATCCTACACTCAGAGGCTCAATATATTGGTGCCCAACTACTCTGGGCATATGATCAGTCTTTATCCTACTTCCAAACTCAATCAATCTACCAGCCTCACTCATTACTTTTTAATTGAAGGGGTGGAGTGAGGCTTAGGCAGCCAGTATCTTGTAGGAGCTACAAGTACATACCCTTTTTCTTCCTAGTAGGCCCTAAACACTTGGAGTACAAGGACTAGGTCTCATTTATCTCATTATTCTGCTTATGTCTGTGAGTCATAGAATACTACAGTCTGAAGAAGGTAAGCATCACTTTTATAAGAATTTACATTTAGGTTTTATGCTAAATAGGAGGATTCTAAAGTAATATTGTGGTTGCCAATTTAAAAATATTACAGCTTAAGTCAAAATGACTTTCAGCAGCTTTATTTACAAAGAAGTGGAAAGAGTGAAAGTGGAAAAATGTAGATAAAGAGACAGAAAGTACTGCTTACCTACAAATATCCTAAATTTAATTCTAATGTCTCCAGACCACAAATATCAATCAGAAAACAAATCTCACCAGAATCCAAAGTCCTAATTAGGAAGCCAAAATCTGAAGATCCGGGAGATGCTGAAAAATCCACTGAGAACCCTCAGTGCACTTGAGGCTAAGACCACCAAGAATCTCACCAGAACTCACACTGAAGGGAGTGTCCCACTGAAGCACAAAGGAGCAAAGAGGGTCTCCTCACCGAAGAACCAAGGAAGAAATCACTCCAACATAGGATCCAGGGAAAGAATCTCTTCCTCCAGTCTGGCTCACCAATGCAGAGAGAGGGGGGGGGGGAGAGAGAGAGAGAGAGAGGGAGGAAGAGGGAGAGGGAGAGGGAGAGAGAGAGGGAGAGGGAGAGAGAGAGAGACTGAATCCTCAAGCTGGCCTTTTTAAAGCAGTTTTCTCAATGTTACTTTCTGTTGCTCCCCCACTTTATGGGAACCAATGGCAGTCTTTCAATTTGCCTAGCACTGCCCAAGGAGGGGGCCAGTGACTTTTGGAGGTGTGAGCTTACTCTAGTAAGTGACTTGTGAACTCTTTTATTTAATGTCAAAAGTACTTTAAGTTCTTGATTTGTTTAACTAAAAATAGACAAGGGGAGAGTTAATCCTATCTTTAGGATTAACTATACTTTTAACTACATTAATTACATTAAATACACTAACTACATTAAATACACTTTAAGGGCAATGAAAGGCTCATTAAGGGTATAGAGAGACCTGAACACACTACAAATGATGAATAATGCAAAAATGGTAGAAAAGATGTCATCAGAGTGACATATGATAGATAAAGATGGGCTGGTCATAAGAGTGAATGATTATGATGGATAGCCAAGTGTTCCCTTGGTACTTGGACAATGTTAGAAGATGAGAGAAAAGACCCTAGTATTTGTGGGGAATGGCATCGGATGAATTTATAGAAGGATGTGGACATGTTATAATACAAAGGCATAACAGGGACTGGAGTGAATGAATTACAATCCCAGTGTTTGAACAAAATATCCAAACCTCTGGGATCACAGATTCATCAAAGCACTGGAATGCTCTTTATGAAGTGACTCCCACTATTTTATTAATGTTTATTGGCACTTAATAAAAGGTATTTAATGAATGTTTGTTGAATTGAATTTACTAAAGTAAAATTCCTAAATAACAGTTCATATTATAATCTAAAAGTAAATATGCTCTATGATTTAGTTTGCATAGGATTGTAGTTCCACACTTATTTAGACTATAGTTTCTAGAGAGTTTTCTAAGGCATATTGAAATTGTGATGTAAGATTCACAAGTTTGAATTTGGAAGGAACCACTCAAAAACCTTCTAGGATAGTATTGGCTGAGTCTGAGTGCCCAGAGGGTAAATTCAAGCTGTTTGTGAGCCCCTCACTTTACCTGAGAGGGTAGAGGGAGGATGTGCATGTTTGGGGCAGCTGGACAGAGATGTGGGGCATGCAAAAATGTCTTTGGGTGCTGGGAAGAAGGAGAATGGAGCAGTTTCCTGAGTGCCCGCTGGGCATACGTGTCAATACTTTGCCAATGCTAATCTAGGACAACTCTCTCTCTCTCTCTCTCTCTCTCTCTCTCTCTCTCTCTCTCTCTCTCTCTCTTTTTTAATAAATGAATAAACTGATGCACAGGGAGGTTTGGTGATTTGCCAAAGGTAACATAAAGCCAAGTTTTAGGGGCAGAATTTCAATCCTAGTCTTTTTAATTCTAAGGCCTCCTGCTCAACCCACTACAAACATGAGACCAATGTGGAATAATTAACAGAAGCCATATTTTTTGCTATAATTAATACTCATATCATAGTTAATAATAATACTAAAAATGCTGAAGGTTTCCATAAAACTTCAGAAAATCTAACTGAGACTAGAAACATTATTATGTCATTCAGAAAACTGTTGACCTCTGCTAATTTTAGTAGAAAATGACAAATATCCTTCTATGTTATAACTCAGTAATGGTTAATTAAGGATAATATGGTCTCTTCCTTAGGGTATAAAAAAAATGGCAATTGTACAGAGCTAACACTTAACACTCATCATCAAAGTTCCTTTTCTACTAATATTAGCCAATTAATCATCATGGCAGTACCCCTGTGGGAGGTATTATGACCCTAGTCTTGCAATAGGGGAAGTGTAATTCTCAAGAAGAAATATCAAATTCATATCTTCCCTGGCCTCTCTGAAAAGCAATTCTGTACACACAGGTCAAGCAGCAGGATCAAAGAAAGTTCCCCCCATGGGGATTGAGCTATGAATCTATCCTTAAGAGACTCGCCAACATGAAAAGTGAGAGTCTGTATCAGAATGAGCATTCAATCTCAAGGATTGTTGGCTCATGTCCTGGGCTCTTGCCTTGGCTCCTGCTGTTTCTGATAACTATATGCTATATAGAATTCATGTCACCTCCGTGACTACCACAGGAAGTTTCCCTTCTCTCAGCAGTCAGGTATCTGACCACAAGAGCAAGAACAGATGAGTTCTCTCATGAAGCTCAGTTTACAAGATAAGAACATGAACACCGACACTCTGATGTCAACCTGAAAAAAAAAATCTAGTACTCCAGGTTTTCAGCACTGTGATTTGCAATGTGAAGCCCTGGGTGGGGAATAGTTTTATAATCTGAATGTTAGTTGGACTTGAAGCCTTTATAGAATGGATCAGGATATAATTAAAGAAGGGTTATCACAAAATCTTTTTTATATTTTGATTTAACTCCAGTGAAACCCTAGGAAATGTCTTTTTCAATACCTCCCACCAAAAGGCCCTCAGATCCTCTGAAAGCACTTGGACAAGCAGAGGTATTTAACATAAACAAGTTTTATTTAATATGATAATGAATAGAGAACATCGGGCCTGGAGTTGGAGGTCCTGAGTTCAAATTTGACTTTAGATTCTTCCTAGCTGTGTGATCCTGGACAAGTCATTTAATACCAATTTCTTAAGACTTGCCACTCTTCTGCTTTAGAACTAATACTTAGTATCATTCCCAAGACAGAAGGTAAGGGTTTAAAAAATATAATAGGCATGGATGAAACTTATATCTTTTCATTTATTTATTTATTTAGCCATTTATTTGTTTGTTTGTTTGTTTGTTTTTGCCGATTACATTTCATAACAAATTTCCACACTTTTCCCCAAGTTATATGTCCAGACACTTTCTCCTGCCTCCCTTCCATTGCACCTTCTCAATTATACATGGATTATCATGCAAAAGATATTTCCATACTGTTCATTTTTTCGAGTAATCTTATAAAACCAAAACCTCAAAATATAAACCCAAATAAACAATTGAAAAATCATATGCTTTCATCTGTATTCTGACTTTAACAATTCCCTCAGAACTGGATCACTGTATTGCTGATAATAGCTAAGTTTATCACCACTGATCATTCCACAATATTGCTATTACTGTGTGCAATGTTTTCTTGGTTCTATCTATTTCACCCTGTAGGTCCATGTAGGTCTTTTCAGCTTTTTCTGAAATCATGCTGTTCATCATTTCTTATAGCACAATAGTATTCCATTACCATCATATACCACAATTCATTCAGCCATTACCCAATTGATGGACATCGCCTCACTTTCCAATTCTTTGCCACCACACAAAGAGCAGCTATAAATATTTTTGAACATTTTTTTTTATCTCTTTGGGAAGGCTACGCAATGATTTATAGGCCTTTGGGCATAATTCTCAATTGCCCTGCAGAATGGTTAAATGAGTGAAACTTGTATCTTGACCCATACTAATTCAAAAGATATTTTTTTCAGTAGAAATATTCTCCCCAGATTCTCGATATTGACTTCGCTATTTATAACATAATCTTGAGTGAGGCACCAGAGACTTTAAATATCCTTCTTACCTACTGGAGGAATCTAGAAGCTTGCAGAAGCTCCCTCTCTTAAGGTTCACAAATATTGCCACTCACTTCCTTTCTTTCTCTTTTCGTTTGCATTTATACCCTAGTAACTCTGACTATCCTCTTCCCAGATCCAGTAGCATCAGGAAACTCTTCCTTTGCATTGACTCTCTCCAGATCAATTAAACTCTCAGTATTATACTCTGGCAACCAGTCCTTCAGTTCTCCTCTCTTGCTTCATGGTCCTTTGACTTGAAAGTTGGTTCCCTTCTTATATTTCTTATATTGATACCCACAGCAGTTCCCCCAAACACAGAATCTCAAGAGTACTGACACTACTCTATTGGTATCAGCCCATTGAAGTTGTTGAATGATTGAACCAACGAAATACCAATAATTAAGATGAAATAAGGATGCACCCTGAGTAAGGTGAATGTTAGATTGTTAGACTAGATAGTATCAGGGAGAAGGAATAATGTTAAACCTTGAAGATCTGAAGTTTGGGACAAAGTGTTATATCATAGAAAAGACACTAAATGCAGAGTATTAAAGACAGGATTTGAGTAATATAATTTTGTCTTTCTCTAGATTGGTGTATATGGGTGATTTTGCTGCCCCTATCTAGGCCTCAGTTTATTTAAATGAAAAATGAAGGACTTGAAATAGATGCCTCCAGATCATAGAGTGATAGAATTAGACCTAAAGGAATGTTGGAAATCATCTAATTTAATACCCTTATTTTGTAGATATGGAAACTGAGGTCAGAAAAAAAGTTAAATAAACTTGTCCAAGGTCACAGTAGGGAAAAGAGGTAAGAAGTGAACTCAAATGATTTGATTCCAGGATCCTTTCCATTATAACTTACTGTCTTCTGGCTGGAAAGCTCCTTCTAGTCCTCATGTTTAACGGTTCTAAAATTCCATAACCTTAATAATTCCATAAGCTCCAAAGTTCTACATGATGGAGAAAGGGGGAAACTATTTATTCTTTTCTGATCAACTAAGGAAACCTGCCTCATTTTTATTGTTGACCATGACCTGTGGGTTAAAGTGGAAAAGAAGCTAGGAATGTGGAGTAGAATCCAGGCCCATAAAGTTGCTGTCAGTATAACCAGGGATAAATGATAAAGAAAAGTACTATATCTCATTGGATGATCTACCCAGTGAAGCAGAGGCATGCTAGATTCGGTATGCAGTTAGGAAAAAGAAGCCTTAGCCTCAGCACAGATATAAAACCTGGTGAAGGAGGGTTGTTTAAAAACAAAGATGAGTAAGGAAATAGATACAGACAGAGATCAGAGAGGAAGAGTCTGGCTAAGTGTCAGCAAGATAATTCCTATTTTTATACCTCCTTAGAGTTTACAAAGTCCTTTCTTTAAAATAACCTTGTGATGAAAATGTATTATTATCCTTATTTTACAGATAAGCAAAGTGAGTCTCAGAACTGGTTGATTTGGGATGGTATAGCAACTTCCTTAGGGAAGAAAAAAGTAGGACAAAGGAGTTATGGGACTTGTTGAAGGACATATAGCTAAGAAAATGTAAGAGCAAGAACTCAAACCGACTCAGGGCTCTCGATCTATACTGTATGCTGCTGCTTTTCATAAGGAAAAAAAATTAATTTAGTCTACAACTAGCCACCTAAGAAGGCTCGTAATTAGACTGAACCTCGTACAGACTACTAAACTTGAGGGAATGCAGAATGGAATTATGAAAAGAGCTCAGGAGTTTGTGAAATCCTAGCCATGAGACCTACGGGTAAATCCATCAGTCTCTTTGTAACTTAGTTTCCCTTTTTGTAAATTGAAAGGGTTAAGTGACTGGTGCAATGGGAAGAGTGATTGACTTGGAATCACAGGGTCTGAGATTGAATCCTGATTCTTCTACTTGATTATCTTTGTGACCTTGGGCAAGTCAATAAGCACCCAGGACCTCAGTTAAAATCATCTGTAAAATGAACACATGAGCCTTGGTGATTTTGCAGGTCCACTTAAACCTTAAATTTATCATCCAATGATTTCTAAAGTCCTGCTCAGCTCTAAATCCCAAGACAGATTTCTACCCAATCCTTTGTTTTTTCACTCCCAACTCCCTTCCTTATACCCTGCAAACACCATTCAGCTCAACTGATGTATATTACAGAGAATATAACCCCGTGACGTTTAACTAAATATATTGTCTGGAACATTAATTCTAATTTCTCTGACTCTGACACATAAACGAAGGATTATGTATCCTTGAATAGCATTCTCATGTTGTTTGACAGAAACTTCTGCCTTTTGATCTGCTTTTTGGTGGTGAGGAAAGTGTGACAATTCTTCCTCATCCCTTGTTTTTCCTCTTACTTGATGGGTGATCTTGGTTAGTACAAAGCTTCAGTTTATACATCTGTAAAATATGATTATGGTAGTTTGGAGGATGGGGCAGCTGAGTGGCACAATGGACAGGGTGCTGGTCCTTGAGTCATTAAGCCTCATCTTCCTGAGATCAAATTCAGCCATAGATAGTTATTAGCTTTGTGATCCTGTACAAGTGATGTAATCCTTTCTGCCTCCATTTCCTCATCTGTAAATGATCTAGAGGAGGAAATGGCAAACCACTCCAGTATCTTTGCCAAGAAAACCTCAAATGGTGTCATGACTGAAACAATTGAACAATAATTCAATTGGGGAAAGGGGAGAAAAGGCTGGAAAAAGATGATCCCTCAAATTCCTTCCAGCTCTAAAATTCTTTGTTCTAACAATATATTCTAAGACCTCTTCCAGAGCAAATATTTTGTGGTAATCTGGATATAAAGACTTGTAAAAAAGGGCTGTTACTTCAGTGATATCTGAAAAAAAGTTAGAGGAAGGACATTAAGAAGAGCCATTCATCATGCCTGGCAAACTAATGTTCGATTTCAACACTAGGAGTGATTTGGGCTTAGAGTAATAGCATGTCCCTTACAAGACAAATGCAGGGAAGGAAAGATCTGGATATTATTCACCTTGTGAATTACACAAGATAAATTCCATGTATAAGCAAAGCAGGCAACTTCCTTGGTGGCATGATCTGAATTCCCTAAAGGTCATCAAGTAAGTCTTCCTATCATCAACTCTCTCTCTCTCTCTCTCTCTCTCTCTCTCTCTCTCTCTCTCTCTGTCTTTCTGCCTGTCTGTCTGTCTGTCCTTCTCTCCCCTACACTGGATTAGCTGAGGATTTGAAATCACTTTAATCATACTTTTGAGTTAAGATATTGAGAGCTGCAATGATGCATTAAGATATTTTCCAACACTGATAGCTAAAATGAATCAGTTTAACAGATGACCTTAGAACTATTTTTGACTTTGGTATAAGGAGGTGATAGTCTATGTTCTTCCCTCATCAGACTACATTCATATTATATTCTGGGAAGGATATTGAAGCTAGTGAGTATCCAGAGAAGGGCAAACAGGATGATAAAATGTCTTGACTTCATACAATAATGGAAAAGAACATTGAGGAAAGGAGGGAGAGAAATGATAGCTCTTCTAGCTAGTTTCTAGTTTCCATTTAGATAACAGTTATAGATTTAGAGGTGTCAGACATCCAGAGATCAGAAAATACAGACCCCTCTGTATCTGTGAAGTTGATTTTTTGAACCCAGGTATAATAATTTACATTTTCCCTTTTGTATTTCACTTTCTTTTATTAAATCCAATGTTCTAATTTGTCAAGATCTTTTTAGATCCAGTGTGTTAATCATCCCCACACAGCTTTGTGTCATTTACAAATTTAATGTGCATGCAATCTATATTTTCATCCAAGTCAATCATAAAAATTTCATACAGTGCAGCACCAAGCACAAATCTCTGGGACATTCCATTGGAGACCATCTGCCACCTATAATACAAGTCCAGATGAGACAATACAGAGGAGGAGTAATCTAAGTTTTTAAGACATCTTTAGTGGGGAGGGGGAGTGGGAAAAGAGTTGTTCAAGAACACTAAAAGTAAATTTTGTCAGGAAGGGGGGAAAGAAGGAAAGGAGGGAGGAAGGTAAGGAGGGAGGAAGGGAGGGAGGGAAGGAAGGAAAGAAGNAAGGAATTAAAGAAGGAAGGAAGGAAGGAAGGAAGGAAGGAAGGAAGGAAGGAAGGAAGGAAGGAAGGAAGGAAGGAAAAAATTTAAATTAATATCAACAACTTCAAGTTCTTATATTTCATCAAGTATATTAATAATCACTTGAAGTAAAAGAAATTAAAAAAAAAGAAATAGAAGTTCAAAGCCTAATATTCTAATTACAATATGACCACGAGTGTAGATTCTACTGCTGGCTCTCAGACAGCTTCCGTAGTCACATTCAGGGAAAGTGAGGGGGACAGGGGGAGGGGGCAGGATCACACCAAAACTTTATCCTCTATATGTTCACATAGTGTTGGCACGCAGTGTAAGTGTGCAAATGGGAGGCTGGGTAAGAGAGTCTTGGGAAGCAAAAACTATTGACATGGAAGGAAAGAAAGAAGGAAGGGAGGGAGGGAGGGAAGGAAGGAAAGAAGGAAGGAAGGAAGGAAGGAAGGAAGGAAGGAAGGAAGGAAGGAAGGAAGGAAGGCTGTCTCTTATACACA
>NC_058130.1:674247230-674382049 GCF_016433145.1 Gracilinanus agilis | reverse complement strand
TCTCTCTCTCTCTCTCTCTCTCCCTCTCTCTCTCTCCCTGTCTCTCTTTCCCTCTCTCTCCTTCTCTCTCTCTCTCTCTCACAAACACACTCTCTCTCTTACCCTCTCTTTCTTTCCCTTCTCTCTCCTTCTCTCTCTCTCTCTCTCTCTCTCACCCTTTTTCTCCCTTTTCTTCTCCCCCACCTCTCAATTCTGCTGAATTGTAGTACTCCATCTGAACTGTAGCTTCAATCAGCTTTCCTAGTCACTCAAAGGAAAAAGTTAGCAGCATGAAAGCTAATGTTCTATGATTACGTTCTATGTTCCCAGAGGTTGAGTCCCTTAAGCCCCAGGCGCCTGTCTTTTTCTTTCTGTCTCTCTTTCTCTCTTTCTCACTTTCTCTACCCCCTCTCTATCATTCTTTGATTCTCTTTCTCTTTGTATATGTATGTCTGTATTTAGGTTGATAAACAAATATATACATAGAAATATGTCTACATGATTATATGTCTAATATACATATATGCACAACATATAAATAAATATACATGTATGCATATAAATGTATATGTCTATATGTGGGGCAGCTAAGTGGTATAATAGAGTGCTAGGCTTGGAGTTGAGAAGACTCATCTTCCTGAGTTTAAATCCAGTCTCAGACACTTCCTATCTTTGTGACCTTAGGTAAGTCATTTCACCCTTTTTTTCCTTCAGTTTCCTCACTTGTAAAATAAGCTGGAGAAGAAATGGCAAGCCACAGCAAGATCTTTGCCAAGAAAACCTCAAATAGTGTCCCAAAGAGTCAGACATAGCTGAACAATAAAATGTAGAGGTATGTATGTATTTCCTTCCACTCAAGTCCTCCTCTGAAGCCTAAGGAGTGGGTCATCAGAGCCTAGGCATGAGTACTGGCAGATCCAACAAACTAGAATTTTAAGCATGGAGTAGTTTTGGCTACTTTGTCTGTGTCCGAGGGCCGACCCATTTAAGTCAAGAGAGATTCATCTCATGATTGCTGTAGGAGAATGCCTTTAACCTGCCACAGTGGGACACAGAAAGTACATAAAAAGTCAGTGAGGGGTTCTATTTTGCATTGGTGAAGGCAGGCAGCATCCACACTGATGAAACTGGAGAACTATAAGTGTTAAAGAATATAATTCAATAATTGTTAAGCAATTTCCTAAAAATGACAGGAGTTTACAGATTTAATAATGATGAAAATCCATTATAGATCCTCAATTCTGCTAGCTTGTAGTACTCCATCTGAACTGTAGCCTCCATCAGTTTTCCTAGTCGCTTAAAGGAAAAAAGTGAGCAGTGAAAGCCTAAAGTTCTATGTTTACGTTCTGTGTTCCCAGAGGTAAAGAGTCCCTCAAGCCCCAGCCCCTTTCCAGGCTACACAGAACTACACTGCTTTGTGCTTAAATTCCTGATCCTAGAAATAATCAGTATAATATAGTGGAAATAGAAATGAAGGCTTCTTTTGGTGCAACAATATGTATATATGTATATGTATATGTAAATATGTATATAAATGAAATCTTCATTTGGTGCAACAATATATACATATTAATATATGTATATATACTATTAGTTCAGTTCATTAAAAATACTGAAAGATGTACTCGCATGGAAAATTTTACTGCCCATTATTTTGTCTTAAGAAGGCAGTCTGACCCACAAATAAAAAGTGAGCCTACTTAGATTCCTTTAAAAGCTCACCAAATGAGATTAAGATATATCTATGCCTTTGAAAGATATGGAACTACCAGACAAACAAAATGCCACGAGGTCAGGTAGAAAGGGAACCTCTTTTGGTTCGGTCAACAAGGTTGTCAGTATCTGGAAAGAGTGATATTTCTGCCACAGAAAGTCTTCTGTGTGGGTGGCCACCTTTGACAGAGATTTCATGCTGAACAGAACCTTGAGATTCCAAAGATTGAGGAGTAACAGGAGACATGACGACCTCTTAAACAACAATCAAAACCACAGTCAGCACAGACTATGACAGAACAAAGTCCTATATTAAGAACACAGCTGGAATAACCTAAAGAGTCTTTCATATGTTTTTTTCTGAACTGTTGAGCTCTTACCCTGCCCTGGTTCTTGGGAGGGGGGCGGGGAAATAAGGATAAGATGATTAATGGAATCTTCAAATTCCAGTGAGTTTGAGATCTTCATTTATTCATAAAGGGATTTATTTTCAATGAACAAATCCAAGATCCTTTAAGGATAAAGGTATATTTGTTAGAGCAGCCCTTTAATGATTTGTTATTGTTGGTATAAATATATTATTATTATTAACTTGTTAGAGCAATCCTTTAAGGATCTGTCTTTTCATGATACATAGCAAATATACCCTAGTTCAGATCTTCATCATCTCTCACCTAGATGATTATAATAACCTCCAAAATGATCTCTCTGGCTCTTCTTTCTCCACTTCAGTTAATAGTAGTGTTAATAAAGAGATTTTCATTAAATGTAGTTCTAACTCTATGATCCTCCTTTCTACTTTCCAATACCTTGTCACTATCTATATCCCATCAGATATCCCATCTTGTTTCTACCTTTATAGTATCTTTTCTATATGCCTCAGTCTCTCCTCTGACATTATCAGCCCTCTAGGCTGGGCCCTCTTCACCCTATGCCTTGACTCTTGAATTGTCTCCTGGTAGGTCTCCATGCCCCATAAAAGTTGTTCTACTTAAAGAATAAATCTGTCCATGCCACCTGCTTATTCAATAAATTCCAGTAGTTCCCATGACCTCCAGCATCTGATACCAAATCTGCTTGACTCATAAAGTCTTTTTCTGTTCCTCACAAACAACATTCAGTCTCCCAGGTATGCCTTTGCCCTGGATGTCTTTATATCTGTAATAAACTCCATTTCCCCTTTCCCCGATCTTTCCTCTAGAAGTAGTTCAGTCACCACTTTCTAAGTGGAGCCTTTCCTGATGCATGCAACCACCAAAGCCCTTCCTTCCAAACTGGCTTATAATAAATTACTTTATATTTATTCTCTTTATATTTATTTCATAGATACTTATATATGTCTTTGTTATCTTCTTTGACAAAATATAAGAATTATTTTATTAAGTGTATTGTATCCCCAATGGCTATCACATTACCTGGCTTAGGGTAGGTGCTCAAGAAATATTTGTTGCTTGATTTATCTACACACCCCTCTTTAGTTGTTGAAGTTTTCTTTTCTTAGATTACCCTGGACTCACTTTTCTGTGTACTTCTGTTATGTCTTTCCAATAGAATGTAAGTTCCTTGGGGGTAAGAACTGATTTATTTTGGACTTTGTATCTCAAGTGACTAACACAGTGCTTTGCACATAGTAGGCTCCTAGGAGATAGTTGTGGTTTTGTTTGTTTGTTTGTTTGTTTTTTCTTATTGAGATAAGGGGAAGTGAATGGAATTTCATGAATGTTGGAGATTAAAAATCTAGTGAGTGCATCAACAAAGGATACAGCAGGAAACAGAGGAAGACAAGTGGAGTCTAAGAGATGACCCTACATAGGAATTCAATGCATTAAGAGAAAACTCAAGAGTATTCCAGTAATAAAGAAATGTGTGAGTATTAAGGCATGAAAAAATATTATTTGAGACAAGGCCAATGTGTCGAAAAGATATGTGAGATAAGCCTAGGCAGGGATTACAAATAGGAACATGGAATCTGAGCTACGGGGAGACTTATAGGTCATCTCATCTTATCTATTCATTTTACAGATGAGAAATTAAGACTCCCCAAATTTTGGTGACTTGCCAAAAGTAATGGAAATTATAATGGCAGACCTAAGATTTAAACTCATTTTCATTGAATCCAAAATTTAGCTCTTTCCACTGAACCACAAGGAGGCATGACATTAATTGTGGGTGACCTTGTATGCTTGGCAGAGTAGTTTGAACTTAGAAGGCATTAGAGAAAGTGCTAAACTATTTTGAGAGGACAAAAGACATGACCAGATCTTTATGCAAACAAAACTAGACTAACAGCACATGAATTTGGGTGGGCCTTAAATTGAGGAAATTTGGAAAACAATAGTATAAACTAGTACTAATGAAAGCACTAGGGTAGATGCAGTGAAAAAATAGAGAGAATGGTTGCTTGTATTTTAGTGAATGCAAAATTGATATATCCTAATAACTGAATAGAAATGAAAGGTCAAGGCAAGGAAAGAGTAAAAGCAACCACAAAGGTACAAAGATGGCAGTCTATGTGGTTGGTACTGCCACTGAAAGACATAGTGACATCTGAAGGAAGAGCAAGTTTTAAGGAAACATAATGAACTTGGTTCTAAAAATGTTGAGTTCCAGGATATGGAGAAGAATCCACATATAAATATAAATACTTGAAGAGGTAGGTCTGGAGTGTCAAAGAAAGGTTCTGATAAGATGTGGGAGTCATATTCACAAAGCTGGAAATTCACTGATTGCGAATAAGCATTCAAAGAGGAATAAGATCTCTAGTTCAAGGGCTTTGATGAACCCTCCTTGGAGTTGTTAATCCACCTAATATTCAGATATCCCCTGTGGCTCCAAGAAGCTGTGGTTAGACAATAGTCTTTATACTGGTAAACCACCAGAAAAGATGGAATAAAACCAGTTGAGGATAACCAATGGGCCTCAGACCCATCAGTGGGTTTGGAGTATGTCTACCCCAAGTACGTGAAGACTTCCCCCAGTGGAATAGATGGATGAGACTAATTTGTTGCAGTAGTCATACAGGTTATAGGAGCGGGAGCCATGGAGCACTTAAACCTTGATCAGACATCAAAGATGTCAAGGTTATCACTGCAACCAAGTTCACCACTAGTCATCCTGTCTCTTGTCTTGCCACCTGACTTCAATGTTTGGAAGAGTGAGGCTGATGACTTTGTCTAATTCTGCCTCATTTATGTCTAATTTATGTACAAGCCCAGACATCACCCCACCATGCTATTGGTCCTTTTCAAAAACTAAGGACAAATGACAATAGTTCATTGATGAGAGAGAGTGCAGAAAGAAGTCAGAGAGGATTTAAGATAACCATTAGGAGACACCCCACCCCCTTTAATGGAATAGGAAAATGTTAGCAAAGGAAGCTGAGAAGCAGCCATCAGAGATAGTCAAAGAACCAAGTAAGTGTGGTGTCTCTACAGGCAAGGAAACAATATTATACAGTAGAAGGACAAAATGTCCAAATAATTACAAAAAATCTTTTGGATTTGATGCTTCATAAGTTGCTGATGACCTTTGAGAAGAATATCAGGCTTCTATATAATTGAGAAAACAGTCCAATTACATGGTGCTAAGGAGAAAGCAGATATTTGTGAAACTTTGGAGTATCTTAAAAGAACTTTAAAATTGAAGAGGATTGAGAAAGGAGAATTTTTAAAAACAGTGGAGAGAGACATGAGACAGTAGATCAAATGGATATGTTTGTAGGCAAATGGGAAGGAAGCAGTGCAAAGGACAGATTAAAGATGCATGAGAAAGAGGAAATGATGGATGGATTAAGGCCTTGATTAAAGCATTATGGAATGGGATCAAGGGTTCAGGTAGAAGAATTACCTTTAATGAGGTTTCTATGACCTGAGGGAAGAGAAGACTGTGATGCTATGAAAGTTTCAGGAGGGCAGAGGAGAAAAAAGGGTAGTATTTTTATTAACAAGGTGTATTAAATCTATGAATTTAGTAGTTCCAGACTAACATAACCAGGAAGCAGTTTAGGCTTTGGAATGAAAGGTCATATTCTTCCAGACTTCTTCAGGGTGTTCTCTGCAAATTAGTTGTCTGTTACTTTGGAAGAAACAAGTGAGAAACAAACTTGGATGGCTGGAGTCAAGTATAGTTAATTGGAATGATTCCTTGGGCATTCTGTAGGGAAAAACAAATTACAAATACAAATAGAACTTGAGGGCTGAAAGTGATCATTGAATCATAGACCTGGGGATGGAAAGTACCTTAGCAAGCATATAATCCAATTCCCTCATTTTACAGATGAGCTTTTACAAGTTCAATGATTTATAGTGTTCAACATCATAGTCATTCATTGGCTAAACCAGATGTCAGAACTACCATCTCAATGCTCTTTTATCTGATTCCTGGGAAGGCAATCTAAGTAAGCTTCAGATGAACTATAGCATACTTTGTGAACACTAATTTGATCCTCTAATGCATTTAAAACTCAAAAGCAATTCTCCAACCGCCTAAGTGGTTCCCAAACTTTTCTGGCCTACTGCCCCTTTTCCAGAAAAAATATTACTTAGCCCCCTGGAAATTTTTTTTTAAATATTAATAGCAATTAATAGGAAAGATAAATGCACCTGTGGCCATCATCGCATCCCTGGATAGCTGCAGCGCCCACCAGGGGGCAGTAGTGCCCACTTTGGGAATCACTGGTCTAAGTGTTTGCGGAATTTACTGAGAAAGCAATAATTGAAAGGAGGACATGGCAATTTGGTGTATGTTGGCTTAACATAGACATTCAGAACATTCTCTTAGTGGACCAGGAAGAGGTCACATGGAATATATTGAGCAAAAGATTTAATCATTATTTTCTTAATGAGAAATCTATCAAAGCTAGTTCTTCACTTAAAGCAGTGGATCGTCATTTAAATTGCTGTCCTCATTATCATTGAGGAAGTTATTATATTTCTCTCAGTGACATCACTAGGAACCTGGAAGATCATAAGGTTCAAGATTCATTTTAAAAATAGGGAAACTGATGGCCACAGAGGTTGTAAATTCTTTTTTTTTTTTTTTTGCCAGTCATTTTTTTAGTCACATCCAACTTTTCGTGACCTCATTTGGGTTTTCTTGGCAAAGATACTGTAGTGGTTTACCATTTGTCTCCAGCTTATTTTACAGATGAGGGAACAGAGGTAAATGGGGTTGCATGACTAGCCTAGAGTCACACAGCTTATAACTGTCAGAGGCTGGATTTGAACTGATGAAGATGAGTCTTCCTAATTCCAAACTCAGTACTCCATTCACTACATCACCTAGATGCTCCACATAGCAACCTAGTCTAGTTTAACATTCTGGTCCTCTCATTCTATGCAATGTTCTTGAGAATCTCTAGCTTCTTTCAAGACCAGGGTCCTGTGCCACCTTCTATAGGATCTCCCTAGTTCCTTTAATTTTTATCTTTTTAAAAACATTATTTATTTGTTACATTTAAATACCCAGTTAACTATCTCCCTCCCCTCCCCCAATAGAGAAGGCATCATTTGACAAAAAGATATATGCATATCAAAAACTATGTCTTATTTACTTCTATTCAATCAGTTCCTTCTCTGGAGGTAGATATTCCCAGTCATTCATCAATAAGATTTCTATTGCTGTATATAATTTTCTCTTGGTTCTACTCATTTCACTCTTCAAAATTTCACTTGGGTCTTTCCATGTTTTTCCAAAATTAACCTGTTCTTTATTTTTTGCAGCACAGTAGTATTCCATCACAATCATATGCCAAAACGTATTTAGCCATTCTCCAATTACTGAGCATCCCTTCAACCTCCAGTTCTTTGCCACTAAGAGAGTTGCTCTAAATATGTTAAAACACATAGTTTCTGTTTCATTTTCCTTGATCCCTAGTTTCTAGCACCTTCCTCCTTCAATTGTCATGTCTATAATAACTATCTACTTAAGCAGTGACCACAAAACCAACAGACAATTGCTTGGCAGAGGCCAGCAATTACCACTGAACAGAAACTACAATCCATGTGATAATGTGGTATGTAAAATGTAGGAGGTAAAGAAAAGGTAGAAATTAAATGTGACGTAAGTGTTAGACTTGGGTGGCCATTATATACTCAACTGAATATTACCTATCCTTCAAAGTATAACTCATGACCCATCTCTTCTATGAAGTATTCCCAGATTTCTCTAAGCTAGAAATTATACATGTTAGGTTTGAACTTCTAAGCCACTCTATCTAGGTTCGCTAAGTTAATTAAATAAATCTTGTTGTTTCTCTCTCTCTGTGCCCCTACTGTTAGTATCTGACTACCTTAAATTACCTGATATTCATATTAAATATATGCTATATATAATAAAAAATGATCCTGTTATCTCTCCATTAGAAATAATCTACTTGAGGGACATCTAGGTGGTTCAGCATATAGTCAGGTCTGGAAACAAGAGGTTTTAGGTTCAAATTTGACTTCAGTCACATCCTAGCTGTGGGACCCCAGGCAATTAACTTAGCCCCTATTGCCTAGCCCTTACAGATTTTCTGCCTTACAACTGATATTTAGTATTAATTCAAAGATAGAAGGAAGGAAGGAAGGAAGGAAGGAAGGAAGGAAGGAAGGAAGGAAGGAAGGAAGGAAGGAAGAAAGGAAGGAAGGAAGGAAGGAAGGAAGAGAAAGGAAGGAAGGAAGGAAGAGAAAGAGAGAAAAAGAAAGAAAGAGAGAGAGAAAGAAAGAGGAACAAAGAAACAAAGAAACAAAGAAAGAAGAAAGAAACTACTTGACAGATCAGACTGTATTTGCTATTTCTCTGAATCTCAGGGCTTAGTGTACTGTTATTAACTTACTAATTATTTCGTGCATCATTGCAATAATACTAATAATAATGAGCTAATATTTATATAGTAATTTAGGATTTAAATAAAACACTTTATAACTATTGCCTCATTTGATCCTTACCACACCTTTGAGATGTAAGTGTTATTATCATCCCTGTTTTTACAGAGAAGGAAACTGAGGCAAAGAGTAGTTAAGTGATTTGCTGAGGTTTGAACAGCAAGTAAATGTCTGAAGCAGGAAATGAACTAATCTTCTTGATCCTCAACTCATCACTCTATCTGCCATATCACCTAACTGCCTCTCTAATAGTTAAATGACATTTTAGCTAATTTATTGTAACAGCATGCCATCATAGCCAGAATGCTAGACTTAGAGTCTTGAAGATATGAGTTCAAAAAATCCCTTGGATGCTAAAGGACTGCATGACTCTGAGTAAGTCAATTAACCTCTGCCTCAGTTTCTTCATCTGTAAAAAATGGAGATATTAATAGCATTTTTGCCTCAAGGTTATAGCAAGAATAAAATGAGAAAATATTTATATTTTTGTATCTTAAAATTCTATGTAAATGCTAACTTTTTATTATTGTTTTTACTTTACAGATAAGAAAAGTAATTTCAAAGACAGGAAATTCAGGTCAGTAATATGGGATCTTTGGGATCCAAACAAAGAAATAGATAAATAATATCAAAGTGCAAAACAATACATACAATATAATGTAATACAATTTTGTATCATATTACTTAACATATTGTACTATAATACAATATGATATATTATAATGTAACATATTACAATATAATATAATACTTTTTGTTGTTCATGAATGTAGTCATATCTGACTTTTCATGACCCCATTTGGGATTTTCTTGGCAAAGATATTGGTGTGGTTTGCCATTTCCTTCTCCTACTCATTTTACAGTTGAGAAACTGAGGTAAACAGGATTAAGGGATTTGCCCAAGGTCACTCAGCCAGTAAGTGTCTGAGGTCAGAACTGAACTCAGGAAGATGAATCTTCCCAACTCCAGGTCCATTGGAACCACCTGGCTTCTCCAAGGACTAAGACAAGTAAGGAGAAAGAAAATCCAGTTAAAGATTAGGCAAAAATCCAAGGAACTAAGCATCTAAAAAGAATAGATAAATAGTCTATGTTCTACTTTTGTTTCCTTAGTGCAATGATGTCTTAAGCTCTAAATTTTGAAGACTAATTTCCTTTGCCCTTTTGTTTTCAGTATGAGTTTGAGTACTGGTCACCACTGTTCCTGTTTTCCACAATGGAAACAAGAGTGCCTACAGGGAAATCTCCTCATTACTCTGTATGTTTTAACCCCAGGCATTCACATGCCTGCCTTAGGGGACAATTAACTATCTGCCTTTTTAATATGTCTAAACTTAACCAGAAGCTGAAAATAGTTCTTCAAGTCTGCCTGGAAACATATATCCTTTACATCTATCTTCAGGCTGCACTCCTGACATGCCAGATTTTCTCTACATTGTCACAGAAATCTCTTCATCCTGGAAGTTTATTCTTCCCCAGTATCTGCCATTTTGAAAAAAATCCTCCACCTCTCTCTGTGATTGGCTCATTCTTCCCTGAACCTCCATTAAAAAAAATGTTCAAGCCAGTCTTCATTTCTCTCCAGGCCCCATTCCTGAGCCTTTGGATTTTCTCTACAATACCCATCACTCCCTTTTCAGATCACATTCATATATCTTTGTTATTGTTATTTGGTCCTGTCTGACTGTTTGTGATGCAGTTTGGGATTTTCTTAGCAAAGATCCTAGGGTGGTTTGCCATGCCTTCTCTAACTCATTTTCCAGCTGAGGAACTGAAGCAAACATGGTTTAAATGAATTGTCCAGGATTGAGGCCAGATTTGAACTCACAAAGATGTCTTCCTGATTGCAACTCCAGTTCAATATCCACCAGGTCGCCAAACTGCCTATATTTCTGTGTTGTATTCTCCCATTAAAATGCAAACTCCTTGAGGCAGGGACTCTCTTTCTCCTTATATTTATATTCTTAATCTTTAGCACAGTGCTGGCACATAGTAAGAGCTTAATAAATGCTCATTGATCTTATGCAAAATCAGACCAAATTATTAATTACAAGTAGTCAACTTTTAGATTTAATTAGCTCCTATCTCTTTGGGAAATTTCATCCTTGGACAAATCCTCTTTGCTTCTTTTTAAATTCCTGGGGAATTTATTCTCTGTTTCATCCCTTGCCTTCTTCAAAAAGGTCCCTCTTTCCTTCTAAATCAGTGATTCCCAAAGTGGGCGCCATTGCCCCCTGGTGGGTGCTGCAGCGATCCAGGAGGGCAATGATGGTCACAGGTGCCTTTATCTTTCCTATTAATTGCTATTAAAATTTAAAAAAAAATAATTTCCAGGGGGCTAAGTAATATTTTTTCTGGAAAGGGGGCGGTAGTCCAAAAAATTTGGGAACCACTGATTTATATCATTAGGATCTATATTAAAAGCCCCAGGCCATGCAGAGGGACGAAATTTCCTGGTTTAGAGTGAGAAAGGATCTGTCCAGGAACTTGACAGGGAAGAGAAGAGGAAAAGATAAACTAGACTTGAACTTTTCAGAGAAGTAATTCAGGTGTTAAAATACTGGTACAATAGAGGAAAGATAGATGACTGTGCTCTAAGGCAGTGGCTTTTCAGCAGCCCATTAACATAAGCACATTGAAATCATAGGCTTATGAAGTACCGAGGGTATACAAGATGCTGGTGATACAGAGGCAAAAAAATGGAAGTTTCTTCTGTCCTCACTTGTGGTAAACTGGAAGAAATGTTTGCCCCATGGGTTACTCTGGTAGCTACTGTTAGAAGGCAGGTAAAGCCCAACCAGTGCTGGGTAGCTCAGGAGGAAAAGGAGTCGAATGACAGCAAATATGTTCTGACCAGCAGACACAACCTATCTCTGAGTGAGAGGGTTTGTGTGATTATGAGCTAAAGAGAGCGAGAGAAACAGAACAAGAGCAGGGAGAAAGCAGAGACAGAGAGATGGATGTGCAGAGAATAACTGAGTCATGGGAACCCCTAGGGAGGCTCACAAGAGTGGAATCACTAAGACCTGGTTTATTGGCATTTGATATTGATAGCTTCCATGAACAATGAAGTTACATGTCAGAAGTACACATTGCTAATTGCCAACAGCATACATCAAGGAAAGGATAACATGTCAGAAACACATTGTTTCTATCTGTCAATTAAGAACACACAAACCTTATCAAAATATGCAGTCCAGATAAAGGTACACACAGCTGCATAAAGGAGTAAATACATTTATCAGTGCTCATTCTCTTTGATGTGTCGTCCAAGACATGAGATAGTGCTGGTGCCCGAGTAAAGAAGTCACTCTGTCCTTGCGACATGACATAAGTCTGTGATTAACTAGTCAGGGATTTCCTGGGAGTAGAACTTACAGCAGGATGCATTGGAAAAGTATGGAGGTCATTCTGTCCCACATAAAGCCTTACGGTTATGTTAACTGGTCAAGAATATTTTAGTCTGTCAGGAATGTTTTAAGCCAATTAAGAAGAGTCAGAAAAGCCAGATGTCTATGACATGATTTGTGGACCTCCAGGTTCATGACTTGGTCCTTGCCAGGGAAGGAACAGTAGGGAGAGAAGAGGATTTCAGATTCTACTACTTATTATCTATGTACCCTGGAGCAAACCCTTTCTTCAGCCTGTTTGGACCTCAGTTTTCTCATCAATAAAAATAAGGGATTTTAATATATGATTTCTAAAGTACTTTCCAATTTTAAATTTATGATCTAATAAAGGACCGTAGAATGCCAGTAACCATTTGGTCAAACTCTTCCATTTTATAAACTGGAAAATAAGTTCTGGAGAAGGAAGAAAATCCTGCTCAAGACCAAATGACTAGTAAATGTAAAAGAGGCAAAACTTGAAACTAGTTGTCCAGACTCCAACTCAGACACTTTCCATGATGCTCTATTGTCCCTTCCAATCAGATATCACCTTGTTATTTCAACTTGACTTCATGTTTTTCCCCTTCATTTTCTTGAATTTGATCTCTGACTAATAAACATGTTTCTTCCTTCTCTTGCATCAGGGTTATAAAGATCAAATGAGATAATAAAGCACTGAAAGCTTAAAAACTTCAGATAGACTGGAATCTCCTTAAGAGTAGGCATTAATTTTCAGTTTGTTTTTGTATAGCCTGCACCTAAGACAATGTCTTGCTCAAAGGAAGTACTCCTTAAAGAACACCCAAATTGATTCAAAAGGTAATGGTGGGAAGGCTGGATAATGATGATAATGAAAGCTAATGATAATGATGCTACTGGTGGTGGTAATGATAGCTGGCATTTATATAGCACTTGAAGGTTTTCAAAAAGCCTTATTTATGTTCTTTAATTTGAACCTCATACATCCAAACAAATCTGAGAAGGAGTTACAATTATGTTGCTGATTTTACAAATGAGGAAACTGAGCCAGAGGATTTAAGAAACTCAAGGAAAAAATTATAGATCCTCCAGAGACAAATTCCATTGTTTACCAAAAGCTTGTTAAAGCCAGTTCAACCACCAAATTCATTAGATCACGTAGTGCCTTCTTTGAGTATATTACTTTTAATGACGTTTATACAAAAAGCAAAACAACTGGACAATAACTATAGTTATCAAGCTTTGCCCTAGAGGAGAGTTGAAAAAATACAGTCCCTACTTTCTTCTGAGTTGAGGGGCTAGTGGTGTGAAATATTGCATATACTATGATAATTAGTGGATATTTTGGTATTTTTAAACTAATTTTTTTAAATTTATTTTTTTCATTGGGGTTACAAGGGATTCTTCACTGGGAACGGAAGAAAGAAGGATATATTCATAAATGAATATGACATAGAAATAAAAGGTAATTGAAATTTTTTTAACTTTATTGACTTAAATCAAATTTTTAAATGGTATCTGTTTCTACCCCTTCCCCATTTGGAGAAATAGAAATAGAACAATATCCTGATTTCCTCACAGGTGTCTCTGTTTTACAGCTATTCTTTGCCCCTTATTCATCACCTCCCTCTCAGTTTTGTTCATTTGTTCTACCAAGTGACTGGTGGGTGAGGAGTGGGTTGGGAATTCTTTGTTCTATGTACTGTTCTCTTGACAGAAGAGTCAAAATTAGAATCTCATCAAGCACATGTTTAAACTATGCATCTATGACCCAGCGGATTCAGGACAAGCAGTTCCACCTACACAGTGGGTGAGAAAGGCAACAAGAGGTTGTTGTGCCCCCAAATGCCTCCCATCCAGGTGTCACTATCTCCTCCTTCACCCCTGTCTCACATAAAGATGTAGTTCTTTCCAAGGAAAAGCCCTCGAAGGCACAAATGATTTCATAACTTCCCAGATTCTCCAGGACTGTGCCCTCTCTATCATCTCCACTTTCTCACTTATCTTCAATCTCTCCTCATTTGCCAGCTGCTTCTTTGCTACCTCCCATCCTCCCTTGATCCCTCTAACCCTACTAAATATTATTGGTCATGTCTCCTTTTCGTGGCTAAACTTTACAAAGTTATCAACAATCAGGGCCTCCACTTCCTTTTCTCTCACTCTTCTTAACTCCCTAGAGTTAGGCTTCCAACCTCCTCATTCATCTGAAACTGGTCCCTTCCAAGGTTAACAGTGATGCAATTGGCAAACCCAATGATCTTTTCTCAGTCTTTGTTCTTTTTGACTACTCTAGAGACTTTGTCTCTGTTTTTCTCTAGGTCTTCATGGCACTGCTCTCTCTTTATTCTCTTCCTATTTGACCACTCCTGAGATTCTTTTGCTACTCATATGAATATTCCCCAAGGTTTTGTTCTGGTCCTTCATTGCTTCTCCCACCTGTGCTATTTCCCTTGGGCAACTCATTTAAGCCTATAGACTCAATTATAGTCTCCATACAAATGATTCTCAGATTTATTTATCCAGCTCAGACCTTTCTGCTGACTTCCTATCTCACATCCAACTGCTTTTTGGACATCTTGATCTGATAGCTCCATTGAGACCTAAAATTCAACATATTCTAAACAAAACTCGTCCCCTTCCTCCACCCCAAACCCTTCCCTCTTCTTAATTTTCCTATTACTGCTAAGGGTATCACCATCTTCCCAGTCACCCAGTCTCACAACCTAAGTGCTATCCTACGTTCTTACTCCTCCCCCTGCATATTGTAAGGGTAAAAGAGGGGTTTTATGGGTTCAATATATTAAAGATGGTCACCAGAATATTGAACTATTATCAATCCTCAATTAAGAATAATCTCAAATCAAAATTGACTTTTTTGGAAATTTATTTACATGAGAGAAGAGAGAGAGGACGAAAATAAGAATCTATCTTACTAATTAATCCAGGTAGATCTTAACCCTCAGCCAAGGGTTAAAGGACCTGAGGCCTGGAGATGAATGGAGCAAACTTCATTCACAGAGTCTGTAAAAGGAAGTTTCTTAATAGAAGTTCAGGAAGATTCAGTCTTTAAACTCACCATGTGCAACAGTCTGGGTCACAAACCAGCAAAGCTCCCTCAGGTCTCCTTCACCAAACCCGAAGCAGCCTCACTTCCTCAACTCCCTCTTTTATAGGGGTCATGTATGCGTCACTTCCAGTGCCTTCCCCTAGCCTGCATGTCCAATCACAATAGATACTTTCTCATAGGGGGTGGTCCCTTGATTCTGATTCATTATTCACTCTAGCACACATGGGTTAGGACCTCCCAGAATTAGAAGGTGCTCTCACCTTTGGTGATTAAATCTAAAGATGGGCAGCATAAATTTAATTTAATTATCACAATTTCCAATCTATTTCTAATTCCTATAAATTTGGTCTAGGTAATATATCTGGTTTATACTACATTCTCTTCTCTGACACTGCCACCACCATGGAACTCACGCCTGGACTACTGCAATAGCATATAGGTAGATTTGATTACCTCAAGTCTCTCCCCTACTCCAGCCCATCCTCTATTCAATCATCAAACTGATCTTCCTAAAGTATCAAACTGACCATATCACCACCATTACTCTCATTCAATAAGCTCCATTGGCTCCTTATCATTTCTATGATCGAATGTCTGGCTTTTAAAACTCTTTTTAAAAGCTAGATTTTCTTCATACCTTTCTAGTCCTCTTAAACCTTGCTCCCTCCCACATACTCTTAAATCCAGTGGCACTAGTCAGTCCATTGTTGTTCCTCCTGCAAAATATTCCATCTCTGGACTGGACATTTTCAATGGCTGTCCCATGACTTTCTTTTCTCTCTTCAATTCTTGGGTTCCCCAACTTTATTTAACTTTCAATTAAAATTCTACCTTTTTCAAGAAACTTTTCTTGATTCCCCTTAATGCTAGTGTCTCCATCCCCCAAAGTATCTTCATTTTATATATTGCCTGTTTATATATAGTTGTTTCCATGTAATACGCTCAACTTAGAATGTGAGTTCCTTCAGGACAGGGGGTATTTTTGTCTTTTATTGTATCCCCAAGCACTTTAATATAGTGTCTGACATAGAAGAAGGTGAATAAATGCTTATTGACTCATTGTTTTGAGCCTGAAATTCTATTGTCAGAAATCCATACCTCTGAATTAAGTATTGCCTCCTTCTAGTAATTCTCTTTTAAGAGGCAAATATTTCTTTTTGGAGGGATTATAGTAAACCCTTCATAATACAGGATGAAATATTCAAAACACATTTTTATAAGCACTATGATAATCTATGGTAAATTCTACCTTGATTGTTTGACCTCAGTGTCCTCATTTATAAAATGAGACAGCTAAACAAGATGACCTACAAGGTACTATCTAGTTCAGACATCTTATCATGCTAAAACTTTACTGAGAATGACATTTTCTAGAATAACAGATCAGCTAAAATGGATGGCCTGTGACTTGGCAGCTAAGAGGCAGCTCCTGGATGGGAGTGAGAACAAAGAAGGCAAGTCAAATGCCAACATAGGGTTCTTTTCTCAACTCTATCACTTAGCTCACTGTGTTACTTTAGCCAAATTTCTCCATTTTTCTGGACCTAAGTCTTCTCATATGTGTAATAAAGGCCTTTGGGTGTAAAGAAGAGATAGAGTGGTATAGTCAAGAAAAAGAAAAGAAAAATGCTGAATTAGAAATCAGGATCATCAGGTTTGAACTCCAGCTCTACCACTTATTAGTTCTAAGATCTTAAGAAAATTTAATGCAATTGTTAAAGCATTAATAATAACTGACATTTATATAGCACCTTAAGGCAATTATTTCCAAGCTCTATTTCATGGTGACCCACTTTTTTGACAAAAGGAAATTGTCATACCCACCCCACTTTTCATTAAACAATTAATGCAATTAATTTTCATGGCTCATATTGTATTCAAAATTCAAATAAATAATTTGTTACAATTTTTAAAGCAATGTACAAATGAATGTTAAACATGTAGTAAAAGTAAATTATAAAAGAATGGGAACAATTGTTGAGATTCTGTTGTTTTTATATATTTAAAGATGGAGGCACTAGACACATCAACTAATTCGTCCTCCTCCTTTTAGAGGTGAGGAAAATGAGTTGCAAAGAGGTTTAGTGGTTTGCCTGAGGTAACAGGTAGGTAGTGGCAGACAATGATTTGAACCTAGATATAGGCTGGCTGGCGAGATGAGGGGGCAATACACTAGACTTGGCAAACTTTGCTTATACCATTTATGTAAGCTCTTCTTCCAATTGTATTTCCCAACCTTTCCCTCTCTCCATCAACCATGCCACCCATCCTCAGTAGCCTATGTTCTTTCTATACCACTACCCAAACCAGTATCGGAGCAAAATTATTTGTTAGTCCTGAAAATATGCAATATTTTGATTATTGCTTTGCATGCAACTGTGCCTTAAGGGTTAAAAGCACTTTGCATATATTTTCTCCTGTGACCTTCCCAACAACCATGTGAAGTAGGGACAAAGGTGTTATTTTCCTCATTTTACAGATAAGAAAACTGGCCTTATGAGGGGTTACACAGATAGTCAATCTCAAAATTTGAACCCTATTCTAACAGACTCTAAATCTGGGATCTTAGACACCAAACTAAGGCAGTAAGCTAGTTATTAGAGATTGAAAGATAGACAATAAACAGTCCTTCCTTTCAAGAAGCTTATATTCTAATATTAGAGAAGTTCTTTTTATTTATTTATCTACCTACCATCTATCTATCTATCTATCTATCTATCTATCTATCTATCTATCTATCTATCTATCTATCTATCTATCTAGAATATTTTTCCATGGTTACGTGATTCATGATTCCTACCACCCCATTCCTCCCCCCTCCTGGAGCTGACAAGCAATTCCACTGGACTATATAGGTATCATTGTTCAAAACCTATTTTCATGTTATTCATATTTGCAAGTAGAGCAATCCTTTAACATCAAAACCCTGATCATATCTCTATCAAACTACATGACTGATCATATGTTTTTCTTCTGTGTTTCTGCTCCCATAGTTCTTTCTCTGGATGTGAATAGTGTTCTTTCTCATAAGTCCCTCAGAATTGTCCTGGATCATTGCATTACTGCTTGTAGAGAAGTCCATTACATTCAATTTTACCACAGTGTGTCAGTCTCTGTGTACAATGTTCTCCTGGCTCTGCTCCTTTCACTCTGCATCAATTTCTGGAGGTCATTCCGGTTCACATGGAATTCCTCCAGTTCATTATTCCTTTCAGCACAATAATATTCCATCACCATCAGATACCACCATTTGTTCAGTCATTCTCCAATCAATGGACACATCCTCATTTTCCAATTTTTTGCCACCACAAAGAGTACAACTATACATATTTTTGTACAAGTCTTTTTTCCTTATTATCTCTTTGGGGTACAAACCTAGCAGTGGTATGGGTGGATAAAAGGGCAACCAGTCTTTTAAAGCCCTTTGTACATAATTCAAATTGCCCTCTAGAATGGTTGTACCAGTTCACAACTCTACCAGCTGTGTATCAGTGTCCCAATTTTGCCACATCCTTTCCAACACTTACCACTTTCCTTTGCTGCCACATTGGCCAGTCTGCTAGGTGTGAAGTGGTACCATTAGAAAAGTTCTAAAAAAAGAGAGAGCAAAAATAATGACCTCAAGTGTTTCTGCAGTTTAACCTTTCTGGGCTTTAGTTTGCTCATGTACATATTATATGAAGGGGTTGGACAAGATAGCCTCTAGTTCTAACATTGCTTCACTTAATCTAATTTATAGTCTTTGCAGAATTGAGTATTGCCTAATAAGAGTAAGGTTCATCATTATGGTCATCAGCCATATCTGATCATAAAAAGGAATCTGGACCCTATCCTCCTAGTCTTGAATTAAGAGCAGTGGCCTTGTTTGTTCCCAGTACTTCTCAGTTAATAGTGACCTGTCTCCTTATTCATGCAGTGATTACAGTTCATTTGTTCCCTACAGAGACTGGTGAGTGGAGGTGGGGTTCTTTTTATGATCTTGTCTTTTGATTGGGAGAATCTAAATTGCCATCTTGTCAAACATATGTTTAAATAATGCCTGTACAACCTCATTGTTTTAGGATGAAAGATAGGAAGTATCTAATTTTATTACTCTGGAGAAAAGCAGGAATTCTTAGATAGAACAGGGCCAGCTCCCAACAATCTGGGGAGGGATTCAGAAAAGAAATCTCAAGATTTACTAATTTAGTCTTTTCAAAAAACTTGAAGAAATGTTAAGGATATTTTTCCCCTTTCTTTGTATCCCCCATCATTAGCAACATAATAGGCACACAATAAATGTTTGTTAATGATAGAATGATTGATGTCTGCATCACTTTCATTTCAAAGTCTATCTTTTCCCTCTCCTATCAAGCAATCCCTCCTTTCTTACAAAGTTTAAGAAAGCAACTCAGCAAATCTTTCAACACATCAATAACCATCAATTATTTATTAAATTACTACTATGTACAGAACACTTGGAGAGAGAAGATAATTCAGATAAGACCCTCTTCTTGTCTTCTTAGAGCTTGTGGTCTTATGGGGTGGATGAGACTCAAATAGACAAGCACAATAACAGAAGCTAATTGCATTGGAGAAATAGAGAACAAAGTACTATAGATAAGGCTATTTTGCACTACTATAAAAATACTGGATCAAATAATGATGATCTATGTCAACAAGGGTACCATAACTCTGGCGCTGGGATGCCTAAAATAGGTAAAAATCCAAATTCTTTTTTTCCCCATTTTTATTGTCATGCAAAACTCACTTCCATATTGGTCATTGTTGTAAGAGCAAACTCATACATAACTAAAAACCCAAAATAAAACCATAAATACACTGATGTGAAAAACCACTCCTACAGTTCTTTCTCTGGAGGTGCATAGCATTTCCATTCATAAGTCTTTCAGAATTGTCCCAGATCATTGCATTTCTGAGAGTCACCAAATTTTCACAGATAATTATCGTCCAATATTGCTGTTACTATGTACAATATTCTCCAGTTCTACTTCTTTTGCTCTGCATCTGTTCCCACACATCTTTCCAGTTTTTTTTATGAAATCTTGTTTATCATTTCTTATGCCACAATAGTATTCCATTATCAATAGTTCCACAATTTGTTGAGTCATTCCCCAACCGATGGACATCCCCTCAATTTCTAATTCGTTGCCACCACAAGAAGAACAGCTATAAATATTTTTGTACAAGTGTTTCCTTTCCCATTTCCTTATTATTTTTTTGGGATACAGATCCAGTAGTGGCATTACTGGGTCAAAGGTTTATAGTTTTATAGCCCTTTGGCTATAGTTCAAAATTGCCCTCCAAAATGGTTGGATTAGTTCAGAACTCCACCAACAATGACTTTGATTTCTTCATCTGAAAATTGCTTGTTCATATTATTTGACTAAAAAATCCAAATTCTTAAAGGAAGAGTTAAATGAGTTCCAGGAAGAAATCAACAGTAAAACTATACTAGCAAGGGACTTCAACTTTCCTTTACAGAACTAGATAAATATAATCATAAAGTAAATGAGAAAGAAGTTAAGGCAACAAATAACATTTTAGAAAAGTTAACTAATGATAGCCTCTGTAGTAAACTGAGTAGAAAAAAATATGCCTTTTCCTCAGCAGTGCATGGCATCTTCGCAAAAAAAATCACAAAATTCTCAAAATCAAATGAAGGAAAGCAGAAATATTAAATGTACTCCACTCTATTCATAACCTGATACAATAGAAGTTATTCATTAAGGAACTGTGGAAACAGATTAAAAAGTAATAAGAAACTAAATAATAGAATCCTAAAGAATTAATGGGTGAAAGAACCAATCATAGGAACAATCAATAATTTCATTAAAGAGAATGACAACAATTAGAAAACATTCCAAAAATTTTGGAATGCACCCAAAGCAATACTGAGGGGGAAATTATATCCCTACAGATACACATCAATAAAGTAGTGAAAGAGCAGAACAGAACAAATTAATGTTTCCCAATTAAGAAACCAATTTGGAAATACTAAAAATCAAGGGACAGATTTATAAAATTAAAAGTAAGAAAATAATTGGTCTGATAATAAAACTAGGAGCTGGATTTATGAAAAACAAACAATAAAATAGATTAACCATTATTTATTTTATTTTTTTAAAAGAAGAAAATCAAATTACAAGTATAAAAATTGAAGTAGGTGAGTTCATCACCAATAAAGATGAAATTAAAGCCATTTTTAAGAGCTACTTTGCCATAAGAAATGATGAACAAGATGATTCTTTCAAAAAACCCAAAAGATTTATATGAAGTGTTGCAAAGTGAAGTAAGCAAAACCAGGAGAATATTGTACACAGTAACAGCAATAAAATACAATGATTAACTATAATTAACTTTAATATTGCAGCAAAATAAGAATCCAAGACAATTCCAAGGTATGTATCATGATAAAAAAAAAAAAAAAAAGGTATCTCTTGCCATAGAAAGAACTGCTAGAATCTCAATGTGGATTAAAGGATGCTATTTTTCACTTTATTTCCTCCATGATTTTTTTCTTTCTTTTATGTGATATATATATATATATATATATATGTATATATATGTCTTCTTTCACAACATGATGAACATGGAAATATTTATTCTATAATAACACATATACAATTTTTAAAAGAGCTATTTTGCCATATTGTATGCCAGTAAATCTGACAATCTAGATGAAGTGGGTGAATATTTACAAAATTGTAAATTGACCTGATTAAAAGAAGAAATAAAAAAAAAATTAAGTAATTCTATGTTAGGGGAAATAAACTGAACAAACCATGACTTTAGCTACATAAAAAAAATAATAATAAAATTTCAGGACCCGATGGATTCAAAAGTGAATTCTACTAAATATTTTATTGGGAAAAATAGGCAAAGAAGGAGCTTTAACTGATTCCTTTATATAACATAAATGTGGTTTTGATACTTAAACCAGGAAGAGAAAAAAAGCAGAGAAAGAAAACTACAAACCAGCTTCCTTAATAAATATTAATGCAAATTTTAAGATTTTACTGAATATATAACAAAGATCATATAAGATGTTCAGGTAAAATTTATACTAGTAAGAGACTGGTTCAATATTGGGAAAATGTCAGCATAATTGATCAAATATAAATAACATATAAACATAAATAACATAAATAACAAAAACATCAAAAATCATATGACTATCTCAGTAGATTTGAGGAAAAAGTTTTTGACAAAAATATAATACTTATTCATATAAAAATACTAGAAAGCAAAAGTATAAATGAAGTTTTCCTTGAAATAATAAGTAATATTTATTGTGCCAAGTGAAATCTGAAATTATTGAGGAAACAAAGTTTCAAGCTTTCTAAGCATTTCCATTTCTTTAGCAATACATTCCAATCACATAACAAATCTAGACTTCGCCTCCTCAACTTTTCACTGACCCTGAATATAGGGAGAGACATATTTTTATGGATTAAAAGAAAACAATTAACATGATTAACAATTAACAATTAAAGAGGATAGAAGATTAGGTAATCTGATTTCTTATTGTAGGAAAAATTAAGGATTGCCCAAATTGAGAGGGTAAGATTGAACAGGTGCTGCGATGATAAAAACCACTCCCTAAGTTTGCCCTATCCTGCACCCCATTTTTGTGTCCCTATGTTTGCGGGTCATATGGGGCATGGAGAAAAAAAGGTGTGGGGCAGAGCTTTCTCTCTAGGTTGGCACTTGAGGGTTTTTCCAGGATAAATGACAGCGGTCTTTGGACTTCAGTTTAGATATTTTCTGGATAGCTGAGATTTCTGTCCCCTTCATTCATTTCCCTTTTGTCATATATCTCCATTTTTATTAAATTATATTCTTAAGAGCTACTAACGGACTCCTGGTTTGAGAGTAGATTTTGTAAGGCGACCACAATATTTTTATTATAACTATATTTTAAATTTTTATTTTTATTTTAACAGTGCAAATCCCTGAAATCAGAAAAAGAGATGTCAAACACCCCCCCAAGAGTCTGTATTCAATAAAAGAAACATTGAAATGCTAACAATCATATAGAGCCAGTTTTTAGATAAGACATATAAGATGATCAAGGTTTAAAATTATAAGGAAACTTGCATCATTTCAGATCTACCTGGGTTTCTAATCAGCATAACCTAGGTCTTAAGTTAAGGGTCTCCAAGCAATAGTTAAGATCTAGTTTCCCAAACATATATAAATCAAACAATGCAATAGTTTTCTCACAATTCCCATAACAAAGTTTTATCACAAGAAAAATTTGAACTAGATCCATAATTGAATGGGAAGGGAACTGAACTAGGTCCAAAACTGAGTCCCAATATGAAGTTAATATGGTTCCCACAATTGCATTAATGCCTCTTTTTGATTCATTGAGGGTGGGGGGATAGGCCATTGGATCAGTTATCTAAGGGTCAGATTTATAGGACTTTAAATGTGCTCATGCACTCCAATATTAGATAGCAAGAAGAGAAAAAAAAAGACACTGAGAAGCATCCTCTCACATAGCTTGGTACAACAGCTAACACAGAATCTAAGAGCAATAATCATGACATAAAAATCTTGTTAAATTGACTCTATAGGTAAGCCATTTCAGGCTATAAATCAAACAACTTAAAGAGCTTACAATGAATTAATTTTGAGAGGGGAAATTTACATGTCACCAAGGAAACAAATATAAACACCAAGGAATAAAACGCCAAAGTAATAAGATGATCATAAACATTAAATAATATTGTCCTTTTGTATCCAAGTAACCTACTCCCAATTTTCATTTAATCATTTCATCTTGAATCTCAGATGTTTCATCTAGCTGTCTGGTCTCTGGAAATATTTTTTCTTGGTCATTCATAAATTGGCCTGATTCTTAGGGGAACTTTGAAGAAGGCTCTGCTTCTCTGGTCCCAAATTTGTAGATTCCTAAATAATTCTGTTAAAATCTGCCAGTAACAATACTTAATATAATTTAGTACAATCTCTTAAATTTGGTTTTCCAATAACTGGTTCATGAGGTGAAAGTCTAAGCCTTACGGTTCTGATACTATTAACAATAGAACTATGAGAAGAACATCAAATATGGAATCCATAATTCTCTTGAGATTTTAGAAAATTTTAGTTTTTATATACCATTGTTATTTTTACTTTTGCCTAAACCACCTATATAAGAATATTTTCTTTTTCTGTTTCTTCCCAATTACACAAAAACAATTTTAAACATTTAAAAATATATTTGAGTTCCAAATTCTCACCTTCTGTGCCTCACCAGCTTTCCTTGAGAAGGCAAATAGTTTGATATTGATTATACTTGTATAGTCTTGCAAAACATTTCCGCATTAACCTTACTGCAAAAAAAAATCACACAAATACACAAAGAATAATAAAGAATGTGAAAAAAATAGGCTTCAATCTACATTCATAGTCCATCTTTCTCTTGAGGTAGATATAATTTTGAAATTTGTATCATTGTATCATTGAAAATAGATGTCATTTATAGTCAATCATGGTATAATATTGCCGTTACCATATGCAATGTTCTCCTGGTTCTGCTCACTTCACTTTGTGTTTATGTAAGTCTTACAAGATTTTCTGAAAGGAGTCTGTCCATCATTTCTAATAGTGCAATAGTATTCCATTAAAACCATATGCCTCAATTTGTTCAGCCATTCCCCAACTAATGATCAACCCCTCAATTCCTAAGTCTTTGCCACCACAAAAAAAAACCTGCTATATATATTTTTGCACATATAAGTAATTTTCCTTTTTCTTTAATATATTTGGTATATAGAAAGTGCACTAGTATATTGGAGTGAAAGGATATGCAATTTTATAGCCTTTTGGGCATAGATACAAATTGTTCTCCAGAGTAGTTAGATCATTTCACAACTCCACCAACTGTGCATTTGTGTTCCAATTTTTCACACATCCACTCCACCATTTGTCATTTGTCATATTGAGCAATTTGAAAGGTTCAAGAGGTGACACCTCAGATTTGTTTTAATTTGCCTTTCTCTAAAAAACAGTAATTTAGAGCATATTTTTACAAGACTATAAATAGCTTTGATTTCTTCTGAAAATTGCTTTTTCATATCCTTTGACTATTTGTAAACTGAATTCATGTTCTTATAAATTTAACAGTTTTCTACATATTTGATAAGTGAGGCCTTTATCAGAAATTTGTTATAAAAACTTTTCCCAGTTTCCTGCATCTCTTCTAATTTTTGCTGCATTGGTTTTGTATGCACAGAACCTTTTGAATTTGATATAATGAAAAATATCCATTTTATATACTATAAAGCTTGCTATCACTTGTTTGGTCATAAATTCTGTCCTTATCTAGATATCTGACAGGCAAAAATTTCATGCTCTCTTAATTTGCATATGATATCACCCTTTAAGTCTATATCATGTATCCATTTTCACCTTATCATGGTAGATGACATGAGATTTTGATGAATACATGGTTTCTGCCAAAACACTTTCTTGTTTTCTCCACAATTTTTTGTCAAATATGGATTCTTGTCCAAAATCTTGGATCTTTGGTTATGTTAAATAATAGATTAGTGTAGCATTTTACTACTGTGTACTGTGTACATAATGTTTTCCACCGATCTACCACTTTATTTCTTAGCCAATACCAGACTGCTTGATTACTGCTTTGTGATACAGTTTGATATGGTACTGTTAAACTACCTTCCTTCATATTCTTGACTTTTTGTCCTTCCAGATAAATTTTATTATTATCTTTTCTAGCTTTATAATTTTTTGTAATTTGATTAATATGATACTGAATAATTAAATTAATTTAGATAGGATTGTCATTTTCATTATGTTGACTTGGTCTACGCATGAGCATTTAATATTTCTCCAATCATTTTGATTTCACTTAATTTGTGTTAAGTATTTTGTAATTGTGTTCATGTAGCCCCTGAATGTGCATTGCTATATGCAGATAAAGAAAAGGTAGACTCCCAAGTATTTTATGTTGTCTATAGTTATTTTAAATGAAGTTTCTCTTTATATTTTTTTCTGCTGGACTTTGTTGGTAATATATAGATATACTAATAATTTATGTGAGCTTCTTTTGTATCCTCAATTACGCTAACATTGTCGATTTTTTTCCACTAGATTTTTTTAGTTGATTCTCTAGGATTCTTTCAGTATACTATCATGTTGTCAGCCAAGTGATCATTTTTTTCCTCATTGACTATTCTAATTCCTTGAATTTCTTTTTCTTCTCATTATAGCTAGTATTTCTAGGTCAATATTGAATAATAGTGGTGATATTCGGTGTCCTCTGATCTTATTGGGAAGACTTCTACCTTATCTCGTTTAAAGATAATGCTTGATGATGGTTTAATTTTTTAAATTTTTATTTAAATATTTAATTTTGAAAATGTTTCCATGGTTACAGGAGTCACGTTCTTTCCCTCCCCTTCCTCAACCCCCCTTCCATAGCTGATGCACAATTCCACTGGATTTTACATGTGTCATTGTTGATGACAGTTTTAGATAGATACTACTTCTCATTTTAAGGAAAACTCCATTCACTCCTATGCTTTCTGGAGTTTTTGATATGAATAAGTATTGTATTTTGTTAAAAGCTTTTTTCTATTTATTGAAATAATCATATGATTTTCGTTGGTTTTGTTATTGATATGGTAATTTATGCTGTTTTCTCAATATTGAACCAGCCCTGCATTCCTGGTCATAACGTATTATCTTTATGATATATAGTTATAATCTCTTTCCTAGTATTTTATTTAAAATTTTTGCATCAATATTCATCAGGGAAATTTGTCTAAAGTTTTCTTTCTCTGTTTTTGCTCATTTTAGTGTAGATATCAGGATAATTATTCCTAGTGAAAAAAAAGAATTTGGTAGGACTCTTCTATTTTTCCAAATTATATAGTACTGTAATTGATTGGTTTTTGTATGTTGAAAGAATTTATTTTAACTCTGTCTAGTCATGGGGATATTCTTTCTTATGGAGCTAATTTGTGGCTTATTTAATTTTCTTTTCTAAGAAAATGTTATTTAAGATTCTATTTCTTCTTTTGTTAATCTGGACAGCTTATATTTTTGTAAATATTTAAACATTTCATTAATGTCATCAGATTTATTGATAGGTAAGTGGGTAAAATAGCTCCTAATTTAATTTAATCTTCATTGGTGGTTAATTCACTCTTTTTTATTTTTTATATTGGTAATTTGGTTTTTATCATTCTTGAAGAGAATTAAGCAAAGTCTTATCCATTTCATTGGCTTTATTTTTTTGTAAAACCAACTCCTTTTTAATTTGTTAGTTCTTTTTTATATACTCTCAGGTTTACTAATCTCTCCTTTATTTTTCAGGATTTCTGATTTGACATTTAAATGGGAATTTTTAATATGTTCTTTTCCTGTTTTTTTAATTGTATGTACAGTTCACTGATCTGTTTGTTTTAATTTTATTTACAAATATTTAGAGATATGACTTTACCCTAAATGCTGCTTTTGTTGTATCCCCCAAATTTTTGCTACATTGTCACATTGTTATTATTCTCTTTAATGAAATTATTGATTATTTCTATGATCTGTTCTTTAACCCATTTACAATTCCTTGTAATTAGATTATTTCATTTCAAATTAATTTTAATCAATATTTCAAAGCATTTTTATTAAATGTAATTTATTTTTTGTATTGTTGGTCAAAATGTCCATTTATTAGTTCTGCTTTTCTACATTTGTTTTGTAGGTTTTTATGCCCTAATATGGTCAGTTTTGTGAAGGTGTTGTTTAGCTCAGGAAAAGGTATATTCTTTCCTATTCCTGTTCAGTTTTTTTCCCCAAAGACTTGCCATATCTAACTTTCCTAAAATTCTCACCTTCTTAGCTTCTTTCTTTTTTGTTTTATGTTTAGATTCATCTAGTTTCAAGAAAGCTAAGTTAGGGTCCTCCTACTAGTATAAGGTTACTATCTGTTTCCTCCCACAACACATTTAACTTTTCCTTTAAAAGTTTGTATACTCTGCTGTTTGGTGCATATATACTATAGTATCTTTCAGCAAAATGTAGCTTTGTTGATTATCTCTTTGAATCAGATCTATCTTTGTTTTTGTTTTTGTCTTTCTATTCTTGACTTTTTTGTTTTTACTTTAGCTGACACATAATAAACCCATCTTCAGTCATGTATTTTATTGTGTGTTTCTCTTTCCAGTATGTTTCTTGTAAACAACATATTTTTGAATTCTGGTTTCTAATCTATTCTGCCTTCCACTTCCATCTTATGGATAAGTTCACTTTGCCACTCCCTTCCCATTTTTTTTTTCCTCCATGGTAAAAGTTTTTTCTTATATACATCATTTACATGAGATAATTTTTCTCATTATTCCATTTCTTTCCCTTTTTCTCACTTCTTCACTTTTATTTGAATAGTTCATTTTCTCCCTAATTTTGCTACAATTTCGCTATAATATTCCTAGGAGTGTCTATTTTGGAAATTCTTTTAGAAGGTCATCAGTGGATTCTTTCACTTTCTATTTTGCCCTTTGGTCCTAGAATAGCAAGGAAGTTTTCCTTGATAATTTCTTGAAAGATGATGTCAAGGATTTGTTGTAATATGGCTTTCAGGTAGTCTGGTTATTTGTAAATTTTCTTTCTTCAGTCTGCTCTCCAAGACAGTTGTTTTTCCAGTTAGATATTTTCCTTTTCCTTCTATTTAAAATTTTTTATTTTATTTTATTGTTTTTAGATGTCCCATGAAGTCATTAAATTCCATTTGCCCAATTCTAATTTTCAAAGAATTATTTTCTTCAAAGAGCTTCGGCAAATTTCTGCTTTTTAAGAAATTATTTTCTCGAGTAAATTTTTTTGTACATCTTTGTCCATTTTGCCAATTCTTCTTTTTGAGGAATTCTCTTCAGTGGGTTTTTGTTCCACTTTTACCATTTCATCTATTCTATTTTTTAAGATGCTATTTTATTTAGTATTTTTGTGCCTCCTTTACCAAGCTGTTGACTCTATTTTCATGATTTTCTTGTATCATGATCGTTTCCTTTCCAGTTTTTACTCTACTTTCTTCTGTGGTTTTAAAAATATTTTTGAGCTCTTCCAGTAATTCTTTTTTGTGCCTTAGACCAATTCATTTTTATTCATTTTTTAGGCTTTACATTTTTGTCTTCTTTTGAGTTTGTGTTTTGATCTTCCCCATCATCATAATAACCTTCTACAGTCATTTTCTTTTGTCATTGTCATTTTTCCAGCCTATTTCTTCACATTTAAAAAATTGTTCTTTTGTTATCAGTGTGGAGCGGGCACTGTCCAAAGCTTCATGTTTTCAGTGCTGGTGTTTTCAGAGCTGGTTCTAGATGTCTGTAACTTTCAGTTCTTCCAAGATTCTATGTTGTTAGGAGAGACACTCTTTTCCATTCTGGAACTATGACCAGGCTCCCTACTTCCTTACAACTGCAGTTAGTTTGGGTGTACTAATACTCATTCTTGTCCTGGAACTACAACCTGAATCCTTATATAGGCAATACAGAAGAAGTATGCACCTGTTATCAACAACAAAAAATCCTCTGAGAGATCAGTTGTGTGACCCCCCCCTACCATCTGAAGGGTAAGAGCTCTGAAAGCTGCTATTTTTAATCACCACCATCTACTCACCACCAAGGCCTGCTCCTGGCTTGGAGCCAGTGAGTTAGACTTTTCCTACTGACTTCCTAAATTATCTTGAGTTGGAATTTTTTTCACTCTGTCCTTTTGTTGACTCTGGCACTATGGAATTCATTTTCAGGCATAATTTTAGTATTGTTTGGTAGTTAAATTAGAAGAGTTCAGAGTAGTCAGTACCTAACTTTGCTCCACCTTCTTAGCTTTGCCTCTCTTAAATATTTTGAAAGAATTCATAGCATCAAACAGAATTTCTCTTGAACCCTCATATACCAACCCTCTCCTCTCCTTTATTGCTAAACTTCATTTAAAACTTCTCTATAGTCTATATCATTAAATAGATAAAACATTAATTATACACTGTGTTGGCATTTCATACAAATAAAAAGAAACAAGAAGACAGTTCTTATCCTCAAGGAGCTTGTATTCTAATGTGAGAAAGTAATATATAAAAGGAGATAAAGGGAAGTAGAAGGAGATCAGTCCTGTGAGGGGCAAAGCTATTGACAAGAAAGGAGAAGTTGAAGAAAATGAGTTTGGAACAAAATAAATGTAGTTGGGGTCCCTCCCCAAACAGGGTTCCAAGCAAGAGAGTTCTATAGTTCCCATTCCTCACTATCCCTCCTCTTCTTTATCTCTTTCCCTTGGACTTCTCTTCATGCTTAACCTCATAATTATAAAATCCAAAGGATTTTATAAAGTCTTCAACTTTGACCTCTTCACAGCTCTGAATACTATTATAAGTGACGAGATAGGAATAAGTGAAAAAGGCGAGACTGTTATATAGGGAGATAGGGCGAATGAAAGAAGGGGTAAGGTCTCTAAGATGATAGGAGGGATGGGTCCCAGCTCACAAGGATAGAGTTTGCTATAGGCAGAGAAAAAAGGTGCTTTTTCAGTCAAGATAAGAGCAAAGGAGGGCAAAATGAAGTAAGGTGTTGAGATAATTCGAAATATATAACCGTGGAAGAGAGGGAGTTTGTGATGAATGGCTTGAGATTCTGTCTGCTTGTATTACCCATCTAAAAGACTCACAGGCCTTGTGAGGGAAGGATTTTTTGGGTGAACTTTAAGGTGATATATAAATGAGAAATTATTATATTATTTTTCTCCTCCTCTCATAGCTTATAACTAGAGTTCTTTTCATTTTGACAATCTCCACCTCCACTATTCATCTGTGTGACCTTGGATGAGATGGTTAGTCCTTCTTGGCATCAGCTTCCTCATCTATGAAATTACATTATTTAGCTAAATCTTAAGGTCATTTATTAAGAGATATAAAAGACATTATTTGTCATATATTTTATCCCCTCATTTTACAGATGAAAAAAGTGTAAACACCTAGATTTAAATTTATCTTCTGGGCACAGCTGGGTAGCTCAGTGGATTGAGAGCCTAGAGATGGGAGGTCCTAGGTTCAAATCTGACCTCAGACACTTCCCAGCTATGTGACCCTAGGCAAGTCACTTGACCCCCATTGCCTAACCTTACCAGTCTTCTGCCTTGGAGCCAATACATAGAATTGACTCCAAAATGGAAGGTAAGGGTTTCTAAAAAAATTTTTTTAAATAAATTTATCTTCTATTCCTTTTTGACCTGACAAGCCTATTACTAGACTTTTCCCTTTAACAATGTTTTTAGACCCTTCCTCTCCTCTGAACCGGGATCCAGAAGTATGGTTTGCTTGTGCCTCAGCTATCTGGTACCATACAAATAAAGCTGTGTTCAGCATAAAATCAGTTTATATTTTCCAGGTGACTTTTGATAAAGCCCCCCATAAAAGGCTGCTGTGTAAACAGCAGCCTTAAGAAAGCTTGCACTAAAGATAAAGTTCTTTGATGGGTTGGAGACAGATTAAGGGATAGAAATAAATGGTCTGTTGCCAACATTGGCAAAGGAAGAGTAGCAGAGTTCAATATATTGGTTAACAATGCAGAAGTGGGAGCTGACAGCAAGGTGGCTGGATTTGCTGACAGAATTACCAAATTTAATCAAGGTGAGGGATGATGTAAGGAAATGCCAAAGGAGTTAAGAAAACCAAGGTGAGCTCAAGCAATATATCAGCCCAAGTTTATTGCAGATAATAATTAAAAGTACTCATGAACAACAATAAAACTTTTGTATTATAATTCTAAATAAGACTTTAAATTCTAGACTTTCTAGATTCTAAGATGTTCTAAACACATTCAGTTAGCCCACCTCAATTTACCAAAACAAACATTTCAATAAAGATGTCATTCAACAATTGTATACCAATAAATATATCTCCATGTATATATTAAGTACTTAACATGTTCTAGGCACGGAAGATAGAATTTCTGCTCTCCCTCTGGGAGCTTATATTATTAACCAGCAAAAACATTGGCTAAAACAAAAACATTTTAATTTTAATTTTTTCTCTTGTGTTTGAGGTGTTTTTATTTATTTTTTGTTTTCTTTTATCTTTTTTGCTTTGTCTTGCCCGGTTGAAGAGATGAGAACGCTCTCATTGGCATAAAAAAAGCAGTGTGGCTTAATAAAATGAATGTGACAAAGGAAAAGGATAAGGTATATGAGTCAGGATTCTAAGGTCGGGAAGTTGAATAGACTTGGAATTTCAGAAATATAGATTCCCAGATGGTATATAACAAAGAACACGTGGTAAAGCTGCTCAAGCTGAAGAGGTGAATCAGAGACTCCACCTAGACACAACAGACACAGAAGTTAGCTTGACAAGTACTATCAGTGCCGGTCGGTCCAGACTGGCCTTCTTGGTCTGAGAGTTACATGGCAGTGCATGAGTGGAAATGAAAAGACTAGGAAAGTGGCAAAGATATTTGTAGCGGCTCAGTGTGATGTCTCCACACACACATACACAAGCACACCCATACCCCTTCCATCTTTCCCATCTTGCTTCTTTTCCAGGATATTAGGGATTCAGGACACAGAGTGAATGCCAAAGGGGATATGAACAGATGAAAATATGTATTCTGCATCTAGCCTCAAGAATTAATACTTCAGGGGGCAGCTGGGGAGCTCAGTGGATGGAGAGCCAGGTCCAGAGATGGGAGGTCCTGGGTTCAAATCTGGCCTCAGACACTTCCTAGTTGTGTGACCCTGGGCAAGTCACTTAACCCCCATTGCCTAGCCCTTACCACTTTTCTACCTTGGAGCCAATACATAGTATTGCTTCTAAGGCAGAAGGTAAGGGTTTAAAAAAAAAAAAAGAATCAGTACCTTAATAGAACAGAGGCAATATGTCTCTTAGGAAACAGAGTAACTGATTTCCCCAGAGAGCTGGGGAAAAAAAGGTACTTGAGGGGTGAGACAGTAACTCTGTCGGAACCCAATCATTAAGCCACAACCATTCAGACAAGACCTTGAGCTATATTATGGTCCAGATGGGAAGAGTAGAAAGGAAGATCAAAAGGCAGATTTGACTGAATTGGGCCATCCAGGGCCATCCGTTTCCTTCGTTTTCCAGGACTGTGGGTGTTAGCCACAGCCGCCCTTTATTTTTTCACTAGCTATACGTGCTAAAGTAGTGCTAAAGAGTGGGAGAGATGGAGAAGAGGATAAACACAGCATTGGGGTTTGAAGGGAAAAAAGAAAAAGTAAAGGGAGACACCCAGGAGAGAAGGATCCTAAGGTTATGATCACAGAGGCTTGGAGCTCCATTAGTGAGGAGATGGCTCTGAGCTCAGAGGCTCTTATGAATATCCATAAAGAGCATAATGAATATCAGTGGGTCACTCCCTCTATGTGAAGCATCTGTGAACAATGACCTCCAAGCCTGGCAGATGGGCGGGTCTTTATCCCTATCATCCGAGCACCACACTGGTGGAACTCAGTACAGGCTGCCCTCTTGAAAAGCTCATGAAAACATTCAAAGTAAGATCAGAGGGAAGATGAGACAGAATGGACCACTCAGCAACTCACTTCCTCACCTTCTGACTTTTGGCTCTGGGGACTGATTCTGCTTATTTCGCAGGGCAACCTTCTATCAGGGAAAAGGTCAAGGTTCCTTTGCTTTCTGACACTGAATTTTCCAATTAATACGATATTGATATTTTTGCTCCAAAAAGCTGCCCTTTTATGAGTCCTCATTCCAACATTTAGCTGTCCTACCCAAACACAACTGACTCAAATATTCAGGAAATGTGTGCAAGACCATTATGATTATGAACCTAGACAAAGGTCCTTGACCAAATGCATGCTTAAAAAATAGTATTTATTTATTATAGTAATATTATTTATTATATAATATACAAATATATGAACATATAATATATGAATATATTAAAATTATGGGTAGATTAAATATAATAAATACGTAATATATTATATGTTATAATAGTAAAAATAATAAATAAAATATCACAATAAATGAATGAACAAATAAATAAATAAATGGGCAGGCAGTTAAATAAATAAATAAGTAGGTGGTAAGGCGAGCAGAGAAATAAATAAATAAATACGTAGGTGGTTAAGTGAGTAGATAAATAAATAAATAAATGAAGATAGATAGCCTTGGCATAGTGGATAGGGTGCTAAGCCCCTTCGCACTGATTTCAAATGCTATCTTAGACATATACTAGTTGTGTGATAATGGGAAAGTAATTTAATCTGTCTTTAGATAGCTGGCACACTGGATAGAGTACCAGGCCTGGAGTCAGGAAGACTTATTTTCTTGAGTTCAAATCCAGCCTCAGGCACTTCGGAACTATGTAACCCTACGGATTTCTCATAATGCTGTTTGCCTCAGTTTCCTCATCTGTAAAATAGACTAGAGAAGGATATAGAAAATCACTCCAGTATGTTTATCAAGAAAATTCCAATGAAATCACAGAGTCATACACAACTGGAATGACTGAACAAAAATAATAGTGACCTCAGGTATTCAAGCAAAGTTGAGAGATTAGGAGGATGTTGCATATAGATGTCAAAGCATCCACAAAACTTTCCTGTGTGGCCAAATCAAATTTAAATGGAATGTGCATAAGTATAACAAAATGAGTAAAAATACAATGTGATATAGATAATGTTGATTTCTGGGTTTCTAAATCAATTTATAACCTACAAGGGTTCATTTTTTTTTAAACCCTTCCCTTCCATCTTGGGATCAATATTATGTATCGGTTCCAAGGCAGAAGAGTGGTAAGGGCTAGGCAATGGGGGTCAACTGACTTGCCCGGGTTCACACAGCTGGGAAGTGTCTGATTTGAACCTAGGACCTCCTGTCTCTAGGCCTAGCTCTCAATCCACTGAGCCACCCAGCTGCCACCCAGCTGCTACCTAGAGGTCCATTTCTATTTGAGTTTGAAACTGCTAATGCTGATGGTATATATTTAGATCCAGGTTCAAATATGTGACTCATGAGTTTCCTTCCAGTGCCAAGATTCTTTGGTCCTTTGAGCTGGTAACTGACCCTGGACAGGTAAGAAATGTTTCCTTAATTCAGAGAGTGGCATCTTAATGAACCTTCAAATGAGAGAAGCCCAACGACCAAGGAGCTTTCCTTGTAGCTGAAGGCACCAGATTTAATTCTAATATTTATCCTCCCCAAAACAGGATCACGGAATCTCACAGATGCACAGAATTTTAGAGGTTGTAGAATTCAATTCATTTCCATTAAGAAATTCATTCTAAAATATACCCAACAATGATTCATTTAACAATAAGTAAATTAACATCAAGCTTAAATTTGTCTATTTTCAACTTCTAGTTCCTTGTTCTGTCCCCATTGGTCAAGCAGAATAGGCCCATTCCCTTGTCCATAGGGCATCCCTTCAAATACTTGAAAAGAGCTGTCATGTCCCAACTGGGTCTTCTCTTCTCCAAGTTAAATATCTCCAATTGTTTTCAGAACCTGTTCCTCAGATGGCATTAACTTGGGATCTTAGACAATATTAATAATCTCTACTGGTCATGCTTCTTCTATCATTGTTCTCCCTAAGCCTTCTGTGACCTTATCAGCTCACACGCATTTAATTGTCATCACAGTGCTTATGACTGCTTTCCCAAGTCCAAACCCTGTATATGTGCATCTTGATTCCACCCTTACTTATCTCTCTTCTCTAACAGTTTACCCCTCTCCTATCATGCCCTTTCTTTACCTAATCTTTAGCCTCTCCCTATGGACTGGTTCTTCCTCCATTTATTTCAGATATGCCTAAGCTTTCCCCATCCTTTAAAAAATAAAAACAAAAAACTCCATTTAGTCATTTCCTCAAAGTATAATCCTATATCTCGCTTTCATTTTCTAAACTCCTAGTAAAAGCTATCTGACCTCATTTCCTCCATATCTTCTCCTCTTCAAATTTCTTGTCCTCAAGCTTTTAAAATCTGGCTTTAAACTTCAAAAATCAACTGATTTAAGGTTACCAGTGATATTTTAACTAACAAATCCAGTGATCTTTTTTCTGTCTTCAGTCCTTTCTTTCCCTAAACAATCGCAAGTGTAATTTGTATTTATTGTTTGTCCTTATAGGCATGCATGTTTTCTCCCCAATAGAATGTCCTTGAGAGCAGGGACTGTTTCATTTTTGTCCTCGTATGACTATGGCTTAGCAAAGTTCTTGTGCTTAATAAATGTTTATGGGTTGCTTTACTATGCCTAAAATTACACAATGTGCTCAGAATTCTTGGAGAAGGGCTCTAAAATGGTAAGGCCATTTTAAGCCATCTGGGCAATACTGTGATGGGCAGAGATGTTAATTACAGGTGGGAAATCTGGGCTGAACTCACCCATCAAGGAAAGCTCATCCTACCTATATTCAAGAATGATGTTTCATGTGCCAGTGGCAAGGAAAAATGACATATTTTGTCTGAATAGAATAACCTTAATCTTGGACTAGACAATAATGCAATGAGGACTGACGATTGAATGACAGTTGTAAGAGACAATCATTAACAGTTCATGTCAATTTAAAAGGTTTCCAGTGGAATGGAACTTACTCTTATGCTAATTAAAAATTTTATCAATGACTTGGATAAAAATATATTTGTCAAATTTTCTAATGACACACAGCTAAGAGATGTGGACATACAGAACTCTCTTAATATGTTAGGTCATTGAGTTGAAATAACTAACATAAATTATAAGAGGAATAAATACAAAGCCTTATACTTGGGTCTAAAATAAATCAGCTTGGGTAGTTGTGGCTAAATAAAAATTCCCCTGAAAAAAGAATATAGCAGCTTTAGTGAACTTCAGCCCAACATGAGTCAATTGTATAATATAGCATCAAGAAATCTAATGCAATCTTAAACTGCATTAATTGAGTGGTGGGAGTAATGTTGTATATGCCAGAAGGGTCAAATTCCTGATCAGGGAGTCACAAGGTCTGTGAAACAGATTAAAATATATCTGGAAAATGTTTAAGAAAATAAATATGGATACAGTACAACAAAGATAATATTAATTTGTGTGTTTTCTAAGTCAATATGCACCCAGCTTGGACCCCTTTCTATTTGTTTGGTACCATTTTACTACCCTACTCACTATATGTAAAGTATTATGTTTAGTTCTGGGCTTCACATTCTAGGAAGGAGATTCATAAGCCAGAAAACATCCCACATGAGGCAAGAATAATTATGAAGGGCTTTTATTTTCTGCCGTAAGGAGAATCAACTGAAGTCACTAGGAGTGTTTAGCCTGGAGAAGAAAAGATTAAGGAGGAAGACAGTTAGTGATAGCTTTATTCAAGTACTTGAAAGATTGTTATGTGAAAGACTGATTAGTTTGGGTTTGGGGTTTTTTTTCCTACCTGACCCACAGGTATATAACTAGGAATATCGTGTAAAAATTTCAAAGTGGCAATTTAAATTTGTTTATAAGAAAAAAATTATCCTAACAATTAGATCCAGGACCATTGATATGAAACAAACAAGTCTGACCCAAGGCACTAATATCCAAATATTACAAAATGTATTTTCTATTTCTTCAAAACAAATATCTATTTCCTTCCCATTGAAACCCTTATTCTGGCATCTAACATTCTGGTTCTTCCTTAACTATCCAACACAGCCTCTTTAAATACAGACCATCCTTTTAAATACAGTATAATTTCTGTAGCTCTCCTAAACAGGCCTCCTCTTCCTTTAAGACTATTCCTCAGGAAAGTCTAGCACTTTCCTTGACTCTAACAAAGTGTTGAGTTCAGTTTCTAGCTTCAGGTGAAAAAATGACTTTCTAATTCTCGTTAGAGCTAGAATGGGCTGCCTCTATAAGTAGTGAGTTCTCTCTTACAAGATATCTTTAAACACATATTGAATGAACACTTGTTATATATGTTGTAGAGGCAGAGGGTTTTTATTCAGATGTGAGAAGAACTAGATGTTTGTTATTCAGGCATTTTTCAGTCCTGTCCAATTCTTCATGGCTCCATTTGAGGTTTTCTTGGCAAAAATCCTGGAGTGGTTGGCCATTTCCTTTTTCAGCTCATTTTATAGATGAAGAAACTAAGGCAAACAAGGTTAAGTGACTTGTCCAGGATTAAGCAGCTAATAAGTATCTCAGGTCAGATTTGAACTCAGGAAGATGAGATTTCCTGATTTCAGGTCTGACACTCTACCCAGTACCCTGAACTATATAGAGAAATCATTCAATAATGAATTATAACATATTATGATTTCTAAATCATAATTTATGAATAATTAATTAATAAAGATGTAATAAATAAGTAATTTATGTTTTTCTAGAAACTAGATCCTGTGATAGATGGATTCTGAGGTCCCTTCCTACTCTCAGGCTGAGATTCTATGACATTTCCAACATTAGGACATAGGATCATAAATCTAGAACTGGGAGGGATCTAGTCTATTTCTCTCATTCTTCTATTGAAGATGCTGAGGCCAGTGGAATCTAAATGACTTTCCTATAGCCACACAGGATCTGATTGCCAAAAGCAGAATTTGTAATCAGATCCTCTGACTTCAGTCACTGTTCTTTCTCCATATAATACTGAACTTAAACATTTTTAAGCTTTATTTCTTTGGGTTTTTCTTTGTTTTATTTTCTCCCTTTAGTTTTTACTAAGATTAATTGAGTTGCCACAAAACTCTTTTTCAAGAAGCAATAGTAGCCACCATTCTCTACCTAAGCGGAGTTTTCCTCTTAAAGAGAAAAGGCAACTACTGATAAGTAACTAGTATAAAACATATGGCATAAGCTCTACGATGGCAGTGACTCTGTCTTATCTGAACACTGTGTCTGGGCCCCCAGCACTCAACACAGTATCCTGCACCCAGCACGTGCTTAATGAATACTAGTCATTGAGTTAGAGTAAGGGGGGAGGCTTAACAATATCCTGGTCAGAGTATAGTGGGGGGAAAGGGAAGAAGCAGGAAGTATAGTTATTAGACTAGGGGGCAGTAGGAAAGAGAAAATGATGGAAAAATCTCAGGGTGGGCAGAGTTGGGAGTTCAGTAACAAAATCTCCCACGATACTTTGTCCTACAATTGACTTGCATTGGATTTAGTTCTTTGTGTAAGTCCCATTAAACTGTGAGCTCCCAAATGGCAGATATTATGCCTCATCTGTTTCATTCTGGTATCCCGCAAGACATGCAGAAGATACAAAGAGTGACTTGTACCCAGTATGTGAACAATAAATGATTACTGAAATGATCTAACTCCTTAGCCTTAAACATTTTTTGTTTGGTTTGATGTGGTTTAGGGAATATTTTTGTTTGTTTGTTTTATTTGATTTTTTTTATCACTAAAGTCTCAGAGGGGACTCTGGATTCACTGCTTCAAGCTTTCTGTTTCTTTCAATCTTTTTTTTTTCTTCTTTCATGAAACTCCCCTTAGGGTCCTATAATTAAAAACAAACAAACAAACAAACAAAAAACTCCAGTTTTAGGGTGAGCAGATCTGAATTTGGATCCCAGCACTGTCATTCATATTACCAGGGGAACTTCAGGCAAGCCACTTTTGAGTGCTTCATCTTCCTCACTCTTATGAAGGTGTTAGACTAAATGATTTCAAAGGTCCCTCCCTGATCAATACCCTCTGAACATCCCCACCACTGCCATACCTCCCCACACAGTAGTGTAATGAAAAGAGTGCTAGATTTTGATTCAGAATACCTTCTTTCTACTAGCTTGACTCAGCAAGAGACTTGACCTTCCTGGGTCTCAGTTTCCTTATAGGTCAAATGAGGATTTTGGACAAAGGTCTCATCCAGGTCTAAATCTATGATCCTATGACCTCTAAAACAAATACCTGTTCTCTTTCACACTTTTGTGTCAATCAGAGACAATACTAGGGGAAAGAAAGTGTAGGATCCTAGAGTCACGGATCTGGAGCAGAAGGGGCCTCGGATTTTTCTGGTTTATTTGTTTGTTTTTGTTTTGTATATTTTTTTTGGAATGGACCTCAGAGGCCATCCACTCTTATTCTCTCATTTTAAGGAGAGCTTAAGTGACTTGCCCAGGGTCACAGAACTAAAGTCTGATGCATGATTTGGACCATTTCATCATTCTGAGTCCCAAACACATTTATTCACACATGTGCATGCTCTGAATACACATAAGCAGATATGGGTGTATGATACACTTCCATGTACACATATACCTGCAAGCATAAATGAACATATATACATACCTCACTTATATAGGCACACATACATATATATACATACCACATGTACATATAAGCACATATATACACTTAAACACATACAATCATACACATAGAGTTCCTTTCCTCCTCTGCCTATAATTCTGATGTTCCAGTTTGCCTCCTTCTCATCACCTTCTTCTGTTTCCATGTTAACTACTTCAACATCTCCTCCCTACAAGGCAACTTCCTTAGAAAAAAGTTTGTGAGGTTTTTTTTTTCTATTAATATGACCAATCTGGGAATTAATTTTGTTGGACTATATACATTTGTAATGGGTTTTGGTTTTTTTTTTTTGATTTCTAAATGGGAGGAGAGGATGCAATAAGGAAAAGAAGTAAGAAGGAACGAATGTAGATCTTTAAAAAATTAAATAAAATGGAATCAATAGCCAATAATAATTCCATTTTTATTTAAATTTTTTTTTATTAAGGTCCTATCATGGATCAGGTCTTGCTCTAAGGTTAGGTATACAAATAAAATAAAGAAAACTCCTGCCTTCTAGTAGCTTATGATCAAATATGGAAAGATAATAGACCAAAAAAAAAAAAAAGACTGAAAAGAGGGGTCAGAGAAGGTGGTGCCTTGTAGGCAGGATAGAATCTAATCAAGGGAGTGCAGTTAGTGGCAAACAAAGAAATCACTTTGGATCCTTCTTTATAAGGAGGACTGGGGTAATGATGGTGGTTCATTGATCTGTCCTCTGGCCCTCCAATTAGAAGGGCAGAACTGAGGGTACTGATGAGATCTAATTACAAAAAATGTTACATTCTCACCAGATGATGGGTTTGATTTAATTTTTTTTTAAAAAGACTCCACATAGTACCCAACCAAATATAACACTTAAGCATGCTAAGTAAACACAAATTGATAATTACAAAAATCTAATAGGGGAGACAACATGTAAATGATTATAAACAAAGCAAGTTTAAATATAGGATATATATATATATATATATAATTAACAGAAGGCACTAGAATTAAGAGGGGACAGGGAAAACTTCCTAAAGAAGGTGAAATTTTAGTTGAGACTTAAAGGAATTCAGAGAAATCAGTAGTTGGAGCAGAGAAGGGAGAGCATTCTAGGCATGGGAGATAGCCAAAGAAAATTCTGAGAGTTGAGAGACAGACTGTCTTGTTAGTGGAACAGTCAGGAGGCAGTATTGAGGTATCAAAGAGAATTGGGAGTAAAGAAAAGTATAGCAAGACTGGAAAAGTAAGACAGGGCTAGGTTATGAAGGACTTTGAATGTAAAACAGAGCATTTTGTACTTGCTCTTAGAGACAATAGAGGACCCCTGGAATTTTTTTAAATAGGGGTGACATGATCAGAAATATATATTAGGAAATGTATCTTAGTGACTGAATGGAGGATGAAATGGAATTGGGGGAGACTTGAGGCAGGCAAACCCGCTCTCAGACTATTACAGCAGTCCAGTTATGAGTTGATGAGGGCCTTCACTAGAGAGATGGCAATGTCACAGGAGAGAGAGAGGATGGGATAGAAGATATTTTATAGAGATAAAACTGATAAGCCTTGGCAATAGCTTCAATATGGGGAGTGAGAAATAATGAGGAGTCCAGGATGACTCCTGGGTCAGAAGTCTGGTGCTGTCCTCTACAGAACTGGAAAGGTAGAGGGGGAAGGATTTAGGAAAAAAGATGAGTTCAATTTTGATTTGTTTGGTTTAAGATGTCTAGTGCACATCCAGTCTGAGATGTCTGAAAGACAGCTGAAGATATGAAACTGGATGTCAGCAGAGGGAATGGGTCAGGAAAGGTAGAACTGAGAATCTTCAGCATATGAATGTTAATTAGATTCATGAGAACCAATGAGATGACCAAGCGAAGTATCATAGAAGAAGAGAGGAGGATCCAAGAGAGAAGTTTAAGAGACATCTACAATTAGAAGTCATGATCTGGTATGTAGATGATGATCTACAATAGTTCAGAGTCATTGGGATGTGACAGGATTAGGTATGAGAAGTTTCAGCAAAAGACAGGAGTAATAATATGAGTAGAAAAAACAACAAGAGAAAGTGGTATCCTGAAAACCTATAGAGAAGAGAGTATCAAGGGGGAGAAAGTAATTAACATTGGCAAAGACCACAGAAGCATTCAGGAGAATGAGAATTGAGGAAGGAAGACTAACTTGGCAACCAAGAAGTCATTAGAAATTTTGGAGGGAGCATCTGGTGGAGAGAGAAAATCAGAGAATAAACTTTAAGAGGTTAAGTAGACAGTAAGAGGAGTAAGAGGAGAATAAGTGGAGACACCTATTGTAGACAGCTTTTTGAGTTTAGCAACACAAGGCAGAAGAGATAGAGGACAATAGTTAGTAGAGATATAAGGATCAAGTGAAAGGGTTTTTTTTTTCAAGATATCAAACACATGGGTGCAATAGGAAATGAGCCAGTAGAGAATTAGACGTTGAAAATAAGTGAAAGAATGGGGATGACAGAAGAGGCAAAGAGAAGGGAAGGAGTTGGATCACTAGAACAGAAAATGAATAGGGTTATATAAGGGAATGGAGAAGGAGAGGTAGACGTAAAAATCAAATAGATTTTGGTCAGCTAAAAGGATTTTGGAATTCTTGAGCATGGAGATGGTATGTTTTGGGATGATGGCAAGATCAAGGGTATGACCATCATTATGCATGCTAAAGCAGTATTGAGGAGTAGCTCATTGGAAGTGAAGAGACTGATGAACTAAGTGCTTGATGGAGAATCAATATATATGTTTAAGCCCCCTAGTATGAGGGCAGAGGCTGAGAAGGAGAGAAACATTATAAACCAGGTATCAAACTCATTGTATTATTAGGAAGGGGAGTGACCTGGAGTGTCTGTAGAGAAGAAGGATCAGAATTTTGACTGGGTAGTGGATAGAAATAACAGGAACCTCAGAGAAAGAGAGGTTCCTGAGTGATAGAAGAAGAAGGAGAACCTAGAAGTGGGTGACCAAGAAGGCTGCATCAGAATGAAAGCAAGGTTGCAATAAGAATTAGTAAATTAAAGAAATGGAAGAGGAACATATTTAAAATGAAAGGAAGTTCATTGCCAATGGAACAGGCATTCCAGAGGGCATTGTGGAAGGGCCAAGTTGAATTAGAATGAAATGAGGTAGAAGGATTAACGTGAATGGGAATGAAGAATCAGATGGTAGAGGGTGTGGAATGGTGTTTGGATGATGATGATCTAAAATAGTACAGTCATTGGGGTGTGACAGGACTAGGTATGATAATTTTCATCTTTCAGTAGATAGTACCACTCCTCTACACTCAAAGGACAAGAACAGCTCAAAAGGGGAGGTTTTTTTTAAATTTAAACATTTATTAATATTCATTTTTAACATGGTTACATGATTCATGCTCCTACTTTCCCTTCACCCCCCGCACTTCCCCCACCCAAAGCCAATGCACATTTCCACTGGTTTTGTCATGTGTCCTTGATCAAGACCTATTTCCAAATTGTTGGAGGTTGCATTGGTGTGGTCGTTTTGAGTCCACATCCTCAATCATGTCCACCCCAACCCATGCGTTCAAGCAGTTGTTTTTCTTATATGTTTCCTCTCCTGCAGTCCTTCCTCTGAATGAAAGGGGGAGGTTTTGAAAGAAAAAAATCAATTTTTATATCCCCAGAATCTAGTATAGTGCCTGGAATTTGGTGGGTACTTAATGTTTGCTAATTGGCTAATTGAATCTACTTTTTAAAAAGAGCACAAAAAAAGGTAAAGATGGATAGTATTTTAAAGATAACTACTCTGGACCTATAGTCAGAACACCTAGATTCAAAATATAGTTACAACATCTATATGAGCCTCAATTTCCTCATTTGTAGAAGTTCCAAAAAGGTAGCTTTGGGATTGAGTTAAGGCAAACATCCTAATAATGAGAGCTCTTCAGAGAAAGGACTGCCTTGGTGAGGAATTGTGCCCCCTTCACCATAAGTTTAAAAAGGAAAAAAGGATGTGACCATTTGAGCCTTTTTATACAGGTTATTTGTTTTCAGGCCTGGATTGAACTAGTTGGTCACTGCAGTGCCAACTAACTCTGAGATTCTGTTAAAAGGAATGTCAGAATTCTATAATTTCATTTGTTTTCAACCAAATATCATCTTTCCTACTTCTTTCTCAAAGAAAAAAAGTACAGATGTTTATTTGCATAATCATATAAGATAATTAGTAGATTTGGATACTGGCTGCTCACAGCATCTTTCTGTGTATCAGCTCATTAAACAATAAGTAAATCAAAGCGGATTTTATGCAATCTTCGAGTTCATGCTGTACATACTATGTTTTCTAAAACATGAGATTTCCGCAGAAACATTTTTTTAATCTCTTTTGAATTCCTTGTACTATGGACTGCAAACGATAATTAACATACAGCTTTTTGAGATGGAAAAACAAATAAATCAATGTCATTTTCTTTAAAAACCAAGAATTCAGAAGAATTGGTATTAAAGTGATTATTTATTTCTCTCCAATGATTTACAATTACCTGATCTTTATAATGGATTAGATGATGAGTCCAGAAAGAATTAGAGATTCTGTCCCTTCCAAACTCCCCAGTTCTTGATCTTTTATATGTCTTTTTTTCATTTTTTGTCAATTTATTCTTTTATTTTTGTTCATTTGTTTCTTCCACATCAAGTGAAAAAGCCAGCATCACCAGAAAGAGGTTTATTGGTGTTTTCTTTCTGGGAGCATCAGAAGAATGTAAAAGAAAATGAATTCACGTAAAGGCAGGGCTACAGATTCTGTCAATTCTCCATAGATGCTGCTAATCCAGTTAGGTATCTGATGAAAGAATACTGATTAGTGAAGAGAATCTTCAATATGGGTTTATGCAGCCTTTATCCTTTGGGGATCTCATGATTATGTAAATCTCTTCCTTAGACATCAAGGGTTTTGGGCAAATGTTGAACAGCATCAAAATACCAAATGAATTGCTCTCTTCTGAGTATTAGGCCATTAACACTTGTGCTTCAAAGAGGGGAAATTGCTTGAAGTAGCTATAATATCTCATAGGAAACTTTGACCACTAGGATGTAACAGAATATTACTCATATTCCCTCATGCATCTGATTCCATTAAGATGAAGCAAACAGATGTGTTTCTTCTTCACATTGACTACAGAAAGGGATTATAAATTGGGACTGCCATAACGTGACTGGTTTTGTAATAAACACACCCAAACATACATCCAAATGACTTTTTCTCCTTCCAAATGGTCCCTTTGGAAGACTAAATACTTATTTATAGGCTTATGCTCATTACAACAGCACTATGATTTCTCATCATGTCTTGGGACAGAAGCAAGATTATCAAATAACAGAATTAGAATTAAAAAGGGACCATCAGAGTCATCTAATTCAATTCCTACCCAAATCATGCATCTGATCTATAATATTCAAAAACACAACACTCCAGTGCTAGAAAGTTCACCCCCTGAGGTAAACTTAATTAATTTTTTTGGACAACATTAATTTTTGGGAAATTTTTCCTTGTGTTGAGCTGAAATAGCTTCCTGGTAACTTCTGGCCATTTGTCCTATTTCTGTACTTCTGGAGCCAAGTAATTTTTTCTAATCACTCTTTTAAAATTCTACCATTTGTGGCTATATTTATCTATTAAAATGTCTGTATATCAAAAATTAAATTATTTTGGAGTTGAAGAGAGATCTCAGAGTTTTAGTATTTCAGAAAGAAAAAGAAAAACAAAAAAAAAGTTATTGAAGTATTTTCTAGCATAAGTATTATTGGAATTGGGCAAAAAGTAGTATGAAGGAGAGGAAGTTTTTAGGAAAAGAGACAGAACATCTTTGAAAGCTATATATATTATATAATTTTTTATTTACTAATTTATACAATTATAATAATGTACTAATTTATCTCATAATATTATATGTAAAATCAATATTTATATTATAAGAATTATTGCTTCACATGCAATCTAATTTTTCTGCTCTGATCGGGAACATAGGCTATTGGAATATCTTTTTATAATTTTTCTTTTGGATGATTTGAGATAACAATTGTACTCCCTCAACATAAAATGGTTAGAGTAAATGATAGTTGGATTTCATTTCATGAAATGAATATGTATGTTCCATAATTAGGCATTGGTGGAGTTAGGAGCTAGAAAATAAATGTTGCATAGAGTTCCTTCCTTCCAGGAAGGAGGGAACAGTCTAGTTGTACAGTGAAGACATCTAAGCATAAAACAGACCAGTGACGTTGAAAATTAACACATGGTTTGGATCCTAAGGATATGGATGGTCTTCAGAGATGTCTTCATAGATGTCATATACCATGGTTTGTTCAGCCTTTCCCCAGTTGATGGACATCCCCTCAATTTCCAATTCTTTTCCAGCACAAAAAGAGCTGCTATAAATATTTTTCTACAAATGTCTTTTTTCACTTTTATTAATGTCTCTGGGGTACAAACCTAATATATACAGTTTGATAGGTCTTTGGGTATAGTTCCAAATTGTCCTCTAGAATGGTTGGATCAATTCAAAATTCAACCAACAATGCATTAGTATCCCAATTTCCCCCCATCCCTTTCAATATTTTTATTTTATTTTATTATCATATTAGTCAATCTTATACGTGTGAGGTGGTATCTCAGAGTCTTTTTTGCATTTCTCTAATCAGTTGTGATTTAGAACATTTTTATATGATTATAGCTTTGATTTCTTTATCTGAAAATTATCTGCTCATATCCTTTGACTATTTGTCAATTGGGAAAATGACTTTTATTTTTATAAATTTGACTCCATTATTTACATATTTGAGTAATGAGGCCTCCATCAAAGAAATTTGTTGTAAAATCATTTTTAATATAATAAAAATATTCATTTTCTTATCTCACAATGTGTATTCCCCTCCATCATATTTTCCCCTTTTGTTCCTGTTCTTTCTTTTATCACAGTGTCACTCCTTACAAGTGTTTACATCTAACCCCCAGTCCTTCTATTAGACCCCACTTTTCTTATTCCCCTCTTACTTCCCTACAGGATAAGTTAGAATTCTATATTCAAATGGATGATAACAATGGATGTATTCCCTCTCTGAGCCAGATCTGATGCAAGTAAAGTTTAAGTGTTGCCCATAATCACCTTTATTCCCCCTCCCCTTTAATAGCGTTTTCTTGCCTCTTCAGGTGAGATAATTTACCCTACTCTACCTCTCCCTACCCTCTTCTCTCAGTGTAATCCTCTTTTTTCACCCCTTGATATTTTTTTGGATATAATATCTTCATAGTCAACTTATTTCTAAATACTGTGTTTCAGTAAACTCATTCTAAGGGCCTTAAGAATAATAAAAATTCTTGAGTTACAAGTATAATCTTAACATATACTAAACACTTTGACCTCATTCAATATCTTAAGGTTTCTCTTTCCAGTTTAACTTTTTATGCTTCTCTTGAATATTTTGTATTTGTACATCAAATTTTCTATTCAGGTCTGATCTTTTTCATCAGAAATGCTTGGATACCCATTGGTTCAGTTGATGACTATTTTCCCCTGATAGGATATACTGTGTTTTTTTCAGTAAATATTGTTGGTAGTAAACCTAGCTCCTTTACCTTCTGGAATACCTTATTGCAAACCCTGCAATCCTTTAATGTAGAACCTGTTAATTCTGTGTAATCCTAACTATAGCCCCATGATATTTGAATTGTTTCTTTCTTGCTGTTAGCAATATTTTCTCCTTAGCCTAGGAGCTCTGGAACTTGGCTATAATATTCCTGGGAGTTTTTATTTGGGGATCTCTTTCAGGAGGTAATCAATGGATTTTTGATATTTACATTTTACCCTCTTTTTCAAAAATATCAGTGCAGTTTTCTTTGATAATTTCTTGTAATATGATGTTTAGAGTTTTTTTTCATCATGGCTTTCAGGTAGTCCAATAAGTATTAAATTCTCTCTTTTGGATGCATTTTTCAGGTTATTTTTCCAATGAAATATTTCATATTTTCTTTTTTTTTTAATTCATTCGAATTGAAAAAAATATGTCTCCTAAAGTCATTAGCTTCCACTTGTCCAATAAAAAATTTAAGAAATTATTTTCTTCAGTGAATTTTGAATCACCTTTTTCCATTTGGCAAATTTATTTTTTCTCCGTTAGATTTTTGTACCTTTTTTCTATTTGACCAATTCTGCTTTTTAAGAATTTCTTCTCTTCAGTGGATTTTTGTGCATCCTTTACTATTTGGCCAATTCTACTTTTTTAAGCTGTTATTTTCTTCTTGAATTGCTTTCATTTATTTTCCCCATTTTTCCTTTGCCTCCCTAATTAGATTTTTTAAATCGTTTTTGAGCCTTTCAGAGTCTAAGACCAATTCCCATTTTTCTTTGAAGTTTTTTTTCACATAGCTGTTTTGATTTCATTACCCTCTTGTGGAGATTAAATTAATATTCAATAACTAAATATAATATTTTATAAAGTCTTATTAATAATAAAGTAACATAAAAAATAGAGGAAAAAGTTTCTAAACTCCCCCAGCCCACTCCCAGGAGCAAAAAGAGAAAGAGGGAGGAGTTACAGCCAATTATAAAACAATAACTTGACCATGCAAATGTGAAGGTGCAAGAGAGATTAAAGGGAATTTGAGGAAAACTAAGGACTTATAGGGGATGAAGTCCAAGGTTCAAAATATCCATTTATACACTCTTCAGAGTTTGTGTCTCACTCTACCTTGTCTCAATAATAAATTTCTAGAGTTAAGTCTTTTTATATGTTTCTCATTTTCCCAGCCTTTTTTTGTATTAAAGAATGTCCTCAGTTTCCAAGATAGAGAGGGTACTCTTGAAATTCAGTATTTTCTTGCTGCTACTGTACTGTACTATAAAACAGTGGTCATCAAAACAATGATACTAGCTAAGAGATAGAAGGGTGGATCAATGGAATAGACTAGGAGTAAATGATCTCAGTGACCTAGAGTTCAACAAACCCAAAGATCCCAGCTTTGGGGACAAGAAATCACTATTTGATAAAAAATTCTGGGAAAATTGGAAAACAGTATGTGAAAAACTAGGTTTAGATCAACATATCACATCCTACCCCAAGATAAATTAAGAATGGGTAAATTACTTAAATATAAAAAGTGAAATCATAAGTAAATTAGGTGAACATAGAATAGTATACCTGTAAGGTCTGTGGAAAAGAAGGAATTTAAGACAAAGCAAGAGATAGAGAACATTACAAAATGTAAAATGAATGATGTTGATTATATCAAATTTAAAAGATTTTGTATAAACGAAACCAATGCAACCAAATTTAGAAGGAAAGCAACAAGCTGGAAAAAATTTATAACAAAATTCTCTGACAAAGGTTTAATTTCCCAAATATATAAGGAATTAAGTGAAATTTACAAAAAAATAAGCCATTCCCCAGTCAACAAATAGGACATGAAGTTGAGGGACATGAATAGGCAGTTTTCATATGAAGAAATCAAAACTATCAATAAGCACATGAGAAAGTATTCTAAATCCCTCCTGATTAGAGAAATTCAAATAAAAACAACACTGAGGTCCCACCTTACACTTACCAGAGTGGCCAAAATGGCAGCAAAGGAAAGTGATAAGTGTTGGAGGGGATGTAGCAAAATTGGGACACTAATACATTGCTGGTAGAGTTGTGAATTGGTCCAACCATTCTGGAGGGCAATTTGGAACTATGTGCAAAGGGCTTTAAAAGACTGTCTACCCTTCGACCTAGCCAGAGCACTGCAGGGTTTGTACCTCACCCCACATAAATAATGGGGAAAAATACTTGTACAAAAATATTTATAGCCATGCTCTTTGTGGTGGAAAAAAATTGGAAAATGGGGGGGAGGAGTATCCATTGATTATGGAATAGCTGAACAAATTGTGGTATCTGATGATGATGGAATACTACTGTACTGAAAGGAATGATGAACTAGAGGATTTTTATTTGAACTGGAAAGACTTCCAGGTATTGATGCAGAGTTAAAGGAGCAGAAGAACATTGTGAACAGGGACTGATACATGGAGGCACAATCAAATATAATAGACTTTTCAACTAGCAGCAATGCAATAATCCAGGACAATTTAGAGGAGCTTGTGAGAAAGAATGCTATCCATATTCTGAGATAGAACTGTGGGAACAGAAACACAGAAGAAAAACATATGATAGGCCATATACTTCGATGGGTATATGATCAGAGTTTTGATGTTAAAAGATCACTCTCCTCCAAATATGAATAAAATGGAAATGGTTTTGAATAGTGATACATGTATAACTCAATGGAATTGCTTGTCAGCTCCGGGAGGCAGGAGGGAAAGCGGGTGGGAAAAAATTATGAATCATTAACCATGGAAAAATATTCCAAAAAATAATATTAATTCATTGTAGACATTGTAGGGTATAATTGTCATCTTCTTTACTGTTTTAAAAGGGAAGACTTTTTTTTTCAATCTCCAGTAAGGTGATCACCCTCATTTGACTTAATTTCTCAAAAGTGACCATTAAATCAACCAGACTACCACTGAAAGGAATCACACACCTTTGGTCAAGTTACTGGACCTACTTGTGGCTCCTTTTCATTGTCTGCTTGGAAATGGATGATCTCTGAGAACTTAGCACTAAAATAGAGCATCACAAGATGTGAAATGAATATTTTTTATTACATTAAATTTAAGAAGTTTTTAAGTAAAATAAAACCAATGCAACTAAGATTAGAAGGAAAATGGAAAACTAGGGGAAAATTCGTACAGAAAATATCTCTGATAAAGGCCTCATTTCTCAAATATGTAGAAAACTGAGACAAATTTATAAAATACCCATTATTCAAATGATAAATGATTAAAAAGATATGAAAAGGCATTTTTTAGACAAAGTAAGCAAAGCTACCTATAGTCATAAAAATGTTCTAAATAATTCTTGACTAGTGTAGTGCAAAGGGTGCATATCAGCCCTGCAAAGCCTTACTGCAGAGTTTCTGACAGTTAAAAAAGGGTTTAGAATCCTGAGGTTAGACAGTTGACCCTGGGGACTTGATGAGAGTAGAAGGGTCAACTGAGCTCTGTTCTTTAGACTGAAAACCTGGCCTATATTCTGCAGCTTTTCTCTTAAAATTGGTTAGCTTAACTATTTCCTTTAGATATCCCTAATCTCCCTTATTCCCAATCATCATTTTCCCTTCCTAAATTTCTTGGGGTTTTGAAAGGAGGGTAGATCTGGGGTTAGCTTTCAAACTTGGTAGACATAGTTTCCCTGTAGTCAAATAGGGCTTACCCTTGTTACAAATTATCTCTTGAATCATTGTATCCAACTTGCCTAATCCTAGAGGCTACAAAAACCCTTTGGGGGTGAGTTAAGCAGGTCCTATCTCAGTCTCACATTCCTGTCTCCCTCCCCCACCTGAAGCTTTCCCTAGGCGGCTGTTAGAGTTACTTTGTACCCCTCCATCCCTTCCAATCAACCCTAAAAATCAATAAACCCTGTTTGTCATTTAATCAAACCTTTGGCTAGTTCATTAGTTGATTGATAAGAGAGAGGGGGGAAGGGAGAAAGGAATAACATTATTCCTGAGTTGTGAAGGGAATTGGAGGTGTCCATTTTGGAGGAAGTGTGATCTCAATACTTCCTCTGAACTATTCCTTTGTGAACCTGAGAAACTGACTAGAAGCCCTCTAGTCAGTTTCAAGCCATTCTTGGCTGGCCTTAACCTTTGTCTGTAGAAGTGCCCTTCCCACCTGAAGGGTTCAGTATGTTTCCTTTAGTGTCTCTGTCTCAAACCTGAGTACCCAGTCTGTGTCTCTCAGGCTGTAGCTGTCTGCTCTTGCAACTCTTTATACTTCCATATTTATATTCCCTAAACTCAGTCATTCCCTTACTTCTCCTACCACCTTCACCATTGTATCTTCATTATCTATTTACGACTTTAGGGATCCACAAACCCTATCCACAGTGCCTTATCCCTATTCACATTACCTTTAGTCCTTTACCTGTCTTAACCCCTATTGCAACCTTACCTTGCCTTAATCTCCCTATTACCTCTAGCTTACTCCCATATTACAACCATCTTATTACCCTCTGGCTTAATCCCCTTATTACATCCCTGCCTAAATTCCCCTATAACATTAGAGAAATTAAAATTAAGACAACTCTGAGGTATTGTCTTACACCTATCAGATTGGTTAATATGACAAAAAAGAAAAATGATAAAAAAGTGGGGATGTGGGAAAACTGGAACAGAGAGATCCTATTGGTGGAGTCAAAAGCTGATCCAAACATCCTTAAGAAAATTTTGACACTATGTTTAAGGACTTATAAAACTCAGTATATTTGTTGATCAATCATTATTAAGTCTGCTAAAGAGATTATTTTTAAAGGGAAAAGGACATTATAGCAGTTCTTTATGTGGTGGCAAAGACTGAAAATTGAGGGTTTGATCACAAATTGAAGAATGGCTGTACAAGTTGTGGTATATGATTATAATGGAATATTATTGTGTTAAAGAAATGATAAGCTGACTGCTTTCAAAAAACATACAAAGACTTATAAGAACTGATACAAAGTGAAGTGAGCAGAATAAAGAGAATGCTTTGCACTGAAACAGCAATATTGTATAATGATTAACTATGAATGACATCTATTATCAGGAATACAAAGATCCAAGACAATTCCAAAGGATTCATGATAAAAAATTATATCCACCTCAAGAGAAACAACTGATGGAGTCTGAATGCATATTGAAGCATACCATTTTAAATTTTATTATCTTCTTTTTTATTTAATTATATATTTAGTAACCATCAGCAACAATAGAAAACATTTAAATGAACAAATGCAAAATATGTATGAAATAGCAAACTCTGCATTGTTTACAGTTTGTTTAAAGATATGTGAATTGCATATGTGTTTTAATATAAACATTTTCTGCTTTTGAGTCCCCTTTGTTTTACTTAGGCTTTTTTTTCTCTTGATTTTGTGGCTATTACTTTTTAAAATGTAATCATAGTATGTATTATTCTTATTCATTTTTCACCTCTTCATATATTTCCTTTTATTTTCTTTATATTTCCAATATTTGTCATTTCTAATAACATGATAAAATCCATTAAGTCAAATATCACATTCTATTCAGCTATTTCCCCCAATCATTGCATTTGTGTTATTAAAATTTCCTATGATTTTTCCTTATTATAAACAAAGCTTCCATGAATATTTCCTATATAAGCAGGCATTTATTCTCTCAGTCATTCCTTTAGCATCTAATCCTGGTAATGGGATCACTAGGTTATTGTGCATGAACGGTTTTTCAGCTCTTAACATATATTTCCATCTTGTTACTCAAAAAACAATCCATGGCTGCTCTAGCCATGTAATATTAGTCCAATTTCTCCTTGCTCTTATCAGCATTTAATTTGATCCTTTTAACTCTAATATACATTACCAGGACCAAATTTAGTTAGATTAGTCCTTAGGTCTATTGCTAGGACCATAATATTACCAAAACCAAGTTTACCCAGCTTGGTCGTATTTACTAGAACTTTTGTTCCAATGCTACAACACCTTCGGAATTCAGGATTATCTCCATAGTATGATGGATGTTAAGTTAAGAATTTTACAGAATATTTATGCTCTCTAAACTATTGTTGCCCCATCAGAAACCATATTCAGTTTGTTTATATGCTCAGGCATAGATCTACTGTTATTCTCAAGCAGGTGTGTTGGGGCTTTCCAGATATCTATCAGATTTAACTCTTCAATTCATATCCTTAACTTATTTATTTTTAGTTAGATTTATCTCATTATGAGAGGGGAAAATCAAAATCCTTCACTATTATTATTTTATTATCTATTTCCATATATAAAACTTTAGTTTTTCCTTCAAAAATATGAATGTGGGGGGCAGCTGGCTGTCTCAGTGTATTAAGAGTCAGGCCTAGAGATTGGAGGTCCTAGTTTCAACTCTGGCTTCAGATTTTTCCTAGCTATGTGACCCTGGACAAGTCTCTTAACTCCCATTGCCTAGTTCTTACCACTCTTCTATCTTGGATCCACTAGATGGTATTGGTTCCAAGATGGAAGGGAAGGGTTTAAAAAAAATCTGAATGCTATAACACTTGGGTGCATACAGGTTCAATATTGATAATGTTTCATTATCCATAGTACTCCTCCCAATTTGAAAGTCACCCTGTTCATCCCCTCTGATTGTATCCATTTTAGCCCCAACTCTGCCAGAGATCATGTCTGTTTCATCTGCCTTCTCTGGATCAATTACATAGTATATTCTGCTCCAGACCCTAACCTTCACTCTCTATGTGTCTCTAATTTTTAGTGTTTTTTTTTTTTTGGTAAATAACACCTTCTTGCGTCCTGTTTTTAAATCCATTTTGCTATCCATTTTCTTCCTATGGGTGAATTCATTCCATTGACACTCAATGTCACAGTTCCCATCTGTGCATTTCCATTCACTTCATTCTTTTTCACTATTTGTCACCCTCTTCCTTTCTTTCTGCCATATCTCTTCTCAAATGTCTATTTTTTAATTTTGTTTTTAAAAATATTTTTCCATGTTTGCATAATTCATTTTCTTTCCCTCCCTTCTTCCATCCCCCCTTCTGGATCCAATAAGTACTTCCACTGGGTTATACAAATGTTATCACTTATACCTATTTCCATATCATTCATTTTTGCAGTAGAACAATGTTTTAAAACCAAAACTCCCAATCATATATCCATATAAACAAATTATGCCATTTGTTTTTCTTCTGTGTTTCTACTCTCACAGTTTTTTCTCTCGATGTGGATAACATTCTTTCTCATAAGTCTCTTGGGAATGTCTAATAGTAGCAAAGTCATTACATTGGATTGTTCCACAATGTTTCACATTCTATATATAGTGTTCTCTTGGCTCTGCTCACTTCATTCTTCTAATTTCTTTTGACTGGCACCTAACTAATTCACATTGCTACCCCAAAATTGTCCCTTATACTCTCCCCTTGACCTTCTAGTTCCAAATTGCATCAACTTTCCAAAGTTCCCTCCCCATCTTCTCTCCTTTACCCTTAAGTTCTTATTCTATCCATCTTTCCCAAATTCTTTTTTTCCATATCCTCAACTGTGACCCCCACCTCCTGATATGACCTCTATTCTAAAAAAACCTACTCTTCTCCCAAAAGTCTTCCCCTCATCTTCTCATCTTACTTCCTTATCACTTTATATGTACTCCCCTTTAGGATCCATCCCTTTTATTATCCCCTTGCCCTCCTTTCTCCCAACCCACTCTTCATTCTTTTTGTCCCTCAGTCTCCCAAAGGGACTCCTGGTCCTCTATTATCCCATCTCCCTTCCTTCCTATTTCTCTGTACATTAAGAAGATTTTTACCCTTCCTAATTATATATGTTTCCCTCTCTTTGTCCTAGAAATGATGAGATTAGGGTTCTAGTACTACTACCCCTGCACCACCTCCCCTTTTCTGGGGAACTTCTTCCACTTTTTCCTTCTCCATCTGAGATAGCCATCTCATCCTACCTCACCCAGTTCCGTTCCACTACCATTTTGTTTCATTTCATTACATTCACCTCAAACTAAAGTCTTTTATCTGACATGCCCCTTCAAAATACTTAAGGGTCACACAGCTGGGAAGTGTCTGAGGTCAGATTTGAACCTAGGAGAATCAATAGTTTTTAAGTGACTACTTTGTGCCATGCACTCTACTTAGTGGACATAAAAATACAAAATAAGAAATTTAGATCTTGGTTTCAAGGAGCTTATAATCTAATAAAGGAAGCTGAAAAGTAGGGGACACAAGGGAGGGGACATTGTGGAGAACCAAAAGTATACAGCCATACAAGAAATGAGGAGGCACGTGAGCTAAGATTCATCTTTAAATGTAGATTTACCCCATAACCCCCAATTATTTTGGAGGTTGGCTCTGGAAACTGTTTGAGGATCTCCCAAACCAGGGAGCGAGGGATATGTTGTGAACTTACAGTACTAAGAAACATGCAGAGAGTTTCTGAGAGTGGTGACAAAGTTTAATGGGTTGGGGTCTAAAATTTATAGGGTAAATGATGTAGGTAAAGGGATTAGGTAAGCCTTTTACAGGGACAATGTTTAATAATGATTTACAAGATAGAGACAATAGATTTAGATTACCTGAGTGGCTCTAAGCAGAGTTTTTTTTATACAATAATAAATCACAAGTAAATATGTAACCATCTAGTCCAGATTCTCATGGAAATGTTTACTTCACAGTGAGCTCATCCAGAACAGTCAGTCATTTACCAAGAATATCAAGAAAGAGTTTAGGGGCCGCATGCAAGGAGTAATTCTGGCCAGACCATGGCTTTGATTTTACTGGGGCCTACTCTTACTACTGGGGGCTACATTACCCCATTCTCTAGAGAGACAGAAGGTAGTAATAAGATGGGGTACCAACATGAATATACATGAAAAACAATTTGATAAAAATAAAATGAATCTAACAATGCTTATGGTACACTGTTCTACTGAAGGCACATTATAAACTTTAAAGGAGAATGCAAAAATGAATTATTTTTAGTAATTATTATAATATATTGTAGAGATCTGGATGGAGGGTTAGGGCTATTGACCTAAATAGGTTGCTATAATGACAAATGAGATAAAATTGATTATAAGAGAAGGTGTCTAAAATGAACACTCTGTGGTTAAGTCAGGCAGGGAAGGCTTTGACATTCAATACCCAGAAATAAATGTTGGTGCCTGATAACAGAATGGGTTTCCTGAACCAACAAATATTATCTCAAATTTACCAAAGATTTACCTGAATACCTTCCCTGCTCTAATAGACAGGGAGCTAAGGAATAAATACTGCTCTCTCTCTTACAAAGAAATTTGAAGTTAGTACAACATAAATCATTTCAATAAACATTTATTAAGTGACTATTAAGGGTCAAGCACAATGTTGGAATATAAAGACAAAGCCAAAACAGACCCTGTTCTAAAGAAATCTATAGTTTTATGAGGTCCACATGTACACAGAACATGGGAGTTACATGAACATACAAAGTAATATTTGGCAAGGGAATGCTAACCAGTGGTAAAATCACAATATGGAGGTTCCATTTGAACTGAATCATAAACATATGGAGGAAATCCAAGAGGCAGAGGTGGGGAGGAGTACCATAATAGGCCATAGAGATTGTCTCTACAAAGTACAGAAATGGTTGGTGGAATATCACACATAGGAGATAGCAAGTAGGAGAGTCATGCTAGAATTTAAAGTAAGGAGAGTAACAGGTATTAAGGCAGGAAGGATAGGTTGGAAGCATTTGGAGGGGTTTTATTATTGAAGAGAAGAACTTGTATTTTAAATAATAACAATACTGATGATGGTGATGATAGCATTAATACAGAGTTTTAATGGTTCAAAGTGCTTTACAAATTTTATCTCATTTTATCCTTACAATAAACCTGGACATAGATGCTATTATCATTCTCATTTTATAAATAGAGAAATATAGTCAAATCAAAATGAAGTCTCTTTCCCAGAGCCATTTATCTAGTAAGTGTCTGATAATAGACTTCAACTCAAGTCTTCTTGATTTCAGATCTAGGTCTCTTGCCACTTAAGTCACTCATAGTTCTTGGACTGGGAGTAACATGAATTCTTGAATATCAATTTGACAGCTGTGTGAAAGATAGAATGGAGAGGGAAGAGAACGGAAGTAGGGGAATGATTAAGATGCTCTTTAAACAGTCCAGATAAAAAATAATAGCTTGAATTTCAGTGATTTCTACATAACTATCAAGAAATGGATTTAAAAATGTTTTGGAGAAAGAACCAACAAAACATGACAACTAAGCAAACAGAGTGGTGTTGTAGAATTGAGGAAGATTGTGACATCAAATGTGAATTGGCAAAAATAAAAAAAAAAGATATATTCAATAAATATAGGGAGAATGTGTTACCTTGAGCTGTATATATCTCTGGCTTTCATCACTTCCCTGAAGTAGAATCCTTTCTCTAAATGCCTGCTGGACATCTTTAATAGGAAGTTCATTTGGCAACTCAAAATCAAATGTAGCATATTTCACAAGCTACTATCTTCACTTCCTGGTGGGCATTCCACTGATCAGCCTGATCCCTGGAGCATGGCTACTACCCATCCTTAAGGCTCCAAAGGTTAGCACTGAGAAGTTGATGGTTGTCTTTCTAATGATATAGCTCTCAAGCAGCCACTAGAGTACTTATGATTATTAGTTGATATGACTCTTTTAGCCACACTTGGTTAGCTTTAAGAAATAGGTATATGAGCGATTGGCGAATGGCTGAGCAAATTGTGATATCTAATAGTGATGGAATACTATTGTGCTGAAAGAAATGATGAACTGGAGGATTTCTATGTGAACTGGAAAGACCACTAGGAATTGATGCAGAGCAAAATGAGCAGAACCAGAAGAACTGAAACATTTTACACAGAACCTGAAACATTGTGGCACAATCAAATGTAACACACTTTTCTACTAGTAGCAATACAATGATCCATGACAATCCAGAGGAATTTATGAAAAAGAATGCTATCCACATCCAGAGAAAGAACTATGGGAGTAGAAACACAGAAGAAAAATGTGATCAATTTCCTGGTTTGATGGGGATATGATTGGGGTTTTGGCATTAAAAGATTACTCTATTGCAAATATGAATAACATGGAAGTAGGTTTTGAACAATGATACATGTATAACCCAGTGGAATTGCTTGTCAGTTCTTGGAAGGGGAAGAGAAGAGGGGAGAGAAAAAACTTGAATCATGGAACCATGAAAAAAAATTATAAATTATTTAATTTATAAAAAGAAATAGGTATGTGCTACAGTGGTATAGTTGGTAGAAGATATTACTCTAAAATGAGAGCATACTCTCCAACAAGCCCATAAAATCTAGAGGAAAGTGAAATCAAGCTTAAGCAGCACATGTGTGGCAAAAGGATAACACTTGGGTCCTGGAAGTAATTTTCTCCCATTCCCAAAGGTATTCATGAAGTTTTCGTTAGGCATATTATAATTTATTACTGTGCTCCTTTTGGAGGCTTTCGTCATTGTGCCCAGTCTGTTTTGAACTCCTCATCTAGTTGCTGCCTCTAGCTGCTATTATCCCAGCAGTGATTCAAAGATATCTATGGGAAATAAAAAATCCTCTACTGCCTTGCACAATAATCACTAATCTTCTCCCCAAGTGATTCCTCCTCAGACTTTTGACTGAAACATTTCCTATGACTAATCTTTGAGATACTCAAATTTTCTAAATCCACCTAGCTCAAAGTTATCCCTCAAGGAAGTGACCAAGTCATATTGCCAACCTAAATAGATTGTCTATCACACATTTGCTGAGCCATTCAAACTGTATCTATGCCTAAGCAATATTGAATGTGTCGGGACATATAGAATATTAGCATTTACTTGCAGTGAGATTGTATAATTGTCTAGGATGATTCTCATCCTCATATAACATGTATTTCCTGAACTCATTCTTTTCTACAAATACATTTGTCCTCACCCCTATTTCTGACAAAGATGTCAAGATTCTTTCAGTCACCCATGTTTAAACCAGAGTAATCCTTAACTCTTCAATCATTTTCACTCCCATATCCAATGAGTTGCCAAGTCTTATCCATTTTATCACCACAAAATTTTTCATATCTGTCTCCTTCCCCTACTTATACCACAATCACCATAGTTTAGATCCTTAAAACTACTTAGACTATAGCAATAATCTCCTAATTGATCTCCTTTCATTTAAGTTCCCCACTGCAGTCTATCCTACATATACCTTCCAAAAATATATTCCTTGAGTGCCAGTCTGACCATTGTACTTTCATGCACAAAAAGCTTTCATAGCTCTCTATTACCTCTTCAATAATATTCAATTTCCTCTGTTTGGCACTTAAAATCATTCACAATATTAGCCCAACCTATCTTTCCATTCTGATTTCATATTATTCTACTTACCACCCACATATATTTTATTTCTAGGAAAATGCAATCATTTTTATTACCTACCTGGAATCCCTGTGATTATTACTTTTGCATAAGCTGCACCTCATATCTAAAATTCTCTCCCTCCTCTTTTCTACTCTTAAACCTGTTAGCTTCCTTCAAGGGTCAATTTACATGACTTCTACACAAGGCCTTTTCTAGTCCTTCTGGTACGCAAAACTTACTGATACAGACTCAGCATTTACTTTGTAAATCTAGTACAGTGACTAGTCAGGCACCACTCCTTTGAGACCTTGGGGGCTGGTTGGCTTCCTAAGGCCATTCCCTTTAATAGTATTGTGTTCTGCCTAGGTTCAGAAGAAGGAAATGATTTTTTGATTGGAAAATAAGCTGCCTATTTTCTTACTGTCTCATATCCCTTTTCGGATTACAGGGAGAACAACTTTATATTTTACTCGAGCCTTAAGATTCTTTGCATTGAGAAAAGGACAGTGTAAAGAGGTACTCAGAGTTCAAGCATAAAATAGGTATAGAGTAGGTATATTTATTCCCACAAAGAAATGGAATTCTGAGCAATAAGTAATCATAGAACAATTAAAGAACAGACCATCATCATCATCATCATCATCATCATCATAAATATCAATATTGTAAAAGTGAAATTTGGAAATGCCATCTAAAAGTGTATATATTTCTATGGACAAGAGAAATGTATCAAAACTACATTTCCCGTGATCCAACATGGTCCAACTGGTTTCCGTTTCCAGGTCTTTGGGCTTGGGAAGGCCTACGACTTGACCCAGGGAAGAGCTTAAATCTCCTGGGTTAGGAGGGAGTGGTCTCTTTGCCAGTAGGCTCTCTTGAGCAGCAGACTGGAGACAGTAATGGAGGCGGCAGTTTTGAATGCTTACAAGCGCGTGGTCTAATGATTTTATCTATCAGCATGGCTTTAATTAAAATACTAATTTATATTATTATACCAGCCTTTATCATTTTTAATATTAATAATATAATGCCCTAAGGTCTATAAAACTATTTCAAACTACTAGTACAGTAAGTTGAGATGCTAATTTTTAAGCTTTATTTCTCTCCTAGGATTAACTAGCCATTTTTTAAGATTTTCATCTTCATGTCCACAGACCAACCAGTGCCAAAGGAGCTCACTCTTTCTGATGGATTTTTTCTCTGGAGATAACTCTTGCCCTTCCTGCCAGTTTTCTGATACTATTGCCACCACTACTGGTCTTGGAGCCTCTGTCTTATTACTTATAGAAAAATAGTATTTATACATAATTTTAATATTTAACTCCAGGAGCACATTATCTCAACTGTACACACACAAAAAGTCAAAGATGGAGAAATAATTTAGAATATAATGATAATGAACCACACAAATACAAGACTCTTGTTGCCAATGCAATTCACAACTCTCAATGTGGTCTTTCTCTCTTTAGAAGGTCCTAGCAAAGGATGCTATGAAAGGAACACTATTTGGCTAAGAATTCATTTCAGCTGGCTGAGAGAATCTCCTCAACAAAATCTTTGTAGTTCCAGGAAGGAAATGGAAAATTTGCTGCCTTTTTAAAAATATATCATTTATTTATTTATTTATTATCATTTATTCTTAATATCTTGTATTTTTATATTTTGAGTTTTTCTAACTTCCCACACTCATCAAAAAGACAAGCAAAATTATATCAATTATTGGAGTAGCTGGGTAGCTCAGTGGATTGAGAGCCAGGTCTAGAGATGGGAGGTCTTAGGTTCAAATCTGGCCTCAGACACTTCCTAGCTGTGTGACCCTGGGCAAGTCACTTAATCCCCAATGTCTAGCCCTTACTACTCTTCTGTCTTCGAATTAATGCATAGTATTGATTCTGAAACAGATGGTAAGGTTTAAAAAATTATATCAATTATGCATGTGAAATCATAAAAAACATATTTCTAAATTATCCATATCACAAAAAAAGGAAAAGAAAAGAAAAAATCAATGTACTGAGTGCATCAATTATCACTTTGAAGATGTATAGCATTTTTTCAACATGAATCTTGGAATAGTCTTGGATCTTTGTATTGATCAGAGTAGCCAATTTTTTCACAGTTTGTTATCATTATGACATTTGTTCTTAGTGTGCACATGATCTCCTAGTTCTTCTTACTTAGCTCTGCATGTAGGTCTTGCCATATTTTTTTCCACAAACCACCCCCCTATATCATTTCTTATAATACAATAGTATTTCATCATAATCCTATGTCACATCTTGTTCAGCCATTCCCCAATTGATGGGCATCCCCTCAATTTCCAATGCATTGTCACCATAAAAAGAACTGTTATAAATATTTTCCTTTTTTTGTTGATCTCTTTAGAATACATAGTAGTGTATTGCTGAGTCAAAGGGTATGCACAGTTTTATAGCTTTCTGAATAGTTCAAAATTGTTTGCAAGAATGATTGGACCAATTTGTAACCCCACCAAAAGTTCATTAGTGTACCTGTTTTCCATCATTCCCTTTAGATAGGTGTGAGGTAGAACCTGGGATTTGTTTTAATTTGCATTTTTCTAATCAATTGTGATGCAGAGCTTCTTTTTCTTATGAATAGAGGTGACTTTGATTTCTTCTGAAAACTCTTCAGATCTTTTCACCATCTATCAATTGGGGGATTGCACTTATTGTTATAAATTTTGCTCAGCACCCTATACATTTGAGAAATGAGACCTTTATCATAAAAACTTGCTGTAATTTTTAATATTATCTTATTATCTATGATGTCTTTTAGCAAAATGTAGTTTTCCTGATTATTTCTTATAATTATATTTATTTTGGCTTTTGGTCTGTGATAATGATTGCTTTCCCTATTTTTTTTTTTGCTTCAGTTGAAACATAATAAATTCTGTTCCAACTTTTTATTTTAAATATATGTGTCTTTCTGTTTTAAGAAAGTTTCAAGTATGTCTCTTATAAACATCATATTGTTGGATTCTGGTTTCTGATCTATTCTTCTATATGTTTCTGTTTTATAAGGGAGTTCATCCTATTCACATTCACAGTTATGATTAATAAATATGTATTTCCCCCCATCCTATTTTCTTCTGTTTATCCTACTCTCTATTTTTACACTGTCCCTTCTCAAAGTCTGTTTTGGGGGCCTGTAGGTAGCATGATGAATAGTGTACCAGACCTGGAGACAGGAGTACCTGGGGTTCACATCTCACCTCAGACATTTCATAGCTGTGTGACTCCGGGAAAGTCATATAAGCTCAGTTCTTCTGGTTTAGAGTTGTAACTAAGACAGAAAGTAAGGCGGGGTTTTTTTGTTGTTGTTGTTTTCTAAGTCAATTTTGCTTCTGACCCTTCTGCTTTAGTCTATCCTCCCTTTTATATTCCCCTCTTTGCATCTCTTAGCTCCTTACCCTCCTTTTTTCCTTATTGGGCAAGATAGATTTCTACACCTGAATGAGCACATGTGCTTATGGGAGTGGTGGTACTTTTTTCCTTTTTGAATTAATTCCAATGAAAGTAAGGTTCAGGTATCACTTGCCAATACCTTCTTTTCTTCCCTACTATGAAAGCTTTTCCCTACATTTCCTTAAGAAGAATTTTCCTATTCTACTTTTCCCTTTCCCTCTCTCCCAATGCATTCCTCTTTCTCATCTTTTAATATTATTTTTTAATCTTCCATCATAGTCATGTCACATCTGTATCCTCCATCCAAGTTTACTTCTAATTGCTCTAATAATAATAAGTTCTTAAGAGTTACATGTATCATCTTCCCATTGTGATAATTAGATTAAGTCTACACTGCCCATCTTTAGATTTAATCACCAAAGGTGAAAGCACCTCCAGTTTTGGGAGGTTTGTAACCCACGTGTACTAGAGTGGGTGATGAGTCAGAATCAACTGACTGCCCTCTAGGCAGTCCTATGAGAAGTGTCTATTATGATTGGACACGCAAACTAGGAGGTAGGCACAGGAAGTGATGCATAAGTGACCCCTTTAAAAGGAGAAGGTCTTCTGCTGGAGAGAAGGTCTTCTGGTGAAGAGGGCTGCTGGTGAAGGAGCTCTTTGGAGTCTTGGAGCTTTCCTGGTTCGTGGAGGAGTGCTGGCTGGAATACTGAAACCTTGGTGAGACTGCTTTCAATATCTTCTTTAGAAGTCCATGTAGTGAGTTTAAAGACTGAATCTTCCTTAATTTTTCTTAAGGAACTTCCTTTTAATAAAGACTCTATGAATGAAGCTTTACTTCATTCAACTCCAGGCTTCTGACCTTCTGACTCTTGGCTGAGGGTTAATTAGATCTACCTGGATTAATTAGAGGATAGTAGTAACTTACATACTGTGTTAGATTCTTATTACTTATTTCTTCTACCTTTTCTTAATTGTAAATAAACCTCCATAAAGTCAATTTTGACTTGAGATTATTCTTAATTGAGGATAGATAATTGTTCAATCCTCTGGCGACCACTTTCTAATATATTTGACTGAAATCCTTTTCCCCCCTTATACCATATAGAAAAATAAAATTTAACCCTTTTTTTGTGTAGCCATTCCAGTCATGTCTAACTTGTTATGACACTATTCTGACTCTTCTTGGCAAAGATACTATAGTGGTTTGCCATTTCCTTCTCTAACTCATTTTACATATGAAGAAACTGAGGTAAACAGGGTTAAATTCTTTATCTAGGGTCATATGTTTAGTAAGTGTCTGAGGCAGGATTTGAACTCAGGTCTTCTTTATTCTAGCAACCTACAGCCTTTCTACAGCACCATCTTCCTGTTCCTAATTTCTTGGCTATTTTCTCAGGTTTTTTCACAGTTATTTTTTACCTTTTTATACTTCTTTTGAATTTGAATATCTAATTTTATACTCATCACTGGCCTTTTCAACAGCAATACTTGAAAATTTTCTATTTCATTAAATATCTATTTCCCCCTAAAGAATACTATTCAAACCATACCCATTTGGGTATAAAATCTTATTTTAACCTATAAAGGAGTAGGATGGGAATAAGACAAGAAGGAGGTTAATAGAAGTGAGGGCAAAAATGGAGGAGACAGTGATTAAAAGGAAGTACTTGTGAGAGGATACAGAGTGAAAGTAGAAAAAGAAGAATCAAAAGTGGAAAACAAGATGGAGGGGAAACATATAGTAGGTTATCATAACTATCAATGTGAATGGGATGAACTCACCCATAAAATTGTGAAAGGGAATTCTTTATTCTCTTTGTTAACCAACCAAAAACTTAAGCACTCCTACTTAACAATAAGTAAGGGAATTCCCAATTCGTTTAACTAAAATGGGTGACAACTCCAGAAACTTATGAATCCTTTGATAAGAGTTTATACCCTCAGAGAATGAGAGGTGGGTCCTACAGACACTGCCCCCCTAGGCAGTGCTAGGCAATTTGGAAGCTGTGATTAGCCCCTGTGAAGTAGAGGAAGGGACAGGAAGTGATGTGGCAAAAGGACTATAAAAAGTCCTGAACTTCCTGTTCAAAGGGTCTTCAGCTTGAGTTTTTGGCTTGACTCTTCGGCTTGGAGCTTCAACTGGTGACTTGCCTCTTGGAGGTAACTTTGGACTTGGACCTCTGCTTCAACTTGGGACCTTGGCTTCTTGAACAACTCTTGGATCTTCCCCTTTGGACTTCACCTCCAGTGAGTGAGTAGCTGACCTTCCCTTCCTGGCTTCTGGAGAGATTAGGTCTTCTCTTGGAGGAGGCTGTGTTGCTGGAACCTTTAAATAAGACTGAGTCCTCTGACTTAGGGTTAATAAGCCCTGCCAGGGCTGAGCCAGACACTAGAGCAACATATAGTGTGATAGGCTAGACATTTTCTATACCTTCTTCTTACATTTCTCTGCTTTCACTCTTTCTACCTCTTTGTAAATAAGTTACTAAAAGTCATTTAACTTGAACTATAATATTTTTTAATTGGTGACCACAAAATTACTTTAGAATTTTCATATTTTAGTCAAATCCCTAAATTTAATCCCTATAAAATGAAAGCAGACTGCAGAATGGATTAAAAACCATAATCCTACAATATGTTGTTTATAAGAAATACAATTGTATCAGGGAGATACATACACAGAGTAAAATTAAGGGAATAGAGCAGATTTTATTATGCTTCAGCCAAAGTAAAAAAAGCAGGAGTGGCAATCATGATCTCAGACACAGCAAAAGCAAAATAAATCTAATTAAAAGAGATAGGCAAGAAAATCACAACTTGATAAAAGCTATTATAGACAATGAAATCTATACTACATATATATGCACCAATTAGTATCAACTCCAAATTTTTAAAGGAGAAATTAAAAATGCTACAGGAGAAAATAGAAAGTAAAACTAAACTATTAGGAGACCTCAATTTTCCTCTCTTAGAACTAAATAAGTTAACCTAAAGGGGGCAGCTGGGTAGCTCAGTGTATTGAGAACCAGACCTAGAGACAGGAAGTCCTAGGTTCAAATCTGACTTCAGACACTTCCCAGCCATGTGACCCTAGGCAAGTCACTTGACCCCCATTGCTTACCCTTACCACTCTTCTGCCTTGGAGCCAATACATAGTATTGACTCCAAGATGGAAGGTAAAGGTTTAAAACAATCAAACAAATAAATAAATGAGTTAATTAATTAATTAACCTGAAAATAAACAAGAAAGAAGTTAAACAGGTGAATGGAATTTTAGTAAAGTTAGTTTGCTTTCTGAATATCATACTCCAAATACTCCACTCCTTTAAAATGGAAGTTTTCTTAAGTTGGAAAATCTCATTCTGACTTTTTGTTGACTGCAACCATGTTAGCTCTGCTTCCGCCTTTTCTTTTTAAGTTCTTCCTGCTCTGAAGTTCCTTCTCTTTATGAACAACTCCATATCCCCTTAAAATGATCAGGACTTTTCATCCTCTCATACTCCTTTGGGACTCTAATGTAGATGACTAGCCCTTAAGGCTAAATATGTGTATGCAGTCTATTAAATTAAGGTATCCAAGCCTTCTGTCCTTCCTTGGAACATTCCACCTGAAGGATTTCCATTTTTCTTTTCAATGTCTCTACAGACACTTAGCTTTTGTTAAAATATCACGAGTATGCCCCTTATACTTTCTTCTGGAGAGGACTTCTAGACATAGTAATTAAGCAAGCTCTGCATGTTATATTAACAATTAGCATCTTTTAATAGATACTATATTGCTTGTGCTAAAGAAATAGTGAATGCCATTGTTAGGTTTATGTACAAAGAACCCTACTAACACTGATACGATGGTTCTCCATTACTTTGTTCCTTGTTATTCTCTTCTCTTCCTCTCTTCATTCTCCTCTTGCTTTCAAAGAACATTTGTGGGATACTAACTAGATGCTTTACACTGGGCAAGGTCTAAAGTCGTTTTTAGTTGTTTAAATACAAAACAAAGACCCTCTTTACTAGGAACATAATATATATTTGAAGGGAGAATATTCTTAATCAAAATATATGAAAATGGGAAGTTAGGGTAAGAGCCAAATAAATAACCTGACAAGAATCTTTGTGAGATTTTTTTTGAACTTATTTTTTTATTTTGAATATTTTCTCCTAGTTACATATTTCATGTTCTTTCCCCCTCCCCAATACCCCCCCAATATCCCTTAGCCTTTAAAATCTCTTTATGAGATTTTAAAGGAGAGAGAGAGAGATTACTTTCAACTATGGTGACCTTAGAAATCTTCAAAGATGGGAAAGCCCTGGACTTCAAAGAAGAAGGACAGCAGAAGATACCAAGGTAAAAACTTCCCAGAGGGAAAAAAACATGCACTAAGGCTTAAAGAGAGAAAACATAAAGTATAGTAGAAGAAGGTGAGTTGATAATAACAACGTATGATTAAGACATTTTATAGGATACAAGTTTAGCCGGAGTAGTGGATTCATATGAGGAATTAGTAATATAAAACTGGATCAGGGTCAGTTATAGAGAGTTTTAAAGGCCAGACTGAGAAATTTGAATTTTATTCCACAAGGAGAGGTATTGAAAGATTTAGAACTGCAGGAGTGATGTGAACAAGTCTATATTTTAGGAAGATTATTTTGACAGTGTATAGAACCCAGAGTCTAAGAGATCAATTAACAATAAGTTTGAGGTGATCAGCTGTCTCTCTATATAAGATTTCCTTGCATATGTCAAAATCATGAAGGATTTATTAAAAGATGGAACTACAGACATGACTTTGTTAACTAAACTTCTGAGCATGTAGGGCATAAAACAGAAAGATGTATGCTTAACAAAGATGTGAGCCATAATAATGGATGATATTCAGTACAGAGTTCAAATGGAAGAGGAATTTCTTCAGGAAGACTTGAGTTCATATTTAGACTCAGACACTTACAAGCAATGTGACTCTGGGCAAATCATTTAATCTTGATTTCATACCTCATCTATAAAATTGGGAAAAATAATAGCATTCATCTCAAAATGTTGAGAATTAAATGAATTGGCCTATGTAAAGAATTTTGCAAACATTAAAATATTACTTAAATAATTGTTATTATTATTGTCTAATAATAAAATGGAGGTAAAGTCCTCCAGATTCTACTATTTGATAGATGACATTTTGCTAATTCAATAAAACCTTGGGGGATTGAAGAGCCTTCTAATTTAAGTCAAACTCAAGAAAATCTAACTATCCACATAGGAAAAAATCAAATGAAGGAAAAAAGTTTGTTATTTAAAAAGTGAAGTCAGTAATCATTGCTATGCACCTACTATGTTTCAATCACTGTGCCAAGCACTGGGAATACAAAGAAATGCAAAAACAGCCTCATCCCTCAAATAGCTAAAGATATAATGAGAGGAAACAACATATAAGCAGCTGTGAAAACAAGATACATATGTGTGTATTCATATGTATGTATAGAGAGATGATTATAGATATCAACAGTTTACAAACAGATAAGTATACCTACATGTATGTGCACATATATTAATAGAGAGAAATAGATGTAGATTTTTTTATTTAGGTTAAAATATAAGTATGGAAACAGATAAAAATAGATATAGGCATGATAAATTAAAGGTGCTCTCAGATGAAAAGAAATACAAGGGAAAATTCAAAACCAAGACTTCTCATACCCTTTGACCTAGAAATACCACTATTAGCTTTGTATTCCTAAGAGATTAAACTAAAAGGAAAATGCACTATATGTACAAAAATATTTATAGCAGTTTTTTGTGGCAGCAAAGAATTGGAAATCAAGGGAGTATTCATGACTTGGAAAATGGTTGAACAAGTTGCGATACATTCATATAACGGAATATTTTTCTGCCATAAGAAATGAGAAGGATAGTTTCAAGAAAACTTGGGAAGCTTTATATGAACTGATGCAAAGTGAAGTGAGGAGAACCAGGAGAACCTTATGCATAATAACAGCACTATTTTTCAGGGATCAACTCTGAATGACTTAACTATTCTGATCAATACAATAATCTAAGATAATTCCCAAGAATTTATAATAAAAGTGCCATCCATTTCTGGCGGGAAAAAATGACAGTTTGCATGTAGAATGAAATGTAATTTTTTTTACTTTTTTTGGTTTTCTTGGTTCTTTGTTTTGTTTTGTTTTTGTTTTATTTTATTTTGTTTTTGCAACTAAACTAATGTGAAAATATGTTTTGCATGATTTTACACATAATTGATATTACAGTTCTTGCTTCTTCAATAGGTATGGGAGGGGTGGGAGTGAGGGAGAGAATTCTAAACTTAATTTTGTTTTAATTAATGTTAAAATATTTAAATATTAAAAACAAAATAAATAAAAAACAGGTCTTCTAATTTATATCCAAGTCTTCTGACTCTAAATACAGTCCTCTATACTCCCTATCAGGCTATCCTCCATAAATAGAAGTTCTAATTACCCATATACCCATACATTGAAAAGTCATATTAAAATACTTTGCTGGGTGGGACAGCTGGGTAGCTCAGTGGATTAAGAGCCAGGCCTAGAGATGGGAGGTCTTAGGTTCAAATCTGGCCTCAGACACTTCCAAGCTGTGTGACCCTGGGCAAGTCACTTGACCCCCCCATTGCCTACCCTTACTACTCTTCTGCCTTGTAGCCAATAAGACAGAAGGTAAAGGTAAAAAAAAAATACTTTGCTGGGTAGCAATTCACCTAGGAGCTGATAAATGACTAATTTGATCACTAATTAGTCATGTGACCTCAGGCAAGTCTTTTTACTTGTTTGGGCTTAGTTTCTTCACCTGTCAAAAGAGGAGGATCAGATTAGATGATAACAAAATAGTAACTACAATAACAACTGGCATTTCTATAATACTTATTTTATGCCAAGCTTTGTGCTAGGTGCTCTACAAATATTATCTCACTTTACTTTTCATTATATCATTAGAGATGATGAGTAAAGTCCTTTCCAATGCTAAAATTCTGTTTTTGACAGGGAATGCCCAGTGAGGATATGTATCAGATGGAGACTGATTGAAAAAATTAATGATCAAATTAAAAGAAAATACTGCTATTATTTCACTGTGAGTCTTGTGCCGACAGCATGCCAGACATTGGAGCAGAAACCACTCCTCTTTGAAGAAGCAACACATTTCACTCCAGAATTAAAAATAAAGATCTCTTGGCAAGACAGTGGATAGAGCAGAAGGAATCACAGCCTGGTGTTCATAGCAACAGCATAGGGAAAGAACACTCCATCACTGATTATAAGAAGCAGTGTCTACACAGCACAAAGTTAGGGGGATTTCAAGACATAAGCTGGGTAATGCTAGTTATAGTAGCAGCGGTGATCAATCAAATCATGTGCATTTATTAATCACCTACTTTCTATGTATCAGGTTTTATACTAAGCACTGGACATACAAAGACAAATACAAATCAGTTCTTACTCTCAAGAAGCTTACATTCTACCAGGGAAAACATGTTCTCATAAAGCTATATGCAAAAAAAAAAATAGACTTTAATTTCAGAGGAAAAGTTCCTGCATCGTAGAGAAAACTTACATTGCTCTCAGACGTTTACACAACTAAAATCCATTTCAAAATGGAAAATTTCACCCTTTCATTCTATGTTGAATGAACCCAGTCTGAGTGACACATGACCAACTCTAAAACCTCAATGTGGAGAAGGAAGGTTAATACATCCATGAGAGGGAAAGAAAATTCACTATCACATTATACTAATTTGAATACAAGATGAATTCCTTTTAAAAAAATTAAATCCTTATCATCTGTATTTGTCAGAATCAATAGTAAGTATTGGTTCTAAGGCAGAAGAATGGTTAGGCCTAAACATTGGAATTAAGTGACTTGCCCAGGTACATACAGCTAAGAAAAGTCTGGGGTCAAATTTGAACACAGCACCTCCCATTCTATTAACTGAACCACCTAGCTGTCCTATATAACATGAATTTCAAATTTATTTCCCAGAAATCTAATACCAGACAAAAATACAACAGCAAATAACAACAGTGATCCTGATTGCTCTCTTTTAGCAACCAAAGCATTTGTCGTCAACCTAATCAACATCATTAAAAGTGATTTCCTCCACTTATAATCCTAAGATGTCGGTTATTCAGAAGAAAACGTTCTCTCTATATAACAGATATATACTATAGAGTGTATTATGTGTGATATATAATATAATACATATTAGTGTACTATTGTTAAGTCAGTTAGTTAACTAACATTTATTAAATAACTCCTGTGTGTCAGGCATTGTGCTAAGTGCTGGAGATACAAAGAATGACCAAAAAAAAAATCTGCTCTCAAGTTGCTCATAGTATAATGGGGGAGTCAACATGCAAACTGAAAACTGGGAAGTGTTACTTGCAGAAGGTAGAACTTTAGCAGAGACTTGAAGGAAGCCAGAGAAGTTAAGAATTTGAGGTGAGGCAGAAGATTCTCTTAAGTATGAAAGAAAAAGCCAGTGAAGTTTCTACAGTGTAAAAATGCCTCACTAGATAACTATGTATCTAGAATAAACAAAATTTTATATTTGATCCTAGAGGTAATAGGGAGGCACCAGAGTTCATTGAATAGTAAGTTGATACGATCAGAACTACACTTTAGAAAGATCAATTTGACAGCTGAGTGAAGAATGGACTGAAGTAGACTTAAGGTTGGAACCAAGAGGCAGGCTACAGCAATAATGATAAGGGCCTAGATTAAGAGAGTGGCAGAGTCAGAGGAGACGAGGGATCATATAGAAGAGATGTTACAAAGACAGATATGGCAGGACATGACTATTGATTAGATATGGAGGGGGAGAGAAAGAGAAGTCAAGCAGTGACATCTAGATAGCGAAACTGTGTAGTGTATAGTAAGGCTATGATTTAGTAGTAATATGGAAGTTACGAAGATTGAAGGGTTTATGGCAAAAAATAATGAGTTCAGTTATACACATGCTGACTTTAAGATGTCTGTAGAATATACAATTCAAGGTATCTAAAAGGCAATTAGAGATGCAGACTAAAAATTGAGAAAGAAATGAGTGATGGACTGATAAATATGAGTTGTCTACCTAAAGATAATAATAGAAACCATGGGAGCTAATGAGTTCACCAAGCAAAATAGTATAAAGGAACAAGAAAATGAATAGTATAAAGCAAGAGCAAACCTTGCTGGAGAAAACAGGATGGAATAGGATCTCTTGGGCATGGAGAGTGATTTGCTTTGGCAAGAAGGATCACCTATTTCTGTGAGATAGGAGTGAATGGAGTAATGACGACAGAAAGCATATGAGTAATGCGAGATGAGAAACAGTGAGAAGATAGAGCTCTCAGAGAATTTTCTCAATTTTTTTTCAATGAAATATAAGGCAAGATTCTCAGCCAAGAGGGTACAGGGAGAGGAAGAACTGTGGGAAGATTTAAGAAAGGATGGAAGAGTTTGGAAAAGGCACTGTGGTAAGAAGGATTGTGAATCATTAAGGGAGGTGTAAAAGAATTGCTATGCTGATGGGAGGGTCCAACTGAGATTATGTAATACAAACTCCTAGTGGACTCAGCACAATTTCACAATTTTCTCTGGCTCCTTTCAACAGAATGTGAATAAGAGAAAAGACAAAAGATAATGAAAATAATACAAGACTAAATAGGATATAAACTCAGAGATTTAGAGCTGAATGAGACCTTAGAAGCCATCTATTCCAACCCTTTATAAATGAAGAAAACAAAATAAATTAAAGAACTTAAGTGACTTGTCCATAACTGCACAGCTAATTACTGTCAATATTAGGAATATGAGAATGTCAAGCAATCCTTAGGATATATCAGTCCATTAGATGATGGCGTGGAAGGGAAGAGGATGCTGATAAGAAGAGAAGGGGAGGGAGAACTCTGCTAAGTGCGGTCTAAATATCCTGGGGTGAACAGGAGAGGGTACACAGGCTTCTGCTAACAAGAATTCTTGGCCATCCACGTTGAATAGGGTCTCGAAGGACTGAACAACTAACTTAACATCTCAAGTTCTTACAAGGAAATTGAAGGGACTGTCATGGATAACTCTTAAGTTCTCTTCTAATTCTAAATGTATGATCTATAGGTTATAACCTTTATCCATATAGGACAGTGATTCCCAAAGTGGGTGCCACTGCCCCCTGGTGGGTGCTGCAGCAATCCAGGGGGGGACGGTGATTAACTGTAAGGGGGCAGTGATAGTATGTGACAGGGGGTGCTAAGTAATATTTTTTTCTGGAAAGGGAGCGGTAGGCCAAAAAAGTTTGAGAACCACTGGTATAGGAGATAATTATCCATACTCTGTCCTGATTGCCTGTCCCATCTAGTGGCACCTGGATATCTATCTAGAGTTGGATATTATTTTTTCAGTCATTTCAATAGCGTGTGACTCTTTATAACCCCATTTGGAATTTTCTTGACAAAGTTTCTGAAGTGGTTTATCATTTCCTGATACAGCTCATTTTACAGCTGAAGAAACTGAGGCAAATAGGTTTGAGTGCTTTGCCCAGGGTCACATAGTTAAGGTGTTTGAGTCTGGATTTGAATTCATGTCTTCCTATTTGCAGGCTCAGCACTGTATTTACTATGCCACCAAGATGCCTCTTGGATGTCCTTTAGAATCTTTAATTTTAAAGATCTAAAAGAGAATTCATTATCTTTCTCCCTTAATAAGTCTTTTCCTCAAAATTTTAAAATTCTGCTTAGGGCACCCTAATCCTTTATTACCCAAGTTGTCAGCCTTGGAGTCATCGTCAAGTCTTCCCTCTTCCTCTTCCATCACCTTCCATATTCAATAATTAGTTAAAAATTGGCTAATTCTTCGCCAAGATTTGTCATATCTATCATCTTTCCTTTACTGATCTAGCCAAATCTCTCCTCAACAAAGCTTCCACAATATTCTTCCTATTCCTGATAATGTGCTACCACTGAAAATAGGAATAGAGTCCTTTATCTCAGTCACCCAGTTAATAAGCATTTATTAATCACCTAATTGGTTCCAGGCAGCCAGTTTAAGCTCTAGAGATACAAAGAAAGGGAAAAGACAGGTTCTGACTTCAGGATCTCACTGTCTAATGTATTCTTCACCTCTAAGAAGCCTTTCCTTCTGCTTAATCCTTAGTGCCATCTTTGTTCCTGTATTAATTAATATGTATATATTTAACAATTTACATGAGATAATCCTCTGGTAGAATGTTACTCCTCAAGGACTCAGACTGTTTATTTGTTTTGGTCTTTGTATCCCAGTGACTAGCATAATGCCTTGTATATAGTGAATTCTTAATAAATATTAATACATGAAAGGTTGCTTGTTTGACTGGTTGAACATGGTTACTTTCAAGTCATAAAGTATGTGTATATGAGTAAAATATAAAACTTTATTTGCTATTTGCAGGCAACTGCTGTCCACTTTCAAAGTCCTGTTTCCTTATTTGATGCATATGTTTATATTCTAAGGGCATTATTTCTTAGAATATAAGCCAGGAACACAAAGATTTTTAAAAATAGAATTACGGTTAGTAGCAGCAAAAGCTGAAACCACTCAGATAATGCTTCCAAACCAATCTTTAAAAAGCACCTCAAAACAACAGGAATCAAAAACCAACAGCAAGATGGAGAGGACTCTCCCACTGAACACAAATTGAAAAGTATTCAGAAAGAGTTGATTTTCACAGGGTAAGGAGGAACCAGAAGCAAAACTACACACAGGGGGCAGCTGGGTAACTCAGTGGATTGAGAGCCAGGCCTAGAGATGGGAGGTCCTGGGTTGAAGGTTAGACACTTCCCAGCTGTGTGACCCTGGGCAAGTCACTTGACTCCCTTTGCCCACCCTTACCTCTCTTCCACCAAGGAGCCAATACACAGAAGTTAAGGGTAAAAAAAAAAAAAAAAAAAAAAAAACTACACACAGAGGCTTGCTGGCCAATCACTCCCTTTCCCCCATCTACTCTGCCAGATTCCAAACCTGGCATAGTCCAACTTCAGGATCCTGAGACATGGGCAACAATAACAAAAGAGCACCTTAGACCCAACCCTTGAAATCCCAGGCCCTGGCACCAGTCTGTAATGAGGTGAGGAAGTCCATAGCACTGGGCCCTTTCAAGCCTGCATTGCTGTGGTGAAGACCCACCCCCAGGGAAAAAAAAACTTCATAATTCTATGCCCTATTGAACTAATAAATAAGAGTAGGACCTGGATCTATAAAAAAATAAAATAGATTATTAGATAATTTGGTTTTAAAAAAGAAAGAAGAGAATCAAATTACCAGTATCAAAAATGAAGAGGGTGATTTCACCTCTAATGAAGAAGAAATTAAAGCAATTATTAGGAATTATTTTGCCCAATTATATGGCAATAAATCTGATAATTTAGGTAAAATGGGTGAAATATTTACAAAAATATAAATTTCCTAGATTAACAAAAGAAGAAATAGAATACTTAAATAATCTCATCTCAGAAAAAGAAATTGAGTAAGTCATGCTTGAACTCCCCAAGAAAAAATTTATTGACCACTGATTCATGAGTGAATTCTATCAAATATTTAAAGAACAATTAACCCTAATATTATGCAAACTATTTGGCAAAATAAGCAAAGAAGTCCTACCAAATTCTTTGTATGACACAAATATGGTGCTGATACCTAAGCTAGGAAGACCAAAAACAGAGAAGAAAACTATAGATTAATTTCCTTAATGATCATTGATGCAAAAATATTAAATAAAATACTAGCAGAGATTCTACAGCAATATATGACAAGAATCATTCATTCAGCAAGAGTTAGAAAGACAAATTCCTTTTAAAATCTCTCTAGGCAATATAAAATACTTGGGAATCTATTTTCCAAGAAAAACAGGAATTATATAAACACAATTACAAAGCACTTTTCACACAAATAAAATTAGATCTAAACAAAAAGCATTAATTGTCCATGGGAAAGCTGACATAATATAATAAAAATGATTACCTAAATAAATTTACTTATTCAGTGTCATACCCATAAAACTACCAAAAATCTAATTTGTACAACTATAAAAAAAATAACAAAATTCATCTGAGAGTACAAAAGGTCAAGAATATCAAGGGAACTAATGGAAGAAAAAAAGTGAAGGATGGTACCCTAACAGTACCAGACATTAAACTCTACTGTAAAGCAGTAATCATCAAAACAATCTGGTACTGGCTAATAAATAGAAGGGGGGAATCAATAGAATAGACTAGAAATAAATGACCTCAGAAGTCTAGTGTTCCATAAGCCCAATGATCCCAGATTTTGGGATAAGAACTCACTATTTGACAAAAACTGCTAAAAAAAACAATATGGTAAAAATTAGGTTTAAATCAAGATCTCACACCCTATACCAAGATATGGTCAAAATAGGTATCTGATTTAAACAGAGTGATATTATAAGTAAATTAGAAGAACATAGACTAGTTTACCAGTCAGGTCTATCGACAAGGGAAGAATTTTTGACCAAACAAGAGATAGAGAATATAACAAGATATAAAATGAATAATTTTGATTATGTTAAATTAAAAAGTTTTTGAACAAACAAAAACCAATGCAACCAAGATTAGAAGAGAAACAACAACATTTGTAGTATGTACAAATGGAGTAACATTTATAACAAATTTTTCTGATAAAGGTCTCATTTCTCAAATATATAAAGAACTAAAAATTCAAGGCATTCTCCAATTGATAAATGGTCAAAGGATATGAATAGGCAGTTTTCAGGTGAAGAAATCAAAGCTACAAATAGTCATGTGAAAAAAGTTCTAAATTCCTCTTGATTAAAGATTTGGAAATTAAGACAATTCAGAGGTACCACCTCATACCTATCAGATTGGCCAATATGTCAGTAAAGGAAAATGAAAAATGTTTGAGGGAATGTGACAAAATTGGGACACTAATGCATTGCTGTTGGAGTTGTAAACTGATCAAACCATTCTGGATGGCAATTTGGAATTATGCCCAAAATGCTACAAAAGAATGCATACTTTTTGATCCAATAATACCAGTACTGGTCCGTTTCCCAACAAGATAAAAAACAAGGACTTGTCAGTATAAAAATATTAATAGATCCTCTTTTTGTGGCGGCAAAGAATTGGAAACTAAAGGGAAGTCCCTCAAATGGGGAATAGCTGAACAAATTATAGTATATGATGGTGCCTTAAGGAATAATGAACAGGATGATTTCAGAAAGAGCTGAAGAGACCTAGATGAACTGATGCAGAGTGAACTAAGCAGAACCAGGAGAATGTTATACACAGTAAATGTAATATTATGGAATAATCAAATGTAATAGACTTTGCTTCTAACAACAATACAATGTCCTAGAACAATTCTGAGAACTTACGAAATTATGCTATTCACCTCCAGAGGAAAAAAAACTGTTGAAGTAAAAAGGAAGATGAAAACATATGATTTATCACTTGTTTGTTTGGATATGTTTTGGGGTTTTGGTTCTATAAGATTATTTGCTTACAAAAATGAATAATATGGAAATGTTTTATGTGATAATACACATATAATCCAGAAAATGAATAAAAGAGATAAAAGATAACTTTAATATAAAATTAGAATTATGTGTTGTAAATTGCAAGAAATTTTCTCTTAAAATACCAGAGTGGGTGAGTCCACTCCTGAAAATCAGAGACTATATCTTAATAGTCCCTTCAACTCAGAGTTCATTATGGCCAGTTTTACAAAAATAAAAAATGGGAATTAAGGCAGTTGTTATGATTATTTGGGACTCAAATCCCTTAGCTTGAATTATCCAGAACCCTAACTTCTGAATCAACAGTATATTTGTTTCCATACTGCTTTTAAGGGCCTATAATGTCCTCCTTTGCAAAATTTGCTACGTGTGGAAACAAACACAATAAAATTTGCTTCAAAAATCCATCCATTTCATTTTTTAAGGGAGAATACAATCTCTGGAACCTGATCATCAGACTAAAACAAATGAGCAAAACATCAAGCAATATGCACCTGGTAGTGGGTTAAAATGGATGGAATCCTGTAGGCGAAACAGCATGGCACATTTTGGAAAAGGTCATAAATCACCAGATTTAAAAATAGAAATTTTTGCATCTGAGAAAGTAATCCATATGACATCCCAGACAAGTGATGTGTATCTCAATCTAGGGGGAAATGGCATGTTAAAAGTAGGAAGGGAAGACTCAAACAATGGTGGCATAATAATATCACTGGAGAAGTTATTGATTATGTGGGATTGGTAGGTAGGATAACTTAACCTAGTGTGCCTTCTCTTAGCATTCTATTTTAACTAAATATTCTTACTAGATAGACGCTAAAAGCTATTTTTTTTCATGCAACTGTAAACTACAAAAGATATTGATGTCCTCTGAATTTGTATGAGATATATAGGTATTCAAGCATGACTAGTTCCTCTAGTGTAAGTGTTATGTGACTTGCTACACAGCATCACACAGCTAGTAAGTGTCTGAGGCTCAATTTGAATCCAGATCTTCCTGATTCCAGGCTCAGAGCTCCAGATTGTAATGGAGAAAAAGGGATTTGGGGGTTGAATATATTAAGGATTGGTTGCCAGAGGATTGAACAATTATCAATCCTCAATTAAGAATAATCTGACGTCAAAATTGACTTTTATGGAAGTTTATTTACAATTAAGAAGAGAGAGAGAAAGTAAGAAAATTAGAAAGAGAATAAGATAGGATAAGTGATCTAATACACTGAGTAAATTGCTCCAGCCCTTGGCTCTACCAGGAAGATTTTATTAGTCCTTAATTGGAAAAGATCAAGCCTTGAGCAGAGGGCAGGAGGCTCCAAGGCCCAGGAGGCATATGAAGCAAAGGTTCAGTCACAGAGTCTCTTTGAAAGGAAAGTTCCTTAAGAAAAGTTCAGGAAGATTCAGTCTTAACACTCACCAGGTGGAACAGAATTGGTCACGACCCAGCAGAACTCCCTCAGGTACCCTTCACCAAACCAGAAGCCCCTCTCTCCAGCAAAAGACCTCTTGCTCACTCAACTCTCTCTTTTATAAAGAGACCCTTATATATAAGGGTCACTTATGCATCACTTCCTGTGCCTCCCTCCTAGTTTGCGTGTCCAATCACAACAGACGCTTATCTTAGGACTATCTAGGAAGCAGTCAGTCAATTCCGATTTTCACCCAGTCTAGCACACGTGGGTTACAGACCTCCCAAAATTGGAGATGTTCTCACCTTTGGTGATTAAATCTAAAGATGGGCAGTGTAGATTTAATCTAATTATCACAAGGTGCCATATTACCTAGATCTTTTTTGATTTGCTATATGGGGTATTCATGGAGGACTAGCACTTCTGGTGTAAGGGCTCACTGAGTCCTTTTTAGGGATGCTCATTCTCCTTTGATGTCCACCTAGAACTTAACTCTAGCCTGTGGCCACACCCCACTAACCCATCTCAGCAAATGGGCTAAAAATCAAGGTGAGAGTAACTATGGATCACGAACTGGTCAGTGAATTAGAAGAATGTGTACCTCAAGCATGTGAAAATTTCCCCCAGTGGAATGGGAGGACTAGAACAATGTGTTCCAATAGCCATAAAATTCAGAAGAAGCAGGTCCTATAGAGTGCTTAGAGATTGGTCAGGTGTTGAAGAAGTCAAGGACATTCACTGAAGCCCAGGCCATTGCCAGTTATGATGACTTTCATCTTGTCACTGAATTTCAATGACTGGAAGGAAAAGTGAAGCTGAACAGACTTTGTGCAACTCTGCCTTACTTAAATCCAATTTATACACAAATCAAGATATCATCCCATGGTGTCATTAGTCTTCTTTGAAAACAACAAACAAATGGCAATAGGCCAAAATGGGTCCTTCCCTCTGGCAATCATTCCTTTCCCCTCAAATCTGCCTCTCTGACCCTGAGAGATCCTCCTAAACATTAAAATGTCCTTATACTCCTATGCCTCAAACACATACTCATTTGTTACTATCTCAATATCAGTATATTATGGTACTTTCACTATTTTTACTCAATGAGCAAAGTGGCAGGTAGATGCTACAATAGATAGAATACTTGGTCTGAAGTCAGGAAGATTTAAGTTCAACTCTACCCTCAGATAATTAACAGTCATAAGAGCCTGGAGGCAAGTCACTTAACTGTTGTGTGACTCAATTTTCCCATGTATCAAATGGGGTTAACAACAGCACCTAATTTTTAGAGTTATTATGAAAACCAAATGAGATGATATTCATAAAGCATTTAACACAGTGCCTGATACATTATAGGCACTTAATATATGCTCATTTCTTCCTTTCTTTCCTTTTTCCCTTCATGATTTCTATAAAATTTAATAAAAGTTGAAAATTTTACTCTGGAACTTAAGTTATAAGGCTACTGAGATTTATACATAGAACGACATAAATGCCTCATCTAGATTACCTGGGGTGGAGAGACTGTTGAACTTGGATCCAGAAAGAACTGGAAGATGAAACCATGGAAAGAGGCTCTAGTCAGAAGAACTGAGTTCTGACCTAGATGACCTTGAGTCACTTACCCTACCTGTGCCTCAGTTTCATTATTTGTAAAGATGAGAGTTCAGCCTGCATGTCCTCTAATGTTCCTTCAAGTTCTAGATCTATGATACGATGACCTAAAATGGATTTACTTTCTGTGTGACAATGTCAGGGCATTCCCCTCTCTATACCCATTTCCTTTTCTATAAAATGGGAGAAATACTACCCATAGCATCTAACTCATGTTATGAAGGTTAAGGTCCTGTCATTTTGCCAAGCATAACGCTCATAAGAATTGTTGTGAGTTCTAAATGATTTAGTGTATATAAAATTCTTTGAAAACATCAAAATGTCATATAAATGTCTATTATTATAATAATTTTAGTGGAGGCATTGAAATTCTATTGTGTTTCTACCCTATTGTCCTCAACTGAACCTTCTTCAGTGCAAAAAAATTCCAAACACCAGAGCTTTCACAAAGAAAGGGAAAGAACTGAAGTAAAGGAGCAAGAGGGTGGTTTTCTAGGATTTTTGAAGAGTAACAGAAGAGAAGTAAGAGCGTGTATGTGATTCAATGAGAAGAACACCAGTTCTGGTGTCAGAGGATGTCTGTTCAAATCCTATTTCTAATGCTACCTATGAAACTTGGATAAGTTCTTTAATCTTCCTGGGTTTTATATTTGCAAAATTAAGGGAATGAGCTACAGGGCCTCTGAATTTCCTTCAAGAAGCAACAGCCTCTGATTCTGTGGACATAAAGAATGAAGTGCTATTTAATTTCGCTCATATTTCCACAAGCCAGTCACTTTTCCATACATAGTTTCCTTGGGGTGCCTTAAAAGATCAAGGCATCAAAGATCCCAAAAGAAAAAAATGACTACCAAAGAAGCACATCAAGTACCCAATTCATAACCAGTTAAATATTTCAATACATATGCTTTATCCCTAGGCTTGAGAGGCTTCTGTTTATGGTCCACTATGAATTTTTTTATTTCTCTGTGATCACTGCAGGATTTTTAAAGAAGGTAAGAAATAAATATAAGTAGCAGAGGAATGTAGGTGGCTCAGTGGACTGAAGCCTAGAGACTGGAGATATTGGGTTCAAATCTAATCTCAGACACTTTCTAGTTGTATGACCACAGACAAGCCACTTAACCCCCACTACCTAGCTTTACCTGCTCTTCTGCTTTAGAATCTAAGACAGAAGCTAAGCATTTACAAAAATAAGTATGAGAAGCATGTCATAATGAGCAAGTACCAAAAATCATGGCACTGAGAATAAAATTGGTTATAATGTTAACTTAACCTAATAAAAGCAGAAGAAGGAAAAAAAAACTACTTAGAGAGAAATGTAATCACAAAACCTGGAAACTCTCCATTATTAGCTTTCTATATACTGCCCTAAGCTGAAATCATTGCAAGAGAAAATAAACAAACTTGCACTATTACAACATTATGTTAGAGGCTTACAGTGTAGCAGAAAGAACTATGGTTCTGAAAAAAGCTCTGGACTCAAATCTCAACTCTGCTGCTTCCTATCAGTATGACCTTGGATAAATAACTTACAATTTCTATGCCAGGTTCCTCATAATTAACCTGGTTCATTATGTTAACAATTTTTTTGTTAACAATAATTATGTTAACAAACGTTAACAATAAGTTTTCAGTCTGAAATGTGGACAGCACTCTCTCTGCTAGGCACATGGGATGATAGAAGTTGAACTGAAACCTGCCTCCTCTTCTAGATTTGGAGAGGGATATAGTATGAACATAGGCAATTATAATACATAATATTAGGTGATAAATAAAATAGGGGGTTGCCAAAAATATTTTGTATGGTCTCAGGATGAATGTGGTTAAGAATAGCAAGGAGAAAGTGGTGGTGGAAGACTTCATAGACAGATGTTTGCCTTTGCCTTTAACATGGGTTGTAATGCATAAGGTAAAAATAAAGGAGAACATCTATATAATGAACAGTTTAAGTAAAAGTTCAGAACCATAAAGCAGAGCATGTTTTGGACAGAAACTTAACTGATTTGGAAAGAGCTTATCATGAGTTGAAAAGTATATGAAATAAAGTTTGAACAATAAAGTGACTCTACATTGAGAAGCTATTTTGATGTCACTCACTTAAAGGAGAGTTATTGCTGTTATTTGTCCTTCATTTTCAAAGAAAGCCAATGACATCATGGGGTAATGTCTTGATGAGCCTGAATTAGATTTAAATGAGGTAGAGTTGCACAAAAGCATCAGCTTCACTCTCTTTTCCAAAAGCACTGAATTCCAATGGCAAGACAAAAATCATGATGACTAGTAATAGTCTGGGGTACAGGGGATTAAAGAGCAAAGAGAGGAAGAAAAGATAGGATAGAAAGAAACAGAAAATTAACAATCAAAATTGAGAATGTGAATGGAATAACTGACCCATAAAATTGAAGAGAACAGCAAAATGGATTGAAAAGTAGAACAGACAATATTTTTTATAAGAAATTAACCTGAAACAGAAATATGTTCACAATGTTAAAATAAAAGCTAAAGCAAAGATATATTATGCTTCAGTTAAACTAAAAAAAAAAAAACAGTTAGCACTTGTGATTTCACTTACTGAAACAGCAAAGAATAGGCATGATTTAAAGAGATAATTGGTCAAACTAGATTATCCTTAAAGGATTGATAGACAAATTATTATAAATAATCAAAATAAATAAACTAAATTATATGGGTTCTAAATGCCTAAAGAAAAATATTAATGAGTTACAGGGAAAAATAAACAGTAAAACTTTAAGAGTTGGGGATATCACTGTACCTCTTCCAGCTCTGCACAGATCTACTCAAAATATAAATAATTAAGTTAAGAACCTGGATAGAATTCTAGAAAAGTTGGCTATGATAGATCTCTGGTGAAAAAATAAATAGAAATAGAAAGGAATATTCATATTTATAAGCAATGACTAAGACCCTAAAATTAAGTATGTTTATATTTTAATGCTATAATAAAATTTGTTATTACATGTGATTCAGGAAATAATCTTTTTAAAAAAGAAGAAAAATTGACCACATATGTATTAGGTTATAAAAACCTCACAATTAAATGCAGAAAAAAATATAATTAAATATCCTTTACTGACCACAACAAAATAAAATTATATTCAATAAAAAGCCTTTGGAGGACAGTTTGTGACTCATTGGATTGAGAGCTAGGTCTAGAGATGAGAGGTCCTGGATTGAGATCTGGCCTCAGATACTTTCTAGCTGTGTGACTATAGGCAAGCTACTTAATCCCTATTGCCTACTTCTTACTACTCTTCTGCCTTAGAACAAATACATATTATTGATTCTAAGATGAAAGGTAATGTTTTTTTAAGAGCCTTTGAAGAAAGCCATTGATTAATTACATACTAAATAATTTAATCCTAAAGAAAAAGGTCAAAGAACAAATTAGAGAAACAATAGAAGATATTAAAGAAAATAACCATGAGACAACAAACCAAAATTTTGGGAATGTTATTAAAGCAATTTTTAGTGGAAAATTTATTTCAAAGAAAGAAAGAGCAAATGAACTGAACATTCAATAACCAGAAAAAGCTAAGAAAGCAACAAATCCAAAGATTATAACTAAACAACAAAAATAACCAAACAACAATAAAAATATTGAAAAATAAAAGAAGAAATTTTAGAAATTGAAATATACTTGAGGAGGATGAGGAAGTATGAGGCAAAGTGTTCATCTGAAAATGGGTGGAGCACTTGGAGCAGTAGATTGTGAGCTCCTTGAGGTCAAGGACTATCTCTTGCCTCTTTTTTTGTATCCCCAGAACTTAGCACAATGCCTTGCAAATAATAGAAACTTAACTTTTCCACTGGGAGAGTTCAAGAGACACAAAGATTTGAAACAGCCTTTATAGAGAGTTAGACAGGAAATCAAATTATGGAGAAGTAAAATATTGTGAAATGGAGATAAACTAGTGAACATTCCCATAAAATCAAAAGGAAAAGAAGTATATTTATAATTAGTGTAGTTAGAGCAGTATAGATAGAGCAATAAAGATAAGAAAAAGAAACTAGAGGGATTAATATAAACCACAATTAAATAATATTTTTAAATAATTATAGTGATCCCTTAAAGAAATCCTAGTTGTTTAACTAAAAATTAAAACAATAGCATCATCAAATTAACAAGATATAAAATAAAGCCACAAAAATCACAAGCAGAAAAATTATAACAAAATTAATCTAAAAGAACAAAAGTTCAAGAATATCTAAGGAAATGAAGAATTAGGAGAATTGTGGAATAAATGAAAGTTTAATAGAAACATATCTCTACTATTTAATGAGATCCATCACTAAAACCACTTGTATTTTTTTAAAGAATAGAAAAGTAGATCAGCATAACAAATTAAGCACCTAACATATAGAAGTAAATAAAAATAGAAGCAGTTTTCAAAAATTCAAAGACCTTAAAAGAGAGGGAAAAGATTCCATATCCAACAAAAACTGCTGGAAAAAATTAGAAAGCAGGCTGTCAGAAATTAAAATTAGATCAACATCTCATACCATATACCAGGATAAATGCCAAAGAGTTGAGTGACAGATATAGAAAGTTATATTATAACCATAAACAAATTTCAAAAACAAAGAAGAAAATATCTATCACATCTGTGGCTAGAAGAGTTTATGACCAAACAAATGATAGAGAGAATCACAGAAGATAAAATAAATTATTTTGATTACATAAAATTGAAACATTACAGTACAAACAAAACCAAAACTAAGTTAAAATTAGAAGGTAAATAGATAACTGGGAGGATGGCAAAATAATTTTTTCATATTTTTCTCTTATAAAGGTCTAATATGTAAAATATGTAAGAATTGGTTCAAATATATAAAAACAAGAGCCATTTATCAATTAACAAAACATCAAAAATATGAATATGCATTTTTCATGGGGAAAAAGTATAAGTTATCATTAATCAATTCTCAATAATTAGGGAAATGTGAAATTATGATGTCACACCTCAAATTTATGATTGGTAAAAATATCTTTACAAAGGAAAATGAGAGTTGTTAGAAGAATTAAAAGAAAACAGGCACACTAACACACTGGTTAACACTGTAAGCTGGTTCAGCCATTCTGGAATTCAATTTGGAAATTAACACTCAAATACACTATATGGTACATATTCTTTGAGGCAGAAATATATTTTTAAAAGGTCAAAGAAAGAGGAAAAGTACTGATGTATACAAAATCACTTCTAGTAACTCTTCTTACATTAGCAAAGAACTGCAAATTAAGGGGGTACTCATAAATTTTGGAAAGCCTTAATAATTAATGATATATTAAAATAACAGAATATTGTTATACCATAAAAATGGCAAAAAGATATGGTTTTAGAAAAGGTGAGAAGGCAAATGAACTGATGCAGAATGAAGTGGATAGAACATAGAAAATATATATATATATAGTAACAATGTTATTTTTTTATTTTTATTTTTTTAAACCCTTAACTTCTGTGTATTGGCTCCTTGGTAGAAGAGTGATAAGGGTGGGCAATGGGGGTCAAGTGACTTGCACAAGGTCACACAGCTGGGAGGTGTCTGAGGCCACATTTGAATCCAGGACCTCCCATCTCTAGGCCTGACTCTCAATCAACTGAGCAACCCAGCTGCCCCCCAGTAACAATGTTATAAAGGAAAAAAGCACTAGATTTAAAGATGCTGATCAATGGTCAAAAACACTTAAGTGCCTTCTATATTGCAGGCATTGTGCTAAGCTCTATGAATACAAGAGTCTAAAGATAGCCCCTACCTCTAAAGAGCCCACAATCTAATGAGGGAGACAGCAAGCAAACAAATATATACAAACAAGCTACATATAAGAAATTTAAAAAATAATTAAAAGAATTAAAAGAAGGAAGGAACTAGAATTTAAAAGGTGTTGAGAAATGTTTCATGTACAAGATGAGATTTTGGAGGGGGGGGGGGGCTTAAAGGAAGCAAGGGAAGCCAGAAGGCAGAAATTAGGAGCGATACCATTCTAGGCATGGACATAGCCAGAGAAAATGCAAAAGAAAAAGTAAGGATGCCAATGTTAATGATATACATGGTGGAGAGTAAAGTGTAAGAAGACTAGAAAGATAAAAGGGGGTTAGTTTTCAAAGGACTTTGAATGTCAAAGAAGATTTTGTATTTGATCCTATTGGCAATAAGGAGACACAAGAGTTTATTGAATGGGGAGCTATCATGGTTGGACTTGGACTTTAGAAAAAACCCTTTGATATCTTAATGGAGCATAGATTGAAGTGTGGAGTCACTTGAGGCAAGCAGGTTCAAAAACAAGATATTGCAATAGTCCAGGTATGAAGTGATGAGGACCTGCACCAGAATGTTGTAATATCAAGGGAGACAAGGGGGCATGTTTGAAAAATGTTACAATGGTGAAATCAGCAAGACTTGGCAATGAATTATACATGGAAAGTAAGAGATGAGGAGGAGTCAAGGATGACACCTAGGCTGAGAGCCTGAGGAACTGGAAGGATAGAGTTAACATTCTAGGGTAATAAGAAAGGTAGAGAAAGTTGAGGCTGAAAGATAATGAGTTTGATTTGGGTTTTAGATATGTTGAGTTAAAGGTATCTATTGGACATCCAATATAAGATGTCTTAAAGGCAATTGGAGATGTGAGACTGAAGGTCAGCAGATAGGTTAGGGCAGGATAGGTAGATCTGAGAAACAACAGCATAGAGAAAGTAATTAAAAATAATGTAAAAAGAAAAGAGAAGAGGTTCTAGGACAGAACTTTATGGTTAGAAAGCATCAGTGCAATGATCAATTCAATAATAAATAGTTTCAAAGGAACCCTGAAAATATATACATCCCATCTCCTGACATTAGTGATGAACTCAAAAAGAATGAGACATTTTCAGACATGACCAACATGGTGATTAGATTCACTTTAATAGGCATATTTGATAAAAAGTTTTATTTTCTTTAATTTCCATAATAATAAAAACAAGTAAAGGAAGCGGGACCCTAAAAAGTTAAATCACTTGTTCTTAAGATTCTATATCAATTGAGTAATGAAGCTGAACTTTGAACTCATTTCTTATAATACCAAATCTAGTTCTCTTTCTGGCATCCTCTGACATGATGACTCTGCTTACTAATATAACATTTCTCTTCACCATTCTACTAAGATCACCAATCACACCTTAACCTAAAAAGAATTGAAATTCCTTGAAGGCAGAGATAGTTTTGCTTTTGTATTTGTTTCTCTATGACTTAGCACATTAGTTGGCAATAATAAGCATTTAATTAGTACTTTAATTTATCCAATTCTTATCCTCTGGCTTCTTTATTGCACTTAATACCACTGAACACCCATACCTCCCATCTGCATGCCTTGTATAATCTAACCAGATGTTGTTTCTGAAGTCTCATCTCTCTTTTCCGTTCCTACTACCCCCAACCTAGTGTTTGTCTTTATTATTTCTCAAGTAGATTTCTGTAATAGCCTTCTTGGTCATTTCTCACTGCCCCCAGTCTTTTCTTCCAACCCATCCTATATGTCCATAGTATTAATATTCTCAAAGCACAACTCCCATATTTCTTTTTGCCTCCTAAAAATATGACTACTACCTAACACTCAAGGTTCTCCTTTGACCCATCTTTCTAATCTTACTTCACACTACTCTCACAGTCATAAACTATAAGCTTTTTGAGAACAAAGATTGATGGGTTTTTCCCTTTTCTTTGCATTCCCCACCCCGTGTTTTTCACATAGTAGATACTTAATAAATGCTTGTTTACTTGAGAAACTGGATCGTTCATATTTTCCAAATGTTGATGGCACTTTCTATTTTTCCATTTCAATATCTTATCTCATGCCATTCCAGTCCCATTAACTCCTATCTATCATTAAAGATTCAATCAAACAATTCGCCTCATAATTTAATGAGAATTTCTTCTACAACATTATGAACAAGTGGTCAACCAGCCTCTACTTGAAGACCCCCAGTGATGGGAAACCTATCATCGTCCTAGGAATCCCATTCCATTTTTAGAATTTTCTCATTATTGGGAAGTCTACTTCTCCAAAACTTTTTTATTCATTGCATTAGTTCTACCCTCTTGAGACCAAGCCAAAAAAGTCTGATCTTCTTCCATTTTCCATGCTTGACTGTAGTACAGGGCTCTTCAAGAGTAGTAACTTATTCATTTTCATATTTCCCACATTGCAGGGCACAATTATCTGGCTTTGTAAAAGGTGGTTGTTCATTGAAGATTTGCTGAACTGAATATATTTAATATGAGGTAACATATAATATAATAAATGGTGTGGAACTTACAAATGCAAATGGCTATTTTCTGTTTCAAAGACATCACCTCTAAAAGCTATATACTTCCTTCAATGATGGTGCTCTTATATGAAATTGGAGTCAAGATGACCTAACTTGACTCTTTACTAGCTGTATGATCCTTGAGAAGACATTTAACATCTCTCAGTATCAGTTTCCTAATATATGAAATGAAGATAATAATAGCAATTATCTCATAAAGTTGTGAGGATTAAATGAGATGATATATATAAAATGGGTTTTTTTTAAACCTTAAAGCCCTATATAAATGGTCATGGTAAATAGTGGATAAGTCATTTAGTATTCCTGGACCTATTTCATTATCTGTAAAATGGGGGAAATGATATTTACATCATTTATAGTTCAGAGTTCTTTAGAGGCTTATGTGAAGTAATTTATATAAAATATATCATAACACTTTAAAGCATTGCTATTGCTATTGCAATTATTGTTCAAAAAATGGAAATTCCTGTTTGTTAATTGCCTTCAGCATTTTTTAAAGATTCTCAATACTGATTCTTTTAAATGTGCTTCTTATTTTCAGAAATAGCAATGTTATTTAGAGTGAGCATTAGAGAATAATGGGGTGTTCAGGAAAGATGAGTACATCTGATGTGAGGACTTGTCAAGTCCCTTTTAGGACTGCTCATCCACTTTGGTGTTTACCTCCATTCACCTTTGGTTCCAAGAAGCGATAGCTTGCATAGCAGTCACACCCTGGTAAGATTATTTCAGCAGGTGGGCTAAACAAGTTGAGGACAAACAACAGGCTTCAAACCCTGGCTGTGAGTCAGAGAGCCATCTACACCAAGTATGTGAAGTGGAATAGACGGATGAGAACAATTTGTCCCAAAGTTCATGAAGGCAACTGACCCAGGTGATATGGAGCTTTTAGAGCTTGGTTAGACATCAAAGAGACCAAGATCATCCATTACATACTGAGCCATTGCCAGTCATCTTAACTTTCATCTTGCCACTGAACTTCAATGACTGTAAGAGAGAGGCTGAGAACATTGTGCAACTCTGCCTCACTTAATCCAATTCATGTACTAGTCATGACATCACCCCATGATGCCATCGATCTTCTTCAAAAACAAAAGGACAAACAGCAACAGTAAAAATTATAGAATTTAATTTCCTTATCTGTAAAAGATACCCTGGGCATATCAGATAACAGACCTAGAACTAAAAGGGAACTTAGAGGTCATCTAATCCAACCTCTTCATTTTTAGATGAAGAAACTGAGAACAAGGATGATTTAGTGACATTCAAAGACAGATGGGCAGTAAACATCAGAGGTGAATTTAGAGTCCAATATTTCTGACTCCAAGGGCTACATTCTTTCTATTACGCCACTAGCTATAAATCAATGGTCCAATGATACTAAGTGCATGTTTTGCTTTCTGTTTTTGTTTTTCACTATGGCTTCCTGTGTATCCCAGATTATGTAATATGGGTCTTTGCAGTCTTTGACCAGTCACATCCCTTCTAGAAGAGAAGACAAATGATGTATGGAAAGTGAAGGGAATTGTACCATTACTCAGTGAGTTACTAGTCATTAATATCAACTTACTTCTTGTCCATTTTCACCTTTTATTATTTCTTGAATGACTCATCTTCCTGATGAGGCTATCAAAGAGAACTACAGGAAACCTTCCAATTTGGACCTAAAACAATATTTGCTATCTTTTCCCCTCAGCTTCATGTGGTTCTGCAGCTATTAACACATTGCTCTGTGATTCAATTTTGTTCAAAAATCCATCAGTTCAAAACCACATGATCAAATTCAGTCCCAAGGAATTCATCAATTTTTTTCCAAATTAAGATGATCTAATTTCAATCTGTTCAACATAAAACTCAGATTAATGTGGTTCCAATCAATTGAAGGGGTTCTGAGTCTTCTCTGTTGGTTATTCTTTATTGTCAAGCATGCATTTGAGGGAGGCAGCATGGTGCAATGGATAGGAAAAATTCAATATAATTCAATTCAAGAAGCATTTATTAAAGATTTGCTTTAACCATGGCCCTATTTTAGGTGCTGATAATACAAAGACAAAAATAGAAATAACCTTCTCCTCAGGAAACTATATATAAAGTACTTTGCAACCCTTAATGTGATATATGTGTTATTTATTATTGTTGTTATTTTTAATATCACTAATAGTAAATACTATGTAGACAAATAGGTACATAAAATATATTCATCATAAACACAAAGTAATTTTTAAGAGGGAGAGCACTAACAATTGGGAAGATCAGAAAAAGCTGAGGATATGGATAGAGTAAACAATTTAGAAGATTTATAATTCAATCCCATTAATGTGGGATCAGTTCCAATAGTATGATGATAAAAAATAAAGCATAGTAACATTTCAGAGCCTCAGTTTCCTTATATGTAATATGAGGACAAGCATTTATTAGGTGTTTATTCTCTGTGTATCTGTGCCAAGCATTGTACTAAGCACAAGGGATTTAAAGAAAGTTGTGAAATAGATAGTTCCTATACTCAGAAAGTTCAAATTCCGATACAAGAAGTAACATATAAATAACTAGGTACATACAAGATGTATAACTTTGTTGGGTCTTTTTAGTTGTGTCCAGTCCTTCATAAACTATTTTGGGATTTTCTTGGCAAAGATACTGGAGTGGTTTACCATTTCATTCTTCAACTCATTTTACAGATAAGGAAACTAAGGCAAACAGGGTAAGTGACTTTCCCAGGGTCACACAGCTAGGAAATATCTGAGATTGGATCTGTATTCAGGTCTCTTTGACTCCAGGCCTGGCACTCTATCCAGTGCACCACCTGGCAACCACCCAACATGTCTAAAGAGTAGATATAAGTTGATTTGAAAAAGGAAAACCCTAGCAGCTGAGAGGATCTGTAAAATATCCTTTACAAAGTGAGGTTTGAGCTAATTCTCAAAAGAAGTCAGAAAAACTAAAATACAGAAAAGGAGGCAAAGCTTTCCAGGCTTTGGAGAGAGCCAGTCCAAAAGGCAAAGAGAGCAGAGATGGATTGTTGCATTTGAGGAAAAGTAATTAGGTAAATGCTGATAGATTGTAGAGTGTATCAGCAGGTAACAAGGTGCAAGAAGACAGGAAAGGTTGGGAAGGGCCAAGTTTTGAAGGACTTCCGATGCCAAAGAAAGGAGCTTAAATTTGATCCTATACATAAAAGGTAGCTTCTGGAGCCTATTAAGTAGGAAAGTGATATGTCAGACCTTGGCAGCTGAATGGAAGATGGATTGGAGTGGATAGAGACTGGAAACAGGGAGACCAATTTAGAAGGCTATTACAATAGTCCAGTCAAGAGGTTAGAAGGGCCTGAACTAGGGTAATGGCTGTGTGAGTGAAGAGAAGGATGTAAAAAAGAAAAGTTATAAAGAAGATACAAGATTTGACAGTAGATAATAATGTGTACTACATACCTCACACTGTTATAATGGAACAGCTATATCAAGATATAGATATAAATAGATATATGTATATATATATATATAATTATTATCCTATAAAACTATTTTTGGCCTTTGGTCTACACTTATAAATTTTCAAGCTAATGTAGCCATGTGCATCTCTATCACTAGTCTTAATGAAGCAAAGGAAGAATTGTATTTCTGTACCATCCAACCACAAATAATTATGGAATCATGAAATTGAGCTGAAGGAGGAAATCACTCTCTTATAGACATGCCATTCATCATTAGTTGGCAGCTCTAATTCTTATAGTTATTCCGTTTTGAGTTAAACTTTACTTTTGTGGATAAAGCACCAGGCCCAGAGTCAGGAAGACTCATCATCCTGAATTCAAATCTGATTTCTGACACTTAATTAGCTGTGTGACCCTCAACAAGTCACTTAACCCTGCTAGCTTCAGTTTCCTCATCTGTAAAATGAGCTAGAGAGGGAAATGGCAAACTCTTGCAGTATTTATGCCATTAAAACCCAAAATGGAGTCACAGAGAGTCAGACACAACTGAAAACAGATGAATAACAACAAAGATTTCACCTATTGATCTTAGCATTGTCTTTTCAGATAGTGATGTGCTTTGAGTCCCTTTCATATAAGGATTAGCTGAAGCAAATGGGCCTATTTATCCTAGAAAAGAGAGGACTCTGGGCTAGGTAAGGGGATGATGAGGAAAAGGGAAAGAGTAATTGGTTTCAAGAATTTGAAGGGCTGTCACAGAAAAGAAATTAGCTTTATTCTGATTTGTTTGGGGCTAGAGCTGATGGCATTCCATCATGCAGTCTGGCTGGGAATTAAAGGGTTTCTGTTGCTTGAATTCTTGTATTTGGAAGGATCCCAAACTGAACAAGCCATGTGAAAATCAAAAGTCAATAGCTGAAGATGTTAGAGGCTCACATTAGGAGCCAGAAGCAGTTAGAGTTGTCCAGATCAGCAGCAAGAGTCTACAGGATGGAAACAGTACAAAAGGTGTTGTCTGTGGTCAGACTGGAGGGTTAGCTAGCATGATGATAGAGTGTGTTCCTGAAAATCTGATGTACTCACTGGGGTTCCTAAAGATGTGTGTATGCACACTCACATATATGTGTTCGACTCTAGAATGTTGGTGCTACCTTCCAGCATTCCCAAATATTGGTTTTGGATAGAAAACTCAGCACCTTCCATGGGAGTATCATTCCTTAATGAAACGATCATATTTAAGCAGTGATGGACACTACAAATGATATAAATAGTATGCTTTTTTTATATAACTTCTCAAATATTTAGAGAATTGTCATGTTTCACCTGCAGTAAGCCCTCTCTTGTCTGGGTTAAAAAAATTCCTAGTTCCTTTAATCAGTCCTTATACCAGATGATATCAAAACTCTTCATCTCCCTAATTATGCGTCTCTAGATGTTCTCTATTTGACCACCAATGCTTACTATCTGTAATAGAAACAAATAAGCATAATATTTAACATATAGGTTTTTAATCTTTAAAACGGGCATAGTACTATCTAGAATATCCCTATAATAGAGTTTTCTGAAAGCCAAAGGAGAGAAATTATGTAAAGCTCTATAAATGTTAGTTTGAGTTTCATACTCTCCTTTGTCCTATGGTTATTTGTATGAACTTTGTGTTTCCTTTTTTGAGTAGTAAACTCCTTGAGAATTAAAGCTGTGTCTTATACTTCTGGATAGCCTACCATGGGACTATATATATATGGCACACAACTAAAACTGATTGAGAAAAGGGATTATCGCTTCCTTCATGTATTTATTTGTCTTCAGAATCTAGCACTGTTGATGTAGGTACTTGATAAATTCACACTGATTAGTTTTTGAGTGAATGAGTAACTCATAGGAATTTTAAATAAACATCAACGGGGGCAATAGCTCAATATTATAGAGACAAGCAATTTCACTGTAGTGGACATTAACTCTCCTAATCTCTTTATAGCACTGTTATTCTTTTATTACATAGTCTATTAGAAATATTATGCTGAAAAATTTATCACATTCTGACCAACATGCTTATTGGCCTCTCCCCTCAGGGAGAGGTTGGTTGTCATATTACAGACAGAGTCTTTCTCTGGACTTGGTAGAAATGGACTCTCCAGAGCATGTGCTCCATTGGAATGGCCATTGGAAGCCTTCAAACATTGATGTAAGAGTCAATGACTAAAATAAATGTTCATTTTTTAATAAATAGACCTCTGCTTTGCCTAACTGCTTTTTCCCCCACTCCTTATCATTAAGGGATGGCTCTATGGGAGTTGTAGAGGAGAAAGATAAATTTAGGGATTTACTGATAAATAATACTGGATATGTGGGGGTACTTGATGCACTTTTACATTTAATTGGCATTATTAACATCATATTACCTTCTTAACTCTAGACAATCCACAAAACAGTAAAGCAAGCCCTGATTTATAATGCTTGCCTATTTATGAAGTGAAAATGCTTACTGTGAAGATTTTAACAATTGGCTCTCATGAGGAAATTCAAGCTGCCTCCAGTACACCCCTCCATATTCTGGGAAAGGCAGGTGATGCAAAGAAAAAAGATACAAATAAAAATGCATACAAAAAAAGATTGATGCCAACTGCTTTGTAATGAGCTAAAAGTCTTACTTTTCTCCTCTCCCATTTTATGTGTGAGAATAAGAATGCTTAGCAGCATTCATCTATAGAAAGACCTTTGAGTGTTTTTGTTCCTATTGGAAAAGCAAAAGGCATAATACAGAAAATAAACTGAGCCTTAGAAATTCACTTTCTACCATGGGGGGGGGTTATAGTTGATTTTAATGGTCTTACATTTTACTTTCAAGCTCCTTTATTTAAATTCCTCCTATTAAGTCTAAATGGTGACTAAGTTAATTCTTTAAGAATGACATTGAGAGTGGGAAAAAAAAAAGGAAGAACTAGGAAACTGAGTGGGAATGGAAGCTAAAGTCACTTGACAATATTTTTTTATTTTGCTCAGTTAATCCATTCCCTTAGATTTGAAGTGAATATAGAACACCAGAAAGCATACGTAAGGCTCTTCTGGGCACACTCAGGACTTAGTGAGCTGGTATAACTCAAGCTTCAAATGCCACCTAGTGGCACATAGAGATATAACATCCTGCAGCATCTCCAAACCACAACAGTCCCTACTGGAGAAACGTACTTTCCCCATGTATCGTCCATTGGTGCTACAAATGGCAAATATTGGCAGAGATCTCCGAGATTATTATGGTAGAATGGTATAAAGGAAAGAGATCTGACTGGAGTCATAGAACTTGGGTTCAAATCCAGCCTCTGACATTTGCTAATTGTTTGACACTAGGCAAGTCATTTCTCCTCCCAGGACCTCAGTTTATTCATGTACAAAAAATGAAGAAGTTGAATTACATGGCTTATGAGGTTCCTTCCAGCTGTATATATACGAACCTATACACCCCCAACCTGATATTCATTCCAGTGTTAGGAAATCCTTCTCCTGTATCCCTCACAAAAGGCCATTCATCTCCCTATTAAACCCTGAGTATGCAGGTAAAGTATACCTAAAGTGATAGAGGTATATGGCTGATAAATAGTCACTAGTTCTCTGGCTACATTTAGAAATGTCAAGACATTTTTTCGATGCTAATGACCAAGTAGGTGTAGTGACTGAGAATAGGTTGGAGTCTCTGAATTTCATATACTCATCAGAAAAGAGAATAAAAAAAATCCATTTCCATTTAAAAATAGATATCTTGTATGTGTGATGGGAGAGTTGTATCTGCACAGATTTCATCATGTATCATTGTATTCAGCTGATACAATTTGCCCATTTGGAAGAGTCTGGAAAGACTGCTTTAGATGACATATACTGAAAGTGACTGGAAGAAATATTGAAGCATGTATAAACATTGTGTAATTAGTTCTAGTCTGTTAACCAAAGGATTAGGAGAATCCTTTGTGATTGACTGCATAGCCAGAACTAGAGATGCCTTCAAAATACACTAGTAGCCAGACACTCAGTTTGTTTTTTTTTTCTCTTGGACCACTTTTTCTTGTGTAGTCTCCTTTGTTTATGGCATCCATAAACTGCTACAGAAACAAAGGCCATGGGCCTTCTCCCTTCTGAGATCATCATAAAGTTCCATGAAAGTACTCCTTTTGATGTTTGTTCTATCTTAGGTGAAAGAAATTAATTTGGAGTCTCCAGAAAGAGAGCAAGAGAGAAAGAGGGAAAGAAAGGGAGAGAGAGACAGAGACAGAGACAGAGAGAGACAGAGAGAGACAGACAGACAGACAGACAGAGACAGAGATAGAAAGAGGGAGAGAGACTCCTAAGTCAGGCAATTTCACTTTGGTATGGCACTAACTGCTAGGATATTTATCCTACATCAAGTTGAAATCTGTCAACTTCTTGGCAATTTCTATCTTCTACTCCTACCTCTGCCATCTGGGGTCAAGTAGAACAAGTCTAATTCTTTTTCCACATGATAGGGATTCCAAAACCATGTAGGAATTTTTGCATCTTGAGAAACACCCAATAATGTTAGTGCAAGTAGGAAAATTATCATCATGTCCTAAGGATATTATCTCATCAATGTTGGGGAAAGACAGAAACTTTCACAGTGACAGGCCATTACTATGGATACTAGGTGTTTCAGGGATGGAGAAGGTGTTGGAATCAATCTAGAAAAGAGCTCATTTGGGTTTCAATGCTGCATAGTGAGGGAGGAAAGTCCAGGATCTAGTAGCTTCCTATTTTATCCAAATAACTTTGCCAACTAGTTGGTAGACTCATCATTTTAATGTGCTAGAAGCACCTTCTAAATGTCAACATCAGACTGGGTTAATATGGCTGCAGAGTAGAACAGGGCTCTTTACTCTCCTGGCCGACCCATACAGCATACCTCCAAAGGACAAAAAAACCAAATTCAGATGAAAGAAGGGACTCCACAATAGAGTGCAGTATCGAAGGTATGTGGGATTTGGGCACTTCCACACTATAAGGGGGAATATAGCTCCCATCAAACCTCTAGCTAATCAACCCTCCCCTACCCCACTCATAGTACCAGAGTCGGAAGCTACGCACCAGAATTAGAGCAAGCAGGGGGGTGGGGCACAAAATCTAGATTCTTGGTGCTAATTGGGACCACCAGGAGCTTGCTCCTGAGAGCAGCAAAACTTGAGACCCCAGGAGGCTAAAGCATGCAGACCCTGGAAGTGGAAGTGGAGCTGAGGGAGGCAGCAGACAGTGGAAACAGCTCAGCACACTGAGACTAAGGGGAGAACCTCAGGCAGAGGAGCAAGCATGAGCCAATTTCCAGGCCCTGGGCAGCTGACTAGGACCACTGGGGGCTTGACCCTGAGAACAGCTAGACTAGAGACCCCAGGAGGCTGTGGAGTGCAGACCTTGGGCTCAGGGGTGAAGCTGAGAGGGCCCATGGATAGCAGAGGCTTAGCAAACAGTGGAAGCCAGGAGACTCACAAAGTAGCCTGAGGCAAAAATTGCTACTTAGCTCTGTACACAGAGAGTCTGCCTGCCTCACTCAGACTTCTGGCTGAGAAAGCAAAATGATGACAAGCAAGGCTCAAGAAATAAACACCAAAAAGCCCAAGCAAAAAGCTCTAACACTTGATAACTTTTGCACAGAATAAAAATAAAACAGAAAGCAGAGGAGGATAAGCAGTTAAAGACATCCAAGCCTTCCCCCAAAAAATGAAAATTGGTAACAAACTCTTGAAGAGTTCAAATCTGAGATCATGAGAAAGATGGAGGAGATTCTGGCAAGAGAAGTGGGAAATAGTTCAAAAAGAAAATAACAATTTAAAAAGCAGAGTTTTTCAATTCGATATTGATGTTCAGAAATCAAATGAAATGATAAACAAATTGAAGACCAGAATTGACCAGATGGAAGCCATGTAGAGCCAGATAGACCAGAATGAAAAGGAAAACCAAAAGATTATAGCTGAAAACCAGTCTTTAAAGCCTAGAATTGGACAAGTAGAAGCCAATAATCTCACAAGACAACAAGAATTAATAAAGCAAAGTCAAAAGACTGACAAAAAAGAAGGAAACATGAAATATCTCAATGAGAAGATGACAGATCAAGAAAACAGATCTGGAAGAGACAACTTGAGATTATTGGTCTTCTGGAAAAATCAGAGACAAATAAAAATCTAGATATCATACTAAAAGAAATTATCCAAGAAACTGCCCTGACATCCTTGAACAAGAGGGCAAAATAGATATTGAAAGAGCCCATAGAATACCCACTACACTAAATCCTCAGAAGACAACCCCCAGGAATGTAATAGCCAAATTCAAAAGCTTCCAAGTTAAGGAGAAAATATTATAAAAAGCCAGAAAGGGACAATTCAGATATCAAGGAACATCAATCAGGATTGCATAGGATCTGGCAGACTCCAAACTACAAAACCACAAAGCTTGGAATATGATATTCAGAAAGGCAAGAGAATAGGGTCTACAACCAACGATTAATTGCCCATCAAAACAGACTATATACTTCCAGGGGAAAATATGGGCATTCTATAAGACAGAAGATTTCCAAGTATTTGCACAGAAAAGACCAGTACTAAATGGAAAGTTTGATATCCAACCACAAAAACCAAGAGAAACATGAAAAGGTAAATAAGAAACAGAGAGGAAAGAAAGAAAACTCTTTATCTTAAATTTCTTCAAGGGCTTCAATAAGATCAAATTATTTTTATTCCTATATGGAGAAATAATATGTGTATTTCTAAAAAATTGTACTCACTATTATAGTAATTAGAAGAACTAATAATAAATAATAATTAAATAATATTAGTAATTAATAATAAGGAGATGTTGGAGAACTAAATGGTCTAAAATGATATGGGGGAGGAAGTGTGTTTGGGGGAATAGAAGATGGTATCAAGAGAAACTTGAAGGAATAAGAAAAATAAGATAATCTATACCACACAAAGAGAGCATGGGAAGGGGAAGGGATGAATACTATTAAAAGAAGGAGAGGAAGAGAGCTTTAAAAGAAAATACTTAAATCTTACTTTTAGCGGAATTAAACCAGAGAGGGAAGAGTAGCTATATCCATTGGGATATCAAATTCTGTCTAACCCTATGGATAAAGTCAGAAGGGATAAACCAAGAGGAGCAGTGGTGGGGAGTTCATGAATAGAGGGGAAGAGAGGAGGGAGGGAATTCATTAGGCCTTAAAAATAATGAGGTGAATAAAAATGGAGGGGGTGGAAAGGGAAGTAAACCAAGGGAGGGGACAAGGGGGACTGATTTAAAACAAACCATTGGTTTAAAAGGAAATAGCGTAAGAAGAAGGAATAGAACTAGGAAAGGATACAAAAATGATGGAGAATAGACAGCTGATAATTATAACTCTGAATGTGAATGAGATGAGTTCACCCATAAAACAGAAGCAAAAGCTGAGTGGATTAGAAACCAAAATCCTACCATATGTTATCTACAAGAAACACACATGAGGTAGGTGGACATACACAGGGTTAAGGTCAATGGCTGGAGCAAAATCTTTTGGGCTTGAATTGAGAAAAAGAAGGCAGGAGTGGCAATCATGATTTCTGACAAAACCAAAGTAAAAATAGATCTAATTAAAAAGAGATAAATAAGAAATATATCCTGATAAAAGGCAGTATAGACAATGAGGAAATAACAATACTCAACATGTATGCACCAAATGGTATAGCATCCAAATTTTTAAAGGAAAAACTGGCAGAGCTCAAGGAGGAAATAGATAGTAATACTATAATTGTGGGAGGTCTAAATATTCCTCTATCAGATCTAGATAAATCAAACCAAAAATAAATAAGAAAGAGATAAGAGAGGTGAATGAAATCCTAGAAAAATTAGAGAAAAAATAAATAGGGACAAAAAGGAATACACTTTCTTTTCAGCTGCACATGGTATATTCACAAAGACTGACTATGTAATAGGGCATAGAAACATGGCAAACAAATGCAAAAGAGTAGAAATAATAAATGTAACCTTTTCAGATCATAATGCAATAAAAATAATAATCAGTAAGGGCACATGGCCAGGCAAATCAAAAACTAATTGGAAATTAAATAATAAAATTCTCCAAAATCAGATAACTAAAGAAGAAATCATAGAAACAATAATTTCATTGAAGAGAATGACAATGCTGAGACATCCTACCAAAATCTGTGAGATGCAGCTAAAGCAGTACTGAGGGGGAAATTTATATCACTGAGTGTATATAATAACAAATTAGAGAGGGCAAAGATCAATGAACTGGGCATGCAAATCAAAAAACTAGAAAGGGAACAAATTTAAAATTCCCAGGTAAAGACCAAATTAGAGATTATAAAAATCAAAGGAGAAATCAATAAAATCAAAAGTAAAAGAACTATTGAATTTATAAATAAGAATAGAAGCTGGTACTTTGAAAAAACAAACAAAATTGACAAAGTACTCGTCAATCTAATTAAAAAAGGAAAGAAGAAAACCAAATTATCAGTATCAAAGAAGAAAAGGGAGACCTCACCTCTAATGAAGAGGAAATCAAGGCAATCATTAAAAAATATTTTGCTCAATTATATTGCAATAAATATAGCAATCTAGATGAGATGGATGAATATTTACAAAAACATAAATTGCTTAGATTAACAATAGAAGAAATAGAATACTTAAATAATCCCATAGCAGAAAAAGAAATTTTGACTACATTAAACTAAAAAGTTTTTGTTCAGAGAAAACCAATGCAACAAAATTAGAAGGGAAACAACAAATTGGGAAAAAATCGTTATAACGAAAAACTCAGACAAAGGTCTAATTACTCAAATATACAAGGAGCTAAATCAATTGTACAAAAAAATTTAGCTATCCCCTAATCTATAAATGGGCAAGGGATATGAATAGGCAATTTTCAGATAACGGAATCAAAACTATCAATAAGCACATGAGAAACTGTTCTAAATCTCTAATAATTAGAGAAATGAAAGTCAAAACAGCTCTGAGGTATCACCTCACACTTAACAGATTGGCTAAAATGACAGCAGGGGTGAGTAATGAATGTTGGAGGGGATGTTACCAAATTGGGACATTAATGTATTGCTGGTAGAGTTGTGAATTGATCCAACCATTCTGGATGGCAATTTGGAACTATGCTCAAAGGGCTTTAAGAGACTATCTGCCTTTTGATCCAGACATCGCACTGCTTGGTTTATACCACCAAAGAGATAAAAAGAAAAATACTTGTACAAAAATATTCATAGCCACGCTCTTTCTGGTGGCAAAAAATTGAAAAATGAGAGAATGTCCTTCAATTAGGGAATGGCTGAACAAATTGTGGTATCTGTTGCTGATGGAATACTATTGTGCTCAAAGGAATAAAGAATTGGAGGAATTCCATGTGAACTAGAATGACCTCCAGGAATTGATGCAGAGTGAAAGGAGCAGATCTAGGAGAATATTGTACACAGAGACTGATACACTGTGGTACAATTGAACATAAAGGACTTCTCTACTAGCAGCAACACAAGAATCCAGAGCAAGGCTGAGGGACTTATGAGAAAGAAAACTAGCAACATTCAGAGGAAGAACTGTGTGAGGAGAAACACAGAAGAAAAACAATTCCTTGAACACATGGGCTGATGGGGATATTGGGGATGTAGACACTAAATGATAACTCTAGTCCAACTATCAATAATATAGAATTAGGTCTTGATCAATGATACATGTAAAACCCAGTGGAATTGTGGCTCAGCTAAAGGAGTTTAGGGACTTTGGGGGAGAGAGAAAGAACATGAAATATGTAACTATGGGAATATATTCAAAATAAAAATTTAATAAACAATTCAATAAAGAAATAAATAAATGTCAACATCATAGGACATATTCCCTATCATCCTTCCCTATTTTTGATTTTGAATTCCTCAAAATATTTGAATGTTGCTAAACCTAGCCCCCCACTTCCTATGCAGTGTTACATTCTCAAATGTTCATATATGCTTCTCAATCTAATTATTTTCAAACAAAGCTATAAGGGGTGTACAGGGAAGATATACCTCTGATGTGAGGGCTTTCTGAGCTCTTTTCAGAGCTGTTTTCCTCCTTTGGAGTCCACCTGCCACCTAATTTTTACCTGGGGCTCCAAGAAACTATAGCATGTACTGTAGGCACTAAAGTTTGGTTAGACATCAAAGATTATCCTTTGATGATGATGCATCCCTATCCATGACTAGTCATCCTGACTTTTGTCTTCTCAGCGGAGTTTGATAATTCTGGAAGATAGAGTAAGGCCAGCAATTTTGTACAACTCCGCCTCACTTAAATCCAGTTTGTGCTCAAGTTGAAAGACATCACTAATGAGGTTGTTTTGGTCCTCTTTGAGTATGAAGGACAACAACCATTCAAGCAAGCATTTTTCCATATTTTAATCCTTAGAATCAAAGTTATGAGAATGAGTTTTCAAAAACCTAAATGACTCTCAATTTATTATATTTAGTGTTAATTATTCATCATGGATTGTCAGAGCATCTACTTCTAACAAACCAAAAGCAAATTTACCAAATCCAACAAAAGTAATCTTTGCAGTCTCCTTTGAGTAGAGCATAAGAATGCAATTAATAAAATAAAGCAAAAGCCATTCTTTCAATTCTTTCCCAACTCGCCCTTCATTCCTTTCCATTCACCCTCATATTTGTACTCTCGCACTCCCTGTCCCATAAAAAAAGGATTATCATCCCTTCAGACAAACTTCTCTTGGACTCCACAGGAGTAAGGGCGCACTGTGATAAAAATCAATATACTCACAGGATTTGGTATAGAAAATAGCATTTCCTAATTCTCATTCCCCTGGTTCATATGAGGCTGACTCTATAATGCTGTAGCTAGAATTTCAAAGAGCAGAGAAATGCCCTCTGTTGAATTTCTCTCCCCATGAAATCTTAAATGTAAGATCTCCTGGGGGTAGCAAACTCCCCAACTAATAAAGAGGTAGAAAACAGAGGGCAAACAGAAGCACAAGAGTGAGTAAGCAACACACAAGCTATTTTCAAATAATACCAGAATGTCATTTTTCTTTCTTTCTTCTTTTCTTTTTAATCAAGCAGGGGCTTCTAAGGCTTATGAGCAGGTGATGTGGAAGAGATTGTTCCCAAATCCCCAAAGGCCACTCATAGTTTTAAAATACACTATGAAGTTCTTCAGTTCAATTCAATTTGTTGAGCAGCAACTAGCTGAAGAATTTCATGTTATCATGGAATGAGCACCAGTTTTAAAATCTGAGGACCTGAGTTCAAATTCTGGTTATACTAGATGCTGTCTAACGAGTCTGGTCGGTGCAGAAAATGGAATGTTGAATTTGTAATCAGGAAGACCCAAGTTTGAATCTCTCCTCAGACATGTCATAAACTGTGTGACCCTGGCCAGATCATTTCATCATTTTATCCTAATTGTTTCATTAATAAAATGTAAGATAATAATAGGTTTTTACTTCACTGGATTGTTGTGAGGATAAATTGAGATGTTATGTTTAAATTTCCCTGGAGATTATCTCTTAAATTTTATAATTATTTATTAAATAATAATAAGTGGGCCAGATGAAGAAGGAGAAAAGAAGAGCCACGCGTTGCCTGCCAGCTCTCTTATCCGCCTCTCAGGGAGCAGACTGGACCAGCCCATAGTCAGACTAAGCAACTGCCTCAGTCGATGGATCTGACTTCCTGGCCCCTCCAGCAATTTATGCTCTTTGTGATCTCCCTTTTCCAAGTCTTTCCAACTGGCAGACTCATACCTGCAGACAAAAGGTGGATCTTCTGGATGCCAGGAATAATCCCATCATTTTTAGAATGACCACAAAGCATTTGTATAGCATCTCCTAGCATGATAGACAAGAGGATTAATGACTCAACCCATGGCCTCATAGAGATACAGTTTAGCATCAGTCCTAGAGTTTTTTACTTTAAAATCAAAAGGTTGCTTTCCTAATATCAAAAAAGGGTTCAGATTATTATAAACTTTCCTTTGAAAACCTTAAAGAACAATAAGATTATTAGTTATGCCTTTTGCTGAATTTTATTAGTAAGTCATTTAGCCCCCTACCTCTTCAGTTATAATAAGAATTGGGGAAGGGCACAAGACAGTCAGTCTAAATCCTACAATTCCCAGCATAATAATAAGAGCTAGCATTTATATAGTGCTTTTAGGCTTGCAAAGTTTTTAACATTGGTTATCTCATTTTCTATCCTTAAAACATATATATGTACATATATATATATATAGTTCTATTATTATTCCATTTTACAGATGGTAAAATTAAGACTGAAGAGATAAAATTACTTGCTAGGGTCATACAACTAGTAACAGTTTGAGATTAGATTTGAACCCTGGTCTTCCCCCTTCCAGGACCAGTGTTCTATCTTCCACATCACCTACCTGCTCCAACACATCATATTAGTGTTGCAAAAAGTCAAATGCTTTTTCTTCAAGAGAGAAAAATTTCACTTAAGAGAATTCATTAAGTTCTTCATCTCTGTAATTTCCAAAAGGGTAAACCTGTTTGGTCTTTCACATGATAATTGTTCATATTTTTGCAGGCAGTGAGAAAGAGAGACAGACAGATGGATGGACAGATGGACAGATAGAGAGAATGAGAAAAAAAGAAACAAAAGAATTTAATATCTGACCAGAAATTTCCTTCTGCTTTGGTTTAAAATTCTTTAGATTCCCCCTTATGTAATTGAAGATGCAATCAAACTCAGACAATGTCCTACCTAAAAAGCCCTCCCTTGTTATCTCTACCTACTAAAATACTTCAAGAACTTGATCAAATGATACTTTCTCTAGGGGCTTCCATGAGCCTCAGGCTGACTGATCTCTCTTCAGAACTCTCCTAGTATCATTTTATATCACTTTCTTAGGCATTTATCATATGTTATAGTTACTGGTGGATTTATCTTAATTCTTGTACTTTACCATAAGTTTCTTGAAGGGAAGAGCTAGGTCTTATTTTTATTAGAGTTGGAACTATAGATTATGGCATCTGGAAAAAGCAACATAAAAGATTTCCTCAAATCAACTTAATTCATCATATTATAGAGAACCAGTGACCCAATTTTTTGCATATTAACAGCTCATGAAGAATGGGAAGCTATCAAGAATGAAATTCTAAACACATAAGCATGAATAACTGAAAAAGAGGATAAGGAGGAGTTGTCTGAAACAAAATAAAACCAAAGAAAACAAAAACTGATGTGATTTCACAGGGAGTTCATATACTGACTTGGTTTATTGAAAACAAGGTCCATGGGGTCTATTTCATTGGCACAATTCAAAATCATTTTTGCACGTTAGGAGGTGATCTTTATAGATTGCTCATGAAGTTGTATGAAAAATACTTTATAAAGCTCAATTGGAGGGTGAATGGAAATTGGACTTCATGCGAAACTGTGACTTCTAGATTTTTATTTTGTTTTGGACAACTCCTCCCTACCCTCTTTTTCACAGATATTCTTGCTTATGAGTCGGGACTTTCATTCTTGAGTTTCCCATCATACAAAAATTTGTGCATTATTTCCCTGTATGCCTTTCCTTAATCTTTTAAAATTCTCTCCTAGAATCTTAGACTGCATATCAAATAATAACTAATTCTCCTCTATTTTCTTTTTTCTCTATTAATGTTAAGAAGTGATTACTTGCCCTAACTGTACCTATTATTCTCATTTATGCAATAGGTTACTCATTAAGATACCAAACAGCTCCTCTTGTTACTTCCTCAACATTTTGAACTTTGAAATACACTTACCTGATGTTCTTTTTTTAGCATAGAGCTCTAAAAATATGCATACAGTTTAAGTATATCCTATTATTAATGTCATCCCTTACCTAAAGCCCATTAAAATGGGGTTCTCTCCTTACTGATGGAGATGAATGCCCTCTCTTATATGAGAAATGGTTAGATACTGAGAACTTTAGGTCTCAGTCAGTCCCCACTTTGGGGACTCTTCAAATAGGAGTCTCTAAAGCTGGAAGCCATTTTGACTCTTGAGGGAAATACTGTTTGAAAATCCCCAAAGGGGAACTAATTAGAACCTCCAAAATGGGAGCTGAGAACTTAAACTCCCAATCTCTTGCCCAATATGCCGAGATACCCATGCAGGTGAGGGCACGCCACCATATATAAGGAAAGAATCCTATTCCCCTGGGCTTTGGGACAGAGGTTATTCTAAAATATCTTGTCTCTGCCACATTTGTGATTTATTTCAGTACAACTCATCTAACTGTTCCTTCTGCTCAAGTGGTCTAAAGTATTACACACACACACACACACACACACACACACGCACACACACACACACACACTTTCACAGTTCCTTCATGTCCTTTAAGAATGATATTCCAGTCAAGAGAATATCCTACTTAGTCTCAGGTATAGTATAAGGGCAAATTTCACTCCTATTTTAGGAACCCTCAGTTCTTTGAGTTTATGTTATGAGTTATGTATCTGTATACGGACATCTGAGGCCAAGGTTTTTTATTAATCACTGTTTTCTTAGACCTTGTCACCAAGATTGCTAGAAGAAGGAAAATACCCAAACTTCACATAAATCTAGTAAGATGTCAGTATTGGAATCTTTTGTCCTTGGATTGAATATGGTTTAAAAATTGACCCTCACAAAATACAGTTTGACTGTAGTGACAGAAAATTTTTTGTGTAAATTTTATTTTTATTTAATTTTTTAATTTTTAAAAATATTTTTCTGTTTACATCATACATTTTCTTTCCCTCCCCTCTTCCCTCCGCCCTTTGGGAGCTGACAAGCAATTCTACTGGGCTACACAAAAGTTATAACTTGATACCTATTTCCATATTATTCATTTTTGCAATAGAGCAATCTTTTGAAACCAAAACCCTGAATCATGTACCCATATAAACAAGTGATAAGTCATAGGTTTTTCTTCTGTGTTTCTACTCCCACAGTTCTTTCTCTCAAAGCAGATAGCATTCTTCCTCATAAGTCCCTTAGGATTGTCCTGGATCATTGCATTGCTACTAGTAGCAAAGTCCATTACATTCAATCACACCACAATGTTTCACTTTCTGTGTACAATATTCTAGTTCTGTTTGTTTCACTCTGCATCAGTACATGAAGGTTCTTCAGGTTCGTATAGAAATCCTCCAGTTCATCATTCCTTAGAGCACAATAGTATTCTATCACTATCATATACCATAAATTATTCAGTCATTCCCCAATCAAGAGACATCCCCTCAATTTTCAAATTTTTTTGCCACCACAAAGAGTGAGAAAAAGGAGGAGGAGGAGGAGAAGGAAAAGACGGTCAAGGGTGAAGAGAGAAAATAATATAAAGAACATGGCTAATTCCCTAATTGATAAGTGGGCAAGGGACATGAATAGGCATTTTTCAGATAAAGAAATCAAAACTATCAATAAGGACATGAAACAGAAATCAAAACAACTCTGAGGTACCACCTCACACCTATCAGACTTCAGACTGGCTAATATGACAGCAAAGGAAAGTAATAAATATTGGTGGGGATGTAGCAAAATTGGGACACTAATGGATTGCTGGTGGAGGTATGAAATGATCCAACCATTCTGGAAGTCAATTTGGAACTATGCCCAAAAGGCTTTAAAAGACTGCCTTCCCTTTGGCTCAACCATACCACTGCTGGGTTTGTACCTCAAAGAGATAATAGGGGAAAATACTTGTACAAAAATATTCATAGCACCACACTCTTTGTGGTGGCAAAAAATTGGAAAATGAGGGGATGCCCTTTGTTTGGGGAATGCTAAACAAATTGTGGTATCTGATGGTGATGGAATATTATTGTGCTGAAAGGAATAATGAACTGGAGGACTTCCATGTGAACTGGAAAAACCTCCAGGAATTGATGCAGATAAAAAGGAGCAGAACCAGGAGAACTGTTATACACAGAGAATGACACCACTGCGACACAATCAAATGTAATATATACTTCTCTACTAGCAGCAATGCAATGATCCAGGACAATTCTGAGGGACTTATGAGAAAGAACACTATCCTCATCCAGAGAAAGAACTGTGGAAACAGAAACAAAGAAAAAAACATTTATTTGATCACATGGTACAATAGGGATATGATTGGGGATGTATACTCTAAATCAGGGGTCGGCAACTTTTTTGGCCATGAGAGCCATAAATGCCACATTTTTTAAAATGTAATTTTGTGAGAGCCGAACAGTGCTCACAGTGTGAGCTCCTGTAACAACAGTGCGAGCTCCTGTAACAGCGCCTGAAAAAAAAATTGACTTTATGGCTCCTGCAGAAAGAACCATATCTGGCCCTCAAAAGAGCCAGATATGTCTCGAGAGCCATACGTTGCTGACCCCTGCTCTAAATGAACACTCTATTGGAAATATTAATAATAGAGAAATAGGTCTTGATCAGTGATACATGTAAAACCCAGTGGAATTGCTCATTGACTACAGGAGGTGGGAGAGAGGAGGGGAGGGAAAGAACATGAATAATGTAACCATGGAAAATATTTTAAATTAAATAAATAAATACATTCAAATTAAAAAATAATAAGTAATAGCTTAAAGATTTTTAAATCATAGAATTCAAATCAAAAGAATAAATACCTATACTAAAAATGCAAAAAAAAACTCAAAGAAAATGGTTAATATGGAAATGCTTTTGCATGACTTTATATATATATATAAAGGGTCTGTAAGGAGATGATATTTGTAGGAAGGCAGACCATCCTGCCAACTAAGCCAAATATAAAGAGGAAGATCTGGTCTGTACTTATTTCAATTATGAGATAGCATTCTTCTGAGAGAAAAATGAGACATCATTGAAAAGGAGGCACATGCCAACTTGGTTATTAATAGGTTTTATGAAGATAATTTAGATTCTTTGGGGAAGATTGCTCATAAGAGGCTAGTCCTGGGTGACAGGAGAACAAAGTAAGAACCTAAAACTGTTCAAATATTATCTAGAAGCAGAACAAAGAAGCCATAGTACCCAAAATGGTCAAGGGTCATGTATAAATTTTCTCATTGGATAGTTGGAGTTTCTTTTACTATTTACATTTTTTTAACTTAATTGAGTAAAGTAAATTCTCTGTGGAGTCATATATCATGTTTGCACTTTGACTACCGCCATACAAGGTCAGTAAAGAAATAAAATATTTGGAACTCAAAATTTTTTAATTTAATGTTTAAATGAATTTTGGTATCATTTTTTATATTTCAACAAAAATATTTTTGCTAAAGTAATTGGCATGGCATTTAATAAATAGATTAATTTAGGTAGGATCGTCATTTTAATTATATTGGCCCTCCCCACCCATGAACAATTAATATTTCTCCAATTATTTAAATTTTACTTCATTTGTATAAAAGTGTTTTATAATTATATATATATATATATGGATTTATTTTAGAAAGACTTATATGAAGTGATGCAAAGTAAGGTGTACAGAATCAAAAGAACATTTTATAGAGTAAAAAGAATAATGTATGATGATTAACTGTGAATAACAACTATTATCAACAAGAAAAGAACCCAGGACAATTCCAAGGAACTCATGAAAAAAAGGATATCTTCTGTCATAGAAGAAACAGAGGGATTCTAATTGCCAATTGAAACAAATCATTCTTCGCTTTTTTTTCTCCATGAATTTTTCTCTAATGTAAGCAATATGTGTCTTGTTTCACATGACAATCAGGGAAATATGTATTATATGATAAAATATGTATAACCTACATCATATTATGTGTCTTCTTGGGGATGGGAGGTGGATAGAGGTGAGGAAAGAATTACATAGATTTTTAGACATAACTAATGTGAGAATTTGTTTCACTTGGATAATAATTTATTATTACATATTTATAATAAATCATATACATTATATTATTGTTGTTACATGTTATATATAGAAATAAACATTGAGAGGAAAAAATGATTTAAATTAATAAATTAATAAAAATAGTTGTTGCAACAAATACAATAAACATTATATAATTTAAATGACCTACCTTGGCTCCAAAGAAGAGATAAGTAGAGATATGGAATGCAGTAAAAGCTATATAATGGGTATGCTTTTTATATTGGTTTCCCTTGACTCTTTTTCTTTGTACAGGGGTAGGTTTGCAAGGGTAGAGAAAGGGGTTGGTTTAGAAATGACTGTGAAATAAAAATAAAAGGAGAAACAAATGAAATGAAAGGAGAGGGAAGAAAGGAAGAGGAGATGGTGAGGGAGAGAGAGAGAGAGAGAGAGAGAGAGAGAGAGAGAGAGAGAGAGAGAGACAGAGAGACAGAGAGAGACAGAGACAGAGACAGAGAGACAGAGAGAGAGAGAGAAAAGGAAGGAAGGAAAGAAAGAGGAAAGGAAGGATTTTGATTTTCCACTCCCTATCAACCATTTTATGTTCTTGTTCCCAGTAGGAAAGAGCTGGCCAGAGAGGAATGAATTACATTATCCTTTGTTAAAGCGCCGTGCTTTAACACAGCCTCCAAAGCAGGGGATGGTTACCCCTAAAGGAGTATGTTGTGACCCTAAGAGTTGTATGATCAGTCAGTAGGAGAGTGGGATAATGAGTTGCACCCCATTCTCCATGTGATAGACAATGGGCTTGTCCCCAACACAATATACCACCTTGCTTAATATTGCTTAATATTCCCCCACTCTACTTCCTTCCAACAGCTAGTCTCCTAGTGACTGGGATAGGAAAGTTTGACCTTTCATGGCAGTGATAACTACCACCCAGGCAATCGAAGCAGAAGTGTGGGCAAAATTCCTCCCCTCACTTTTCCCATCATGACTTCTTTGCTTTCCAGATTACCTCTTGACTTTGACACAAGCTCCTGAACAGACAGACTTTACATTCAAGGGCAGAAGGCAATGAATAAGATCTCCACCTACTTTTTATTTTTAACTCTTACCTTCCATTTTTTAATCAATACCAATTGCTGATTCCAAGGCAAAAGAGCAATAAGGGCTGGGCAGTTGGACTAGTCCAGGGTCACATAAGCTAGAAAGTGTCTGATGCCAGATTTGAACCCAGAATTTCCCATCTCTAGGCCTGGATCTCTATCCACTGAGCCACCTAGCTGCCCTATTCCATCTACTTTTGTTTTTGATGGGACATATTTTAGGTAGGCATGGCTGCAATCTACATTCTTTTCACTCAAACTCAACTTCTAAACTTCCCAGTTTCCAGGGCACTACAATACTGCTAGCATCCAAGGTTCACAAGCTCAGTATTATTATCCTTGATTCTTTACTTTCCATTGTCCCACACTTCTTATCAATTATCAAACCTCCACAATATCTCTTGAATTTGCTTGCTACTCAATATGCATATAGCCATCACCCCAGTTTAGATTCTTTATCAACTTTTCTCTTTAATGCTGCAATAGTCTCTTAATTGTCTCCTGCCTTAAGGATCTTTGCTTCCAATCCATCCTACAGACAGCTGCTAAATTGATATTGCTTGATTTCAGGGATGACCATATCACTTCCTTACTCAATAAACTCCAGTGACTTCCTAATGACTCTAGAATCAAATCATGTTCCATTTTTATCTCTTGTTTTTTAATTTCTATTTTGTATATTATAAAGTATGTAATCATTATTCCAGTTGTACATTTTTGCAATTTATAATAGTAGTAGTTACATAACAGTTTAAATTTCACTTTGCAGTTTACACATATTATTAAATTTGCTATGCAGTTTACAAATATAATTACAAAAATTACAAATATTACAAAAAATTACAAATATTATCTCATTTCACACTCACAAAAACTCTGTAGGTAGATACTATACACACATCTTATAGAAGAGGAAACTGAGGCGGAGAAGTAAGGTGATTTGCCCTTATCACATCTGTACTAAATGAGGAAAGATCTCAACTGAGGGTCTGTCCCAATTTTAAGCCTAACACTCTCTCCTCTGGGTTATTTAGCTGACACTAAAATATACACATTTAGGGAAGGTCCTTTTTTTTTTCTTTAAATAAATGGAATACATGGTTAGGAAGGTTTAGAGACTATTGCTCCAGTCAATTGAGCTAATGTTACTATTCCAAACCAGATGTTCAGATTCCAATTTTAGCACTCTTTCCTCTACACACCATGAGTTCAAGCATCATCTTTTTGCTTAATCCAGTAAAATCCAGTTGAGAAGTGAGTAATTTACACAAGAGTAGTGAAGCACATTAATTAAGACTTTCCCACAAACACAGGCTTTGCCAAGGAGCTTTTTTCCTTCTATTAAATAGCAATTACTCAAAGTCCTTCCCTTGGGCAGCCAATTTTGTGACCTTTTGAGTAGCAGGTTTGATCCAATTGGTGCTACCTGAGCTGTTTTTCAACACTCCCTAGTGAGAAGGAACATTTTCCCAGCATTTCTTTAATTGCATTTAGCAAAGTATGTGCCCCTTCTTCCCCATTACAGACTAAATGGAACTATATGTCATGGCAAATCCCAGAAGCCTTTGCTCAGAAGTTATTTACATCTAGACCTGACAAAGGTCCAATAAAGACTGTGAATTTATATCATTTTCCCTCTTCTTTCCTTTTCCTACATGATGCCCTCGCATTTTACACAAGTGTCTAGTTCCCAGAGACTGGCCTTGGCTATTCAGAAACATGATGCCAGTCTTTCTGTGGCAATGCTCCACCCTTTACATCTGACTTTAGGTTTGACCCTTTCCCACCAGATATCAATTCCATAATGAACACATGTAGAAAATGTCAAAGTCAATTCATCCAAAGTGTAACAAAACAGAAATCAGAATCAGTGTGCAAAATGGTATTTGAAATGCTTGTAATCTAAGATCTAGCCTTATGCATGTATGTAGAGATAGAAATATAGATAATAGATGCGTACACGTATGTGTGGATAAATAGATATGTAAGTATCTACATGCACATGTGTGTATATATGTGCATATATGTACACACATAGTTACACACCTATGTATATAGCTGCATATACACATATAGATATACATATATGGTATATGGCATAGACATATAATGTATGCAGGTAAATGAGGTATATATAATCTTTGACATGTTAGAAGTAGGTAGCCAATGGTAAAAGACCCAATAGGGATTTGATGCTTACATGGTCTCAGATTGCAATACATTTTGTAAGGATGAGATTTGTGCAAGGGGAATGGAACAAAAGGAGCCAGAGAAGGAGTGGCTGACAGTTGGTGACAGTTACTGGCAGTTGAGACTAGAGAGAATTCTGGGAAATTCTCCAGGGGAGGAAGGAGAAGAAAGGTGTTCTGGTGGAGGACTGTGAGGAGAGAGGAGGTAGACAACCCAGCTTGGATCCAGTCCTGAGGGCTTCCTGAGGATCTTTCTTTTGGAAACTGAACCCTGATTCCCTCATCAGAGACATCCTATCACATCTCTCCCATCAAGACTTCAACCATCGAGTGAGATAACTTTTTGGACTCCATTTTGGGAGCGATCTCTTAGTCTCCTTCACCCATTACCAACCTTGCTGAAAGACCCCCTTTCAGTCAAAACTTACAGTTATAGAAAAGAATAAAAACAGAAAACTAGAAATAGAAACAGAAGGAGAAGGAGTGAGGGGAGAAGCTTAGAAGTGGGAACCATTAAGGTTCCCACCTAAGTGATGGACTCCATAGGAATAAAGAAGAGGATACCCCAAATCCCTCTGCCCTTCACCCCTTTCCCCAATCCCTGAATTGTGAATAATAAAAACCATTTATTAGTCAGATAGCATTCCAGAGTGCCTGAGAGACAACAAGGGAGTGGGGAACCACAGCTTGGACTGGCTGCCTCAATCTTGGAGCCAGACCACCTGCTGTGAAGTTGACTGACCTCAAGGGAGGCTTGTGTGAACCCTGCCCTCATTCAGAATTGGATTGGGGTACCAAATACCTCATCTTATAGGGAAGCCTTGCTCACAACTCCTGTGGGGCAGCATGACCATCCAGGTCACCCAGTTTTGGGGTGACATCCCCTCAAAGTCTCCCAGTGAATATTCTGCCTGAGGGCAGAGCTAGAAGAGAGTCTCACCACATAGACTCTCCCCTCTTTCAAACTTTTGTTACTAACTCTTATTATTACAATAGCTGCACATACAAATATAGATATACATATATGGTATATGACATAGACATATAATGTATGTAGGTAAATGAGGTATAACTTCTGGCATGTCAGAAGTAGGTAGCCAATGGTTAAAGACCCAATAGGGGCTTGATGCTTACATGGTCTACTGAAATGCATAGAAGTATGACTGATATCTACACAATACATCTGTACCACCAAAGCAACATTAAAACATTGAATTTTAAAAGCTAAATATGACCTTAGAAACTATGAAATACAAACATTTCACTGACCAAATTTTACAAACAAGAAAACTGAGGCATAGTGCAAGGACAGAGAGTGGTAGAACCAAGACTAGAATCTAAATTTTTGGATTCCTTTCTCAGCTCTGTGATTTACTACTATGACCTTGAAAAAAATCATGAATAAGACTCCTTTGGTGGGGTCTTAATTTTCTTACCCATATAATGTCAGAGTTAAGCTAGATAATTTCTAATGACCCTTACATCCTATCATATAGGTCCAGTGACATCAGGGGATCCATTAGATTAATTAACTCATGTGTAGTTCAATAAAGTTATACAAAAAGAAGATTAAGTCAGTCAAACTATTTCTGTTCTGTTGAGAAGAAAGTTTTCTTCCTTTCCTCCATTGAGAGGTAAGTTTTCTTTCTCTCTTATTAGAAAATTTGGGGATGCCATTCTGCACGCCTTTGAGAGAGTATGGGACATCCCTCAGGATACATTTAGGGTCTGAAGTCACGTTTGATCGTTCTGTTCTTTATCATCCTACTCTCTCCCATGGAGCTCTCCTCAACTATCAGATATTTGTTTCTCAGATCAATTAAAGGAAAGAAATGGAACAAGACCTTTCCATCAGAGCATCACAGAATGCATCAAAAAAGTTGATTTGGAAAGGATCTCAGCTTCCCCAGAGACTCCCATGACCTGAATGAATCCTCACCATAGCACACATGACAAGTGATCATCCAGCACCTGTTGGAAGACCTTCAGGGAGGTGTCAACCACCATCACCACCACCCAGGGCAGCCCACGGCACATCTGAATAACTCTAATTATCATCAAATAATAAGCAATCAGTTTAAAGAGCATTTATTAAGTACCTGCTAGGTATTATGAACTATGCCAAGTATGAGGGACACAATGACAAAAAACCTATTTCAAGCCATAAAAGAACTTACATTTTTAAAGGAGAAATTATGTATGTACATACAATTTAAATGCAAACTCTAAATTTAAAAAAGAATATAAACTAATTCATTCAGAACATTTTCCTTATATCAAGTAAAACTGGTATACACCCATTGCTATTGATTCTTCTCTCTGAGATCAAATAGAACAAATCTAATTCCTTCAAAAGACATCATTTTATATTTTTTAAAATAGCTAGCACATATTGCTTGAGTCTTCTGTAAGGCAAGCATCCCCATTTCTTTCAAATGAACCTCAAGTAATGTGAACTCAAGACCATTTATGAACCTAATTACCTTTTTCAGGATGTTGTTCTGAGATTTTTTAATGTCCTCAACTACCATTTCTAGGAACAAGTATGATGCCAATTGTGTCATCTGACTAGGTCTGAGAACTTTTAATCCACTAAGACCCTCAGATCTTTCAGACAAATTACTGTTTGATCATACCTTACTCTTATTGGTCTTGTAAAGTTGATTTCTTGTAATTACTATTACTTTACAATTACATTTATCTAGTACAGTGATGGGCAAACTTTTTAAAGAGGGGGCCAAAGGAAAGGAAATGCTCATTTGTCAGTCTGTTTCTAAGGCAACTCTTTCGAAGTTTCATTGTATTGTATACTACTCATTGTATTCATCATATTAGGAATAATGTGGCCCAGCCAGATAGAACATTTCAGGGGGCTGCATCTAGCCCCGTGGGCTGTAGTTTGCCCATCACTCGCTGATCTAGTGGTAATAGTCAGAGTTACACAGTGAGAGGAATGAGCTCAAGGCAGGTGGTAATGAAGTATAAAAACTTTATTTAACTTGATCAACTCTCCAATCAGTAATAGGGAGAGATTCTACTTGCTCTGTAGAAAGAATAACGCAGAGCAATGGATTGAACTTTTGTAGATACAGATTTTAGTTTGTTATATTATAGAACTTTCTAATAATTACAACTCTAATCCTAAACTTTGCTGTACTCATTCCTTTATAAGGTCATAAATTCCATATTACTTCATTAATAAAGTATAATGATTATAGTAATATTAATAAATTAAAATAATTATTAACAGCTCACATGTGAGAATGTATGTTCTGGTAAATGTTTAACAGCAGATTTTCCAGGAAAAAATAAATAGCTCACTTTTAATTCTAATATATATTATTAACATTTTCTCCAACACCTTAAGTCTAGGCAATTAACAAAAGAATAAATTGACCCTGGCTTGTATTTGCTGATTTCCAAAGTGAAAACGTTCATATTGTAAATTCATTTTTAATGGAGAAATGTTCTGAGCTGACTTGAGCTGGTTCCAGCACAACCCTGATATATGACAGTCTCTTAAAGCTTAGATATATTATATAATATATTATAACATGTTACAATATATATTATAATATAATAGTCTATAATAAAGCTTAGATATATTATAGTCTCTTAAAGCTTAGAAACCTCATTACTTACAACAATCCTGTGAGTAGGTGGTGCCTGGTTACAGAACTCTGAAGTTCAGAGGTAACCACTAGTGAGAGGAAATCCCATCAACAGTTACTAGTTGGACTAGATAATATCAGAAGTCCTTTTTCAATAGTGTTATTGTGCATAGATAGCAAGATTTTCATTGTAATCTGAGTAAAGTATTTGTAGTAGGCTGGGGTGGAGAGATGGAGGAAAGAGGGAGGGAGGGAGAGAGAGACAGGAAGAAAGAGAGAGAGAATCAGAGTCACAAGCAATTATTGAGTGCCAATTATGTACCAAAGACTGTTAGGTGCTAAAGCAAAAATCGGAGTTTCTGCATTCAAAAAGATTACATTCTTCTGGAGGAAGCAATATATTCACCAACAAGCATATGCAAAAAAAAAATATATATACATATATATAAAAAATATTGGAAAGATACACCAACAGGCTGAATGGGGGAGGGAAGTTCAAGGAAGAATTCATTTAGGAGGAAGCATTTGAGCTGAGCTTTGAAGGAAACTTGGGATTCCAAGAAATGAAGATGAAGAGAGACGACTTGGTAGGGCATTTCAGATTGTTGATTTAAAAGTATGCTTGTTCCTAAGGAGAGGCAATGAAGTCATTTTTGCTGGACTATAGAATATGTGAGGAGGAATAATTCATGATGAGCCTGAAAAGGTAGGTAGGGTGGGGCCATGCTGTGGAGAAAAAGGAAAGTGAGAGACAGTGACAGAGAGGGAAAGAGTCAGAAGGAAAGATTCCTATGTTCCAGGTTTGATCATTGCTGGTTCATTTTTCCCTTCTTCCTTCTCTTCTAGGTGCTCGTCCATAGAATGTCTTGTTATTATATGTGTTGAATAAGTACACAAACTCTTGTGGGAATGGCCATGTATTCTCATACCATTTTGTTGAGTCATATGTCTGACACCCTGAAGCTCTGTCCCAGAGAAGCCAACATCAGTGTAATAGTCCAGAGCTCCAATGTGTCAAAACCAGCTCAATGTCACCACGGAGAGAAGAGCAAAGAGAATTTAAAAATTGAGGGCAGGAAGCAATTGGGCCTCTGGATTTTCAGTTTCTGAGCTTTTTCTTTTCTGATTTGGCCATCTCTGGCAATCCAGGGCCTCAGACAGGCAGCTAAATAGAGAATAAGATCCACCATAAAGTTAGAAATGCTGAAATCTCTCACTCTCCCATATCCATTCCTCTCTCTTTATTAATAAATGCTTACAAATCTGGTAATAAGCCTCCAGATTAATTGTTATTTATAACAGTACCTAGTTAATTCCATCTGGGCTATCACAGAAAGAGGCTGGAAGAAGAGGAGGAATGGAGTGGGATGGCAGTGTCTCAGAAGGAAACAGAATAATATTCATCAAGGTGTCCTGCCAACCTTGTCTGTTGTCTAGGAAATGTGAAAATAAAGTAACAGTCAGATAGACAAAGATAAGCAGGAGAAAGAGAAAAGAAAGAGTGAAAGGGTTGGGGGGGGAGGGTGGAGATTGCTGAACAGAGACCAAGAGACATTAAAAGAGAATTTGTTCCAAAGATTCAGATGAAAGCTATAAAATCCAGCCAGATTCTACCAGTTAATAGGGAGAATGGAAGGCAGGATATATTTCATTCTCTCTTCTGCCCTCTAGTTACCATTTGAGTTGGAGCAAATCACTTATCCTGAATTTGCCCAGGGGTAAGATAATGATTACTCAACTCCCAGTTCTTTTGCTTGGACTGATTAATTAACATTTTTTTTTTAAAGCCTGAAGACATCAAGAGCATGATTACTCTTTCACTACAAGGACTATAGTTAGTTCCTTTGCCAATTCGGAGCATCATTCCAGCAACCCTCAAATCAGTTATAATATACCCTCCATCTATGAGTTGGCCCTGGGAGTTGTTCCTCATCTGATTTCTTTTGCTAAAAACTAATTAAAATCAATTATGGTAACATGGCATTGACTGGCCTGGTTTTTTACTGGTGCATAACAAAGAGACTGAAGAAAAGTCTTCAAGAATAATGTATTGCTTGTTTTTACTCCAAGAATTGCAGTTGTCTGTTCCCAGTGAATGAACAACAGGAATTTCAAAAGCCTTGACTTCAAGCATAACTAAGTGTCTTCCATCAAGCAGCTATATTAGGGACTTGATGAACATTTCTCCATTCTCTAAACTGCATGAGCTAGTGCTTTCTCCGCAGGATCATTTTAATCCCACTCATGTCTAACCTACTAAAACAGATTCGCAGAATCTCAGGGTTGGAAGTAACCTCAGAGGTCATCCAGTCTAACTGTACCTGCAGAGCCTTGCAATTCAACCTTTTTTGCTCCTTGGGGACAAGTAAAAAAAAAAAAATACATACACAACCACTTAGGGGACATGATGGATAATGTGATGGAGTCAGAACAAGCCGTAGTTAAAATCTGGCTTCGTACATATACTGGCCTTGTGACCCTGGGCAAGTCACTTAATCTCTGTCTGCTTCAGGTTCCTCATGTGTAAAATGATGATGATAATAGCACCTTACCTCCCAACATTATTGTGAAGATAAAATATAAAATCGTGAAGTGCTTTGCAAACTATAAAGTGCTATATAAACACAATTATTATTTATGATTATTCCTCAAGTTTGGAGATTCTGTGAACAGTGAGGATATTCAGGCACTGACTAACAATAGATACCTAATATTTGAGTGATTATTAAAACCACAAGAAGATAGACATTTGGGGAAAAGACGTTCCATTAAATTTTCCTCCTATGTTTGATCATACAGTGAAAGTGGCTTTTAAGTTCTCAAAGGCTACGCCCAGGGAAGCATCAGATTTGGCAGGTCCTACAATGTTTGAAAACTTCCATGTATTGGCACAACAATGTGGCTGGCATCCAAAAGCGAACTCTTTAGGAAAGGCTTATGGCCAGGAGGCTTGTTACCATGTGGTGAACTTTTAGGCATCACATTTACTCCTAAAACCATCTACCAAAGTCTAGAATATTTGTGATTCCTTTCAGTGACTGGAGTTTCCAGATGCATAATAGAGGGAGAAAAAGAGGGAGAAGGAAGGAATGAAGAAAAGGCACAAGGGCAGAGAATGGGAGGGAGTGGAAGAGGAAGAAGAGGGAGAGGAAAGGAGAGGGAAAGAAAAGGGAGGAGGAGGTGAAAAGGGAGGGAGAGGAAAAAAACAAAGGAAAAGGAGAGGGAAGAGGGAGACAGAGGGAAACAAAGAAGAGAAAGAGGAAGGGAGGAAGAGAGAAAAATTATTTAATATTTACTATATTCTATACACTGTTAAGTTATTGAGGCATAAATATAAGCAATCATGGGAGACTCTACCCTCAAAAAGCTTACATTTTAATAAGGGAAGACAATATATAAAGAGGAACTGAAAATTGGGATGGGGGGCAGGGTAGGATAGGATACATGTGCCAAGGCAAGGCTGCTTACAAAGAGAAATTAAGTGAATGAAATGGAGAATTTCAAAGACAAGGCAGCAGTGAAGGGAGGTATGGCTGAGGACTTTCATAAAGTGGCACTCTGGCTCCTGAAAGGAGGTCTCAAGGTACATAGATCTAGGAGGGGAAAGGCTGCTGGCCTGAAGGTGAAGAAGTCTTTCAGTGAGTTGACTTGGGAGTGACAAGAACATAAATAGGGGCTCCTAAAGAAATGATGGCTGGATGATGAAAGGTGCCTCTAAAAGGCCCAGTACCTGGCCTTCTGACAATTACAATTATAAATCTTTCTCAGATCCCTACAGCTTGTCTCTTCTCTGTCTATCTACCTTGCCCTGGAAATTATGGTCATATCCAAATATGTCTCAAAATTGCCATGTTCCCTTGGTGGCTGGCTGTGAGGAATAAAATACCATATTTATCTCACCCTCCTCTCTTAAGTTTCCACATTTGGCCTCAGTTTCGTGACTTTCTTCACATTTGCATTCATTTACATTTCCTGTACCATTTAGAAAATAATTCAAGGGGTTTATAGGTCTATTTAATTTGCTAACATTCAGTGTTCTTAGATTGTTCCCATCCACTTTAGACTCTTCTGACTTCTGCTGAAATACACTGATGTCTCATCATAGTATGGCATCGACCCCAGGGGCTTGCATGCTTTGCAATTTGATTGAAAATTCAGTGAGGTCCATTAAGCCAGAGCAGCTCTGATGGTTGGCCCAGTGTCAGATTAGTTCTTCAGTCACCTAAGGGCCAGCCTAGCTAAGCTCCGAGAGGGTCATCACTAGAAGGATAGTCATTACATAATGATTTTTTTTCAAATCACGATTTTCCTTTAATTCATGCAACAAGATTTTATTAAGTATTCGCTATGTACAAGGCACTGTGCTTAGGTGCTAGAGAAACAAAGACAAAAATGAGCTTACATTCTATTGGAACTTATGAGACTTCCTACCAAAAGCATGGAATACATGCCTTATAGCCCTCTATACAGTTTGATTCCTATTTCTATCACCCATTATGCTTTCAAAACAATAGCATCTATCTCCTACTGGCCCATTTTACCCACATATTTTTAAGAGAACAAGTACATCTCTAGCATCCAGACTAGGACCAGTTTGGTCTTCTAGAGGTGATTATGCCTGCTACCCATTGGGTTGTATTCATTGGCATCCCTCCTTTCTCTGCCCCTACCTTTGGCTGTCCTTTGCTCTATAATCCCTAGCATATCCAGTCTTCTTTGCCATACCCTCTCTAGGTACACTCCATAATAGCTCCAGTTTTTACAAATAATAACATTCCCCAATTTGATCTCTTATTTTATTTATCATTCTTAGTTTAAAACATTTTTAAAGAATTTCCAAAAATCAGATCCATTCTGAAAATTAAAATTTTGTCACTTTTTATCAAAGGGAAAGTTCTGCAGGTTCTCTGGCCCTGTCTTCTGAATAAATCCTTTCCTTCCTGTACTTAAACTTTATTAATTTCCTTTCTCCTAAACTTCTACCATTATTTATGGACTGTACTAAAGAATTAGAGACTCCCTGAGCTGTTAAGTTGAAAGGAAACTTAGAGATTATTTAATCAACTTCCTATCTGAAAAGTGAGTCTGCTCATTCATAAGCCCCCAAAGTGGGAATAGACCTTCTGCTCAAACACATTTGATAATAGGAAACTCAGTACCTAAGTAGGCAGCCTATTCCATTTTCAAACTTGTTAGGTATACCTTGCTGTTGTTCAGTCATTTTAGTTATGTCCAATTTTGTTGTTTTTTTAAACCCTTACCTTCCATCTTAGAATCAATACTCAGTATTGGTTCCAAAACAGAAGAGCAGTAAGGGCTAAGCAATGGAGGTTAAATGACTTGCCAGGGTCACATAGCTGGGAAGTGTCTGAGGCCAAATTTGAACCCAGGAGCTTCTGTCTCTGAGCCTGGCTCTCAATTCACTGAGCCACCCAGTTGTCCCCCATGTCCAACTCTTCATGACCCCATTTGGGGTTTTCTTGACAAAGATATTAGAATGGTTTGTCATTTCCTACTCCAGTTCATTTTACAGATAAAATACTGAAGCAAAAGGTTAAGTGATTTGCCTAAGATCACATAGTTAGTATATGTCTAAGGTCAGATTTGAACCGAGGAACAGGAGTCTTCCTAATTCCAGGTCCAGCACTCTGTCTACTGTGCCATATAGCTACCCCTTCCCACTATTACCTAGACTATTTGATGTAATCAAGAAAGTAAGGGGAAGATAAACCAATGAGATTATGTTCCTGTGTTAGCATAAAATGAAAACATGTATCTGTACCCTTTAATAAGTATGAAGAAATTCTCTTTGATGAGATTAAAAGGCTGTCACCATTGGATCTCAAAAGCTAGACTATATTCTTGACACCCTTTTAAAAAAGAAACAGTAGAGGCAGAGGAAGCAAGAAGCATGGCCTCTGGTAGCAGAGAAAAGAACATAGATTCAAGGGGGAATTAGTCCTGGGAATTGGGACTAGAGCGTTGGAGAGGACCAGACCCAGGGAACTCAGAAGAATGATCAACTCAGCAAAAATATGGAAGCTCACTCCATTTATGGGGAAAGTGTTGAATAGATGTTGGCCTTTACTACATCATTTTAGTAAAAGGCTTAATTTAGTTCTTTGTGTTTACTGACTAGTAGAGTCTGATAAATTGTAGTTTTAGGAGTTCAAATCCACAGAGTATATTTTGATCTAGGAAATAGTAGTCACCCCCACCCCCATCTTCCATGGATTCAATCCCTTAGAGGGTATGATGGAGAAAGAGAGGAAGCCAAAAGGAGTAATACACAGAAAACTCTAATTTCCAAGAATGTATTAATGTTGTGTCTAAAACTGTTTCCATATAACATCATCTATTGATTCTAAATCTTCCTTTCAAAGAATTTATCCTATTTTTAATATATGACCATGTACTAACATTTAAGATATTTACATGTGTACACATACATACATATATGTTCTACATTTAAACATGCACATATGTAAATACAGACAAGAAGTAGAGTCTAGCATCATGAATAGAGGGCTAGCCTTAGAGTCAGAAAAGAATTAAGTTCAAGTCCTATTTCTATCACATGCTAGTTTGTGATCATTGGAGAGCCACCTCTCAGTGTCCCATACAACTCTTAAAGACTTTAAGAAAGGGGCAGGTAGGTGGCTCAATGGATATAGAGCCAGGCCTAGAGACAGGAGCTTCTAGGTTCAAATCTGGCCTCAGACACTTCCTAGCTATGTTGCCATGGACAATTCACTTAAACCCCCATTGCCCAGGCTTACATTTCTTCTGCCTTGGAACCAATACCTAGTATTAATTCTAAGATGGAAGGTAAGGGTTTTTGTTTTTGTTTTTGTTTTTAAGTCTTTAAGTAATAGAGCAATTGTCAATCTATATAACACAGGGTTTGTACCTATGATTTTTATTGGTAGAGGTCTGTATAAGAGACTATCGCATATGTGTTGGAGGGGGCTGCTCCCTTCCCACTGTCTATCATGCCTAAGGATATTTTTTCACATCATTAACCCCTCTGCCAGCAGCCCAATGGGAGTGCTTCCTCCCTCCCTTCTGGGGTAAGGGGACAGCTCACATGCAGTGTGAGGGTACAGTGTGGGCACTTGGTCTCTAAAAGGTTTGCCATCACTGGTAGAGGTGAATCCTGGTATGGAAACTCAGTATGCAGAGAGATGATAGAAATAGAAATAGATGAGAGATACCTATTCATGTGTAAACATAAAAAAATAGATGTGTGTATAAACGCATTAGAAATACAAATTTATTATCTAACTATATGTAAAAGAGAAGATACATTTCCTTTAAATTTGAGAGAAACTGAGGATGAGGAGGAAAAATACAGAGGAGGGGAGAAGATAAGGAGAAAGAGACTTCATCAGAATATTTCATCTTCCTTTTCTAAGATATCTGTCTGAGGTTACTATTGAAATATGTGTCAATCGTGGAAGGAGCATTAACATTTTAATGATTCTTTCTACCACCCACTGCCTATCCTTTACCTAGCATACTTCTCATGACAAGCCAAAAATCCCTTTCTCTACTTTTCAATATTGAGTATAGTTTAAGATAGAGGGTACATCGTTTTAGGATTACAAATCTTCCCCTCATTCAAATATTTTTATTTCACAATACTTTTTGTTAGCCCATAGTATAGCCAGCAGACAATTTTATGACCCACAGGATCCTTCCTGGCCACTGCAACTATAAAACATAATTCACTTGTCTATCCATATTGAGGAAAATCAGGTTATTATTTTGATTGAAATTATCTGATGGGGATAGTGAATCACATCATCACATGGTTATGCAATCAAGCTGACAGAGAAAGATTGCCATTGTCTTTACTTCATGGATTTACCACAGATTCTGTAAGAATTAAAATGGGTTTGACAAATATAAGTATTAAAAAATTATTGTCATTGCCATTTATAAAAATTAACTCATCACGAGGCTATTAATAGCTTTAATAGCTTTATTACAGCAAGAGAGAGATAGTAAAGGGAGAAAAGTAGGAAGGAGGTAGAAAATATTGCCTAGCTAAACACCCTAAGTCCATATCAGAGTTCCTCCAGACCAAAGAGCATCCAACCAAAGACAGGAGAAGAGTCAAAGAGCCAGTGTCTTTGGCCAGGGTCATCTCAACCCAAGTAAGTCACTGAAGCTGAACTCCTAGAACCACCAACACAGAATCTCCAGTGCAGAAATGCTCCAATGCAGAAGTCCTCTTTCTGCTAGCAAGAGCCACCAAGGCAGCAGAATCCCTCCAACACAGAAGTCTCCAACCCATAATGAATGACCAGCTCTCCAATCTTGCCTTTTATAACCCTTTTTCCATGTCACTTCCTGTCTTTCTGGTTTCTACTTCCTTTCACTGTGGGCTGGTCTATCACATCTTAGGAACCAATCATAGTTTCCTAATTTGCCTGGCACTGCCTGGGGAGCAGTGCTTGTGGGATCCACTTCTGGTCTTTGGTCTTTGAGGGTGTGAACTTCCTTTTCTAGTAAAAGGTTCTCCAAGTTTTGACTAAGTGTGAAAAGAGGGGCACTCCAAGTTCTTGATTGATTAAGTTAAAATAAACAAAGGAAGATAATTTCCTTTCCCAATTCTGCTACTTCTTTCAATTAAAAGTGAAGAACTACCAGATGATAATAACTGGACTATCATCTTCTCCTGGGTTTGGCAATCAAATCTTGGATGAAAAAGTAATTTGGGGCAAGACCACTCTATTGTGATCCTATGCATTCCAAGCATGGTTTCACTAAATTCTGTTGTTGTCAATTAGTATCCTTTACTTTTATAGAATCTTAGAACTGAATTGCTTTTTATGGATGGAAAAGAGGGATAAAGAAACTGTTTACTGAAATCCTTTCTGTTTCCTACTGCAAAATCCCTGGGCTTTCAAACACCTGAAAGGTTTTGAAATCTACACTTGTCATTTTCAAATAATCACCATTTTAGATATTGAGTGAGTGTCATTTCTGAAATGCTTTGTCATCATAGACTCACTCATACCAGAAGACAGACTTTCTGTCTCTCAGGAGAGTACCAGTACCACAATACTCAAACATCCAAGGAAAAGAAATACACATGTTACAGTCACATAACCCAGTTCTTGGCTGACTTTCTGTAGATGGGAGAACAAGAGGTGAAATTTTTTAAAAATCTCATAGGAAGAGAACTTCCTGAGAAGCCTACACAATGTAGCTCTCAACTTTCTGAACCCTTTCCTACAAAACTACCAAATCTGCCTAGAAGCAACAATGCTGAGACTTGCTTATTTGTCCACTAGCAGTAGTCACAGCCCATCTTCTCCTTTAAAACCTCAGGTATCTATGTCACACATATGTGGACTAATTAAAGCAATATAAATGCAGTATAAGTGATGCCAACTCCATTATATCCCCTATCTGCTGAACAAAAACATGCAGTCCTTCTTCATGTTCATTCAAATACAGACTTGGATACAGCTTTGATAGCATTACAGGTAAAGTCTGAGACCTCCTGGGGGCTCCTAAGAGTGACATTTTAGCTTTTGATAAAAAAAAATCCCATTACTGATCTATCAGAATCTACTGATAGTATATCATGTTTCTCTGCAATATGAATTATTCATTAATTCACTATTTTAAGGCAGTTGTGTTAATTAAGAGAAAAAAACCCTTTGAATCTTCAAATGAAATATGTTTTGCTGTCTCTCCATTTTCTTAATATAATTTTTCATCTATAAAGGAAAAGTAAAGACTGAACAATGATTTGAACAATTCAATAATCTAACAAGGTCATCCTAGACAAATCAAATCAGCAGTGATAAATCTGAGGAGGAGAAATGAATTTTCTCAAAAAATACAACCCAATTTAATAAGCCTCTATTAAGTGACTAAAAACAGTGGGTGGCATAGTGAATAGAGCACTTGGCCTGGAGTCATGAAGTCCTTAGTTCACATATGGCTTCAGACATACTCAATAGCTATGTTATCCTGAACAAGTTTGCCTCAGTTTCCTCATCTGTAAAGTGAACTGAAGAAGTAATTGGCAAATCACTCCAGTAACCTTGCCAAGAAAACCTTAATGGGATTCATAAAGCGTAAGACATGACTGAAACGTCAAAAAAAAAAAAAAAAGATGACTACTATATACAAAGTACTGTTCTAGGCAACTCGACTATAAAGACAAAATGATAAACAACTTCTGTTTACATTTTACTGAGAGGAAAGAATATATAAAGAGATAAGAATATTCATGATGATTTAAGGAGGAGAGAGAGCTCTACCAATTAAGATGATATGGAATGGATTTTGATAGGAGGTGAATAATGAGCTGAACCTTGAAGAAAGCTAGGAATTATAGGAAATCAAGTTGAGGAGAGAAAGCTTTCCAGGTAAGGGGCAAAGCCTGAGAAAAGGTACAGAGAGAGAGGTTGGAATACTGAGTTATAGGAAAAGTAAGCAGAGTTCCTGGGCTGGAGTATAAGACCACATTTTGACAAGTTTTAAATACTAAATTGGATTATTTTAATTTTATCCTAGAAGCAATAGAGAATCAATATTTGGTTTTTGTTTTGAATTTTGTTTTTCACTGATGTTTAAGCTATTATGTGAATATTGCTTCATAGACCTCTCTGGTTTCTTTTTTTAAATCACACTATCTGTTTATTGGAAAAATCATATCACATAGCTATTTAAATGTGTTGTAACAACTTTCAAATGAACATATAACATGAAGTTGGATCTTTTATTGTGAGAAAAGGATAAAACTGAATAATTCTTTTGCAGTACACAACTCACTCTGAAAACTTTCTTCTATTAAACTATTAGTACATTCCTTAGGAAAACAAAATTCAATTTTTGTTATTATAAATGTGTAATAAATTATAACAAATGTGTTTATCCAAGAGAAACAAATTCTCACATTAGCTATTCCCCAAAACCAATGTCTCATTCTCCCCTTTCTCCTTTCCACCTTTTCACCTTCCCCAAGAAGGTACAAGGTAATATGACATAGGCTAAACATATATTATCATATAATATATATTTCCCTGCCCAGTATGTTGTGAAATGCACTGCTTAGACTAGAGAAAAATTTCACGGAGGAAATAAAATGAAGAATGGTATATTTCAGTCTATATTTAGCTTCTATATGTTTCTTCTCTGGTTTTGGATATCATTTTTTTCATTGTAAGTCCATTGTAAGTCCTTTGAGGTTGTACTGGATCCTTGCCTTGTTAATATTTAAGTTGTTCACAGTTGATCATCATACATTATTATTGCTTCTGTGTACGATGTTCTCCTAATTCTGCCCACTTCACTTGATGGTCAGATTTTGGCAGCTATGTGAAGGAAGAATTGGAAAAAGAAAAATCTGGAAAGTCAAGAATCTAATTGGAAGAATTTCTTCCAAGGGGTAGTAATTGGATGAAAAATAGCAAGGCTTAAACTTAGGTAGTTGTGTCATATGGGTGAAAAGAAAAGGACAAATGCTAGGTGTATACTGTAGAGCTAAAACTGACAAGAACTAGCAACTTATTCAATATGGTGTGACAGAGGGAAAAACATAGAATAATGCCAAGATTCTAAATCTATATGACTAGAATGATAGTGCTTTCCTCAACTTCAGTGGAGAAGTATTAAGAAAGAGTAGATTCACGGGGCAGCTGGGTAGCTCAGTGGATTGAGAGCCAGGCCTAGAGGTCCTAGGTTCAAATCTGGCCTCAGACACTTCCCAGCTGTGTGACCCTGGGCAAGTCACTTGACTCCCATTGCCTACCTTTAACACTCTTCCAACTATAAGTCAATACACAGAAGTTAAGGGTTTAAAATAAAAAAAGAAAAAGAAAAAAAAAACAAAGAGTAGATTCAGGAGGAGAGAGAGGATAATGAGTTCTATTTTGGAAATGTTAAGTTGGATATGCCTATAGGATATCCAGTTATAAATACCTAATAGACCTTTGGGGAAGCAATTCAAGAACTCAGAAGCAAGACAAGTGTTATAGATTTATATCTGGGATTATCTATATAGAGTTGATAGATGAACTCATAGGAGCTGATGTGATGACCAAGACCAAGAATTTACAGGAGAGAGAAGAGATGATGGACTAGGATAAAGCCTTGGGGTCAACATATGGCTAGTTGGTAGGACATGGAGAGTGAGTCAGCTAGCAAACTGAGAAAATGTGGTCAATCAAGGAGAAGAGAGCCAGGAGAAAGCAGCCTCATAAATGCTAGAAGCCAGCATGTGACAGTTTGAAAAGTGACAGCAATAAGTGTAGATAACATTTTCTAGAAGTTTAGCTATGAATGATTTTCTCATCTTACCTGGTTTGCCTTTGTACAAATATTCCCAAATTGATAGATTTTGCATTTCTTCTCTCACAACCAGTGTTTCACTTGAACAGAGCCCCTAGGTACACATGTACTATAATGGGACATTAATTTTTAGAAAGGTGGGGAGGGGCATCTGGGTGGCTCAGTGGATTGAGAGCCAGGCCTAGAGACAGGAGGTCCTAGGTTCAAATGTGGCTTCAGACACTTTCTAGATGTGTGACCCTGGGCAAGTCACTTAACCCCTATTGCCTAGCTCTTACTGCTCTTCTGACTTGAAACCAATACACAGTATTGATTCCAAGACAGATTCTAAGACAGAAGGTAAGGATTAAAAAAAAAAGAGGATACGTGGTACAGGAAAAAGAATATTGGACTTAGAATTAGCACACCTGATTTTTAGTCCCTTCTTTGAGATACTAGTTGTGTCAACTTGAGTGAATTTTATTTCCTCTCCAAGATTCATTCTCACCTGTAAAATAGGGATGTTGGACTAGATGAATCTCTGAGACCTCTAAAAATTCTCCTACCTTTAAAATTCTCTCAGTCCATGATTACATCAAACCAAAAGTAAGAATATAAAATCACCTTCAAATTGATTAAAATATGGAGGACAGAACAGAGTTATGAAAACTTATAGATAGCTACATTAGGAAGTAATGGCTACCACATCCTTTTTCTTCTGAGAAAGAATGGTCATATAGGTAGAAAGAGAAAAAGGAGGTTGTATCATGAAAACCAAGAAGAGAGTATCTAGAAGACAATGATTAACTGTATCAAAGACTACAGAGAAATCAAGAAGCATGTGGATTGAGAGAAGGAAAAAAATATACGTATATATAGACACACAGAAAGAAGATAAGGGATATATATTTATATATATCCCTTACCTTCTGTCTTAGAATTAATACTAAATATCAGTTCCCAGATACAACGGTGACAAGTGCTAGACAATTGGAGTTAAGTGACTTGCACAGGATCACATAGAAGTGTTTGAGTCCAGATTTGAATACTGGACCTCCTGTCTATAGGCCAGGGTCTCTGTTTATTGAGCCACCTACATGCACTTTTTTTGGCTGATATATTTTAAGAGATCTTTTCTAACTTTGGAGAAAGCAGTATCAGTTGAATGATGAAACAGAATCCAGACAGTGGAAAGATAAGAAGGAAATGAGAGTAGTAAACTGATTGTAGGTGAGATTCTCAAGACCAATCCATGCCTCAGCAAGAATCCCCTTAGTTATACTTACTAAACAAGTAGACATCCAACTGTTATTGAGGTCTTCAGAGAAGTGGAACTTGTGGAACTTACTTCAGGGTTATTGTTTTCTTTTCTCATATCAAATACAAATTTGTCCTTTTTGCAACTCCTACTCATTGACCCCAGTACCAACTTCTGGGGCTACAAGGATCAGTCTAATCTCTCTTCTACATGACAGCCCTTGAAATACTTGGACACCTATCATCTCACCCACCATATTCTTTTTATCTTCAACCCTGGGCTAAACATTTCCAGGCAAATGAATCTTCATACAACAGGATCTTAAGGTCCTTTTTAGTTCTGACACCATTTCCAAGACAAGGGCCATTCCTAATCCTATTTGTGCTTTCATGTATTATCCTCATTAGAAGGTAGGGTAAATGAAGAGGTGAAAAAAGACTTGCTAGTCTGGAATGGTGAAAAAATATTTTATTTACTAGAAGTTATTTAGAACCCCTAAGGAAGCACACATATTCATCAACTAGATTAAATGGTCTCAAAAGTAATTTTTAGTGCTAATATTCTACAGTTCTATTTTTCTTTGGTTCTTTATGACTATTGGAGAGGGCTAATAAATTTATAAATTTGAGGTCTATTCTCTTCATTTATCTGGCGATACATTATTACATATATATATATGTATATATATATATATATACACATATAGAGAGAGAGACATTTATTCCTCACAATTATGAAGTAAATAATATAACTATTATTATCATCCTCATCATTTTGCAAATAAGGAAGTTCATTCATATCAATGAAGTCTCTTGCTCAAAGTAGTGGAGGCATTGATTATAGACAGAATTCACAACCTAGGTCATAAAGCTAGGAAGTAAAGAAGTAAGGACTTGAAACAAGTCTCTTGATTCCAAGTTCAATGCCATTTCCATTAAAACCAGATTGTTAAATTCTTGGCTTTCTAACCAGCCAATTCTCCACTTCGATAACCATTCAAACATTCACCTTCAGGAAGAGGAGCTAGAGGCAAATTCAGCTGTGTCCTGATTCTAATCAGTTATGCTACATAAAGGTTAATCTTTATATTCCTGTCCTTTCTTGATGCAAACTGGTATATACTGTGAAGAGGTACTAGTCACAAACTCTGAGTGAGCTGAAGTCTGTGAACACCCCTACCACATGTCAAATGACAATCTGGGCAAAGGATATCGAAGGAGAGCGTCTCACCTCACCTTCCAAATTCTCTGCTCCTTTGCATTCATAAAATCCTCACCCCAAGAAAAACACAACTCACCACCACCACCATCACCACCACCATCACCACTACCACCTTCCATTCTCCTAACACTCTCAGTCAAAGCCTTAGCTCATATCCATCACCTCTCACCCAACACCAGCAGACTAAATGTTCCCCAGAGGAAAGAATGTTATAAAAGGAATGTTCCCACATGGATGCCAGCACCTGTGTCTTTCATTGCTCTATTTTCAAATCTTCAGGTTCTCTCTACTGCCCACGAAGCATAATTTAAACTGTTTTGCCTTGGCATTCAAGACCTTCCACAATCTGGACCCAAAATGCCTTTCTAGCTTTATCTTATTTTCTCTATGCCCTTTATACCACAGCAATATCAGTCAACTCTGTCCAAAAACTCATGTTGTTTTCCCCCTGATTCCATAGTTAGGATGATAACATCTTAGATATAGAACTGTCTGAGGACCTCAGAAGTATCTAGTCCAACTCCCTTACTTTACAAATGAGAAAACCGAAGCCCAGAAAGAGTAAGTGATTTACTGAGGGGGTCCTACAATCAGATATCAACCAATTGATTAGCAAATTAGGTAATTATTACATAAACTGTGCTAGACACTAGGAATACAAGGGAAAAAATGAAACAGTCTATCTTCAAGGACCTTTGATTCTAATGGAGAAAACATGATGTTCATATATGTGGATACACAGATGGGGTATAATTAAAAAAACAGCTCCCTGAAAAAATAGACAAATGACACTTTTAATTTTAATCTTCATTATTGACATTTTCTCCATCACTTTCTTAAGTCTAGATAATCAAGATAATAAAGTACTGATTTGTAACATTTACCTATCTCCAATTTTTACACTACAAATTTAACTATCATCTCTCTTGGGCCAGTGTAAGCTGGTTCTAACAAATCTCTCTTTTACTGCATATAAAGCATTAATTAGGTAACCTTTTATGGAGGAAACACTAGATGTTAGGTAGACCAGGAAACATCTCACATAGAAGCTGTCCTTTGAATTGAGTCTTGAAGGAAAGTAGGGATTCTAAAGAAAAGAAGGTAGAACTTTTCAGTCATAGAGGACAGCCAGTGCAAAGGCAAGAAGATTGGAGATGGAATGTTATGTGTGAAAAGCAGTTAGCTGGCCAAGATGACTAGACCATATGTTTCATGGAGAGAGATAAAGAGTAATAAGGCTTTAAAGGTAAGCTAGGGTTGTTTTATGAATAATTTTAAATACTGAATTAAGGAATTTTGATTCAGAGGTGATGGAACCAATGAAGTTTGTTGAATACGGTAGTGAAATGGTCAGACCTATGACTGATGACAATCATTGTGAACCCAATCTGAGTCCTTCAGTTGAGTGACAAAGATAGGAAGTACAGACCAAGTTTTGATCTGTTGTTTTGTCTTCTAAACCTGAAAGGATAAGCAAAAGGCTACTGAAGCTTCAAGTCAGAGTAAACCTATAGTTGTGCCATCCAGATGAAATCTAGGTCAGGAGCTCATAAAGCTTAGCCAAGAATGTCAACAATGTGATTTTGCCCTGGATTAGAATACATTGGGCTTATTTAAAAGTTTGCTTGCTCTTGTGCTGAGCAGACCCTAAGATCCTCTAACAATACATCACTCAGTACCTGAAGAAAGTAGTCGCAGAACTCCAGAGACTACAAAGCAGGACCAAACCATACCAAGACATTCACTTCTGAAGTGTACAGAATCTGGCCCTAATTCAAAGTCTCAATCTGAGAAGTAAAGCTAGAAGAGTGAGTAGGCAAAAAGACTCCCACCATAAAGTCTTATTATGATGACAGACACCTAAGACAAAAACCCAGAAGAGAAAGATTACAAAACATTTATAAACTAAGCTTCAAAGAAAAACATAATTTTGACACAAGTTCAGCTTAAATTTTTGGAAATTAAGTTTTTTTAACTTTTTTGTACCTTAGGACCTAGAAACAGGTTTGCACAAGATGGGCAAATGTTCACTATTGGGTAAATGAACAAAAAATTGTTAATCAGGGTTACATTTATTATTATACCCTTTTTATTAAAAGTAATCATCCAGGTTCCAGGTTAAGATGGCGGCAGAGTAAGAAGCAGCTCTTAACCTCCCCTGACCAAAACACACAAAACTCCTCAAGGGGACATAAAAACAAGTCCAGACTAACGAAGGAACCCTACAACAGGGCACAGCATGGAAGGTACATGGAATTGGGGCATTTCCATGCTATAAAGTGGTGAAACAGCTCTCACTAAATCGCGGGCTGAGCAACCACCCCACTCCCACCCCCTCCATACACACCACCTATAACACCAAAGCCAGCTAAAAAGAAATAGAGGAAGTTTGGGGCACCCAT
>NC_058130.1:674204005-674230991 GCF_016433145.1 Gracilinanus agilis | reverse complement strand
CCTCTGTCTGAGAATTAAAATCATTCATAACCTAGCCCTCTCCTGCCTTTTCAGTTTCCTTATACAGTAAAGTCACTAGATCTGGAATCAGGAAGATCTGAGTTAAATCTGACCTCAGATACTTACTAGTATATATGATTCTGGGCAAGTCATTTAACCTCTGTTTGATTCAGTTTCTTTAACTATAAAATGGGAATAATAGCATCTACCTCCCAGAGTAGCTGTGTGGATCAAATGAGATAATAAGTGTAAATTACTTAGCAAGTACTTAACACATAGTCTGTATTATATGTGTATTATTATTGTTATACCTTATACCAGCCCACATGCCCTCCATTCTGGTGACACTGGCCTCCTTGCTCTTCCACTTCATTTCTTTATTTCCAAACATTTTCTCTGGCTTTCCCCCCATGTCTTCAATGTCTTCATTCCTCATCTTTTCCCCATGGCTTCTCTGGTTTCCTTTAAATCACAACTAAAGTTTTGGATTCTATAGGAATTTCTCAATCCCTTTTTATTTTGATTTAAATATTTATATTTATCCTGCATATTCTTTGCTTGTATATGCTTGTTTCCTTGTTTATTACATTAGATTGTAAGCTCCATGAAGGTAGGGACTGTCTTTTACCTTTCTTTGTATCCCCCAACACTTAGCACAATGTCTGACACCTGCTAGGCACTTAATAAAAGTTCGTTGGCTAATATAATAATGAAATAATAGTATTTTATTATAAAATAACATAAGTATTTTATAATATATTTATTACATAAATATATTAAAATAATATAAATATTGAAATAATATAAAATGAAAACAAAAAAGAAAAAATGAACAAGGAAGGGTTATCAATGGACAGAGTAAGACAGAAATTGTTTCAAGAGTAACTATCTACAAGACTTGGTTCCATATGATGATTTAATTTTCTACATGTCAAACAAGAAAAATAAATATGACTTATCCCTTTAGTCATTCCAAAAAATGTCACTGATCATTGAATTTCTAATCTCAGAGCCTTCATTTGAGTTTTGACCACAGTGCTTGAAAGAACACTGGATTTGGAGGCATTTTAGGTTCAAACCCTTCCCTCTTTCTGGGGGTGTGGTCTTGGGGTCCCCTCTGGGCTTTGGTTTCCATAGCTGTAAAATGAGCAGGTTGGGTAAGATGATCTTTAAAACCCCCTTTTAGCCCTAAACTTATGAATGAACTACTAAGTGTATGAAACTTAAGTTAGTCATTTAGACACATGACCTGGCCCCCTACCCTGTCTCACCTAAAATGGGAGTAAAATTCAATCCTTCCAACAGACCTCTTTGATGACATGAAAGCCATCTGTGGAATTCTTCTGCAGAAGGCAACAGTAGAGACTCTCAGATGCTCATCTTATTTTTAAAAGAAAAGCATCTGCCCCTTGATCTGTTTCTGTATCTAAAACACAAAATGAGAATACCTTGCTTTGCTTTTAAGATCTCTGAACTACATATTTGCTGCAAAATTTAATTGATATAAAAAGTGGCTCCCTTTAACTCCTCAAAAGAAAAAAAATTAAAGAGACCGGAATGGTTCAATATTATTTCACTTTTCTGCATTCTTACTAGTTTCTTCAAATATCTAAGTTCAGAAAAAAATTACCTATGCTCCAGACCCATGTACTTTATGAGGAAAAAAAGTAAGTGATGGAACCTAAAGGAAATCTCAGAGCTCATCGGGGATTATCAGTCCACTTTTATGGTTGCCTATGTGTGCAGAACACTCTGCTAGGTGAGCCAAAAGAATTTAGGTTCCTGGAGGGCAGGGATTGTCTGTTTTTATTTTGTTCCATGGCCTAGAATAGCTTCTTGCTCAAAATAAGTGCTTCAAACAGGAATCCCTAATAAGGAGAAAAGAAGGAAACAAGCATCCATAAAGCAATCACTGTGTCAGGCATCATCCCAAATGTTTTACAGATATTATCTTCTTTTGATTCTTGCAACAACTCTGGGAAGTAGGTGATATTATTTTCCCCATTTTATAGCTGAGGAAACTGAGGCAGAAAAAGGATAAGTGACTTTCCAAGGTATACACAGATAGTAATTGTCTGAAGTTGAATGTGAAGTCAGGTCTGCCTGGTCACAGGCCCACATCCCTATCTACTGCACTACCTAGCTGCCTCTGCTAGGGTAATTATCTAGTCTGAACTTGAAGATCTTGTGTGATGGGAGTTTACTGCCTTTTAAGACAACTCTTTGTACTTTTAGAAAGCTCTAATTCTTACTACAAAGTATGTGTTTTTTCTTTACACCAAGCATAATATGCTAGATAGCAATTAAGTACTTAGATCTGCAAAAGACTTTATCCACAGAGATCATTTCTTAATGTAAAATCCGTTTTTCCATCTAAACTGAATTTACTGGTTTCATTCAGTCAAGCAGCTGGTCAATTCAACCACACACAAAATACTTCATCTAATTGACAGAGTTAATGCCTTGTTTGTTTTTAACTCAATTGTCTAGTCAATTCTGTCAAATAGTCAGTCAATCCGAGTCTTCAGGAAGAGACAATCAGAGAAAAGAGAAATGAATAGTTTGGTTTCCATAAAAGGATGTTAAAGACATTTTTGGATGTCTTTTCAAAGCTTCCGTCCTACTCAAGCCATCTTTGATTAATAGAAAGGTATTAAATCCCAACAGATATGGCTAATATTTATTTGTGCTATGTAATAACATGATGTAATAATATTGATAATAGCTAACATTTTTGTGTGGGTTTAAGGTTTATGAAACACTTTACATATGTTATCTCATTCAATCTCTTTAATTGCCCCCTGAGAAAGGTGTTATTATTCTCTCCATTTCATTTCACAGTTGAGGAAACAGAGGCTGAGAAAAGTCAAGTGATTTGCCCAGAATTATATAGCTAGATGATAGAGTCGATACAAGATTTGAACTCTGGTTTTCCTGGCTTTTATCCACAGCACCACCTAGATGCCCAAGTGTACAGAATATTCCCCCAGACCTAACAACTTTATCTTTTTGCCCATGAGTACAGAGTATCAGTGCCTCCAAGAGCCAATCTCCCCATTGTATCCCTTCTCTTTGCAAACATCCTTTATCCCCCATATTGGATTGGAAGTTGTACATGGACAAACACTCTCATTTTTCATCTATATCTCCAGGACCCAGCACCATGACTTACATACAAGGAGTGCTCAGCAAATGTTGATCCATTCAGTTGTTCAGATCTCACCAGTCATTTGTAATTCCAGGGGAGCAGCATGGCTGCTATTCTGGGCCACCTCACAGAGTTCCCCCAAGGCAATTCCTCTTGTAGATGTGTATAGCATCCTAGTCAGAATGCCAGGCTGTGCCAAGCATATTTTTTTAGCAGAGGTGCTGACAGCTTCATTCCTTCATTCTGAGAATCATTATATAGATTAAGGCACTCAACCATCTAAGCAAGAAAGGGCTGAAATGTTTCTCTTGTCTTTTGGACTAACTTTTATTCATAGGTCAAGAGGATGTCATTGTCAGTGTGGAGATGATGATGATTAAATTTTCACCTATGTGATCTCATTTGATCTTCACAAGAAATAGGTGAGATGGATATTAGTATTACCTAGCAGAGAATAAATGCAGAAACTGGATATGATAGAGGTTAAATGGCTTATCCAGGGTTACACAGCCAGTAAGTACCTAATGGAGGATTCTAACTCAATGCACCTGCAGCATTTTATCTATCTACTACATCACTTAGTACACTGAATGAATGAACTACTACTAGACATTTGCATGTCTAGTGAAAGTGCCACTTGTAAAAGTGTCACAAAGAGGATAAGTGCTAACCAAAGGGAATATAGTGTTGATATTGTCATTATTGTCATCATTATCCGGTCAATTGGTTCTATCCAATGAGCTTTGTTTATCATGTTCATATTGATACTTGAGATATTAAAGTAGCTTCATCTCAGGGTTTCAAAATTGAAAGGAATGTCAAAAGCCATTTGGTTTGATGCACAGTGGAGCTAGAATCCCCTCATCAACATCCAGCCTAGATTTTAAGCTTGCCAGAAATTGGGAATTTATCATCTCTCAAGAGAGATCATTCCATTGGGGAATCGCTACAATTTTTAGGAAGTATTTTTTTCTTCCCATTAATTTGAAGCCTTCCTCTCTACAGATCTATCTACTGCTTCTAGTTCTACTCTTTGGGGGTAAACAGGTCCAGCTTTATCTCTCCTTCCTTTCATAGCCCTTCAGATACTTAAAGTTGGCAATCATGCTCATGGTTAATTCTCTTATCTCCAAATTAAATATCTCTAGTTCCTTCAATGGCTGATACTTAATATCATTCCAAGAAAGAAGGTGAGGGTTTTAAAAAAAATGTTTGGAGGGAGGTAGGTGGCTCAGTGAATTGAGAGCCAGGTCCAGAGATGGGAGGTTCAAATTTGGCCTCAGTTAATTCCTAGCTGTGTGACCCTGGGCAAGTCACTTAGCTCCATTGCCTGGCCCTTACTTCCCTTCTACCATGGAACCAATATACAGTATTCATTCTAAGATGGAAGGTAAGGGCTTAAAAATAAATTACTTAGCACAGTGGCTGGAACATAGTAAATGCTATATAAATACCCATTCTCTTCCCCTTCCTAATCCAGCCTCAGACACTTATCCTAAGGTTGCTGTGGAGATTAATTTGGAAAGTACTTTGTAAATCTCAAAATGCTATACAAATACAAGTTATTTGTCGTCATCATCATCATCATCAAAATATAGAGAAACAGTTAGTCACTTTAAGATAAGAAAGTGATTAGAAACCTACCTAAGGCTAAGAAAAGACATCCAACATCTAATTGCCTGAGGGTAAGTCTGTCATTTATACTAGACCAATGAGTGGGGAAATAGAATAGAACCATAAAAGGTACAAAGTCTGAACCATTCAACAAGCTTGTCTGAGAGGGATCAAGGGAGACAGCTGGCAGAGGTGTTAAACTCAGAGCCCCCAAACTCCCCAGTGTTAGACTCAGATTTAAATGTAATTAATTGGTGGCAAGGGGGATTATTATAAAGGAGGGGGAATTAGATCTAATATAACAGGAAAAATATTAATTGCTCATGTGTAGACCAAGCTAGTATAATAATAATGACAATTCTACCTTAATTAATTAATTTAGTGCCATATAATCAAACTACCAAAAATTATTTTTAGAACCATAATAGTGATTAGAAAATTCATCTGGAAGAACAAAAGATCAAGAATATCAAGGGAAATAATGAATAAAATTGTGAAAGATGATGGCCTAGCAGAACCAGATCTCAAATTGTATCATAAAATAATCTGGTCCTGGCTAAGAAATAGAATGGTGTATCAATGGGATAGGTTAGGGATAAATGACTTCAGCAATCTAGTTTGATATACCCAAAGATTCCAACTTTAGGAAAAGAACTCACTATTTGAAAAAAAAACTGCTAGGAAAATTGGAAAACAGTATGGCAGAAACTAGTTATAGAGCAATATCTCATACTGTATACCAAGATAAGATCAAAATGGCTATATGATTTACACAAAAAATGGTGATACTGCAAGTAAATTAGGGGAACATAGAAAAGTGTACCTGTTAGATCTATGGAAAAGGGATGGATTTATGACCAAACAAGAGATAGAGAACATCAAAAGATATTAAAGAAACAATTTTGACTATATTAAACTTAAAAGGTTTTCTATAAAAAAAAACAACAACAATATAACCAAGATTGGAAGGGAAATGGCAAACTGGGAAAACATTTTCATAACAAATTTCTCTGATAAAAGTCTCATTTTTCAAACATGTAGAGAACCAAGTCAAATTTATGAGAATATAAGCCATTCCCTAATTGGTTTATTGTCAAAAGATATGAACAAGCAGTTTTTAGGTGAAGACATCAAACATTAAAAATGTTTTAGTCACTCTTAATTAGAGAAATGCAAATTAAAATAACACTGAGGTACCATCTCATGCCTATCAGATTGGACAATAAAGGGGAATAAAAAGAAAGTGATGAATGTTAAAGGGGATGTGACAAAATTGGGACATTACTGCATTGTTAGTGGAGTTGTGATCTCCACAGACATTTTGAAGGGCAATTTGGAACTATGCCCAAAGGGCTATAAAACTGTGCATATCTTTTGATCCAATAATACTATGTCGGTATCCAAAAGAGATCATAAAAAAGGGAAAAGGGCCTACTTGTACAAAAATAATTATATTAGCCCTTTATATGGTAGCAAAAAAAAAATAGAAATTGAGGGGATGTCCATCAATTAGGGATTAGCTGAACAAATTGAGGTATGTAATAGTAGTGGAATACTATTGTGCTCTAAGAAACGATAAGCAAGATAATTTTAGAAAAAGCTGGAAAGATTTACATGAACTGATGCAGAGTGAAATAACATGGAGAACATTGTACACAGTAACACCAGTATTGCGTGATAATCAACTGTGGAAGATTTAGCTACTCTCAGCAATAAAATGATCCAGGACAATTCTGAAGGACTTATAACAAGGAATGCTATCCACCTCCAGAGAAAGAACTGTTGGAATCAGACTACAGATCAAAGTATACACTTTTTCATTTTAGTTTATTTAGGTTTTTATTTTGGGGTTTGGGTTTTATATGAGTATTCTCTTACAAAAATGAACACTATGGAAATAAATTTTGCATAATAATATATATATTACATGTAATTGGTAAAATAAAATAAAATAAAGTGGAATTGACAAATGCTTAACAAAATAAATAAAAATGCAATACAATGCATATCATGTTAATTTGTGGTTTTTTTAGACAGAGGCTCTCTAATACCTTTATGAACTTCTTACTAATATGGTTGATTATCCCCATGTATGTTGAGTCAGAAAGATCAGAGATTAAAATCAGCCTCAAACATTTACTAGCTGTGTGATGCTGACCAAGTTATTTAACCCTGTTTCCTGCTTCAGTTTCCCCATCTGTAAAATAAGTTGGAGAAAGAAATGGCAAGCCACACAGTATCTTTGCCAAAAACACCCCAAAAGAGGATCAAAAGGTGTCAAACAAAACTGAAACAATTGAACAATATGTGGATTCTAGAAGAAGATTCATGATCTGGTACTCCCTCAGGTGTGGCCACTAGCTCCCCTTTTGAGTGCTAAATTACATAAGGTTTCAAGATATTGAACAGTTTTATTTACACAGAATAAGGCTATCATGTCAACCTTATAGAAAGTCAAAATCAATTCCCCTCGAATTTTAGTGAAACAACCTTCCATAGGAATTCCAGTAAGAGTAAATTGAATGGCTAATAGTCTGTTCATAGCATAAAATCTCTATAAAGGTTTTAATCTTTTTTTACATGTTCCCAAATTCCCATGGATCTCTTTCAGTGACCTTTCCACCTTTTTTTTTCCATCTAAAAGAGTTTGCTGTTTTCATATGGGAGGAGAATAAGGGCAAGATAATAAACTTGTTGCCTTCCTCCAACACAGAGTCTGAGTGGTTAAAAAACAAAGAAACTAGTAAAGACATTAATTCTGCTAAAAAAAATATCTAGCATAAAGGTATTATCAGGATGTTTCTGGAATTGACTGGAACAGAAATTAACTATACCATGAGCCTAGGCTGTAATGGAGTTTGGCTTCCTAGCCCCAGAGTGCATAGTATCATGCAGAGCTAGGTTATAAAGGGCCTTGAATGCCAGTATGAGAATTCTAAATGATTCCCTTTGGTCCAGTTTTTGAATGGCTTAGAAGCAAGTGTCCCAGTGGAATGAAAGAATTAATATGCTTTTCAATCGCCTAGCTTGCACACAGGGAGTAACCTATTTGCCCAGCAGTATCTGGCCCAAAGTGTCTTACTAAAGGTCATACGGCAAATTAGTGGCAGATCATAAAGCAGAATATATGAATCCTTAAGCAGTTTAGCCTAGAGAGACATTCCCCGCTACCATTTTTATTTAATCCTGTTTAATGCTTTCAGTTGTGTGGCTTCACTTAGTAAATTTAAGGAAGATAATTTCATTCTTTTTTCACTCCTTTTCTTCCAGAAAGTTAAAAGCCCTTCACAAGGTATTATCTAATTACTCCTCATACCTTCCTAGGAATTGCAAATGTGGAGAACATTCAAATAATAATAGTATCTTCAAGAAAGGGAATGAAGCATAAGAGATCATAGAATCACAGAGCTGGAAGGCATCTCAGAGACCATTTAGTTCAACACATACCTAAGCAAGATTATCTTTTATATAACATCCCATTTGCAAAACATCATCCAGGATCTGGTTGAAAGTGTCCAGTGATGAGAAAGTAACTACTTTCCCAAGGCAGCCTATTCTACTTTTTGAAAGTTTAAATTGGAGGGGGTGATATTTTCCCCATTTGTAGAACTAAAATTTATCTTTATGTATCTTCAATGGATTACTTCAGGTTGATCTAGTTGAAAGAGCCCTACATTTCAAGTCAGATAACCTAGGATCATATCTCTGCTCTTCTATTTATATACCTCATTTGACTAAGAGGTACATCACTGGGCCTCAATTTCTTCATCTGGAAAGTAAAAGGGTTGGATTAGATGACCTCAAATATCCTTTCTAAATCTAAATCTATGACTTTGAATCTAATCCTTCTTCCACTGAAGACCCTTCCATTTCTTGAAAACAGATACCTTATCTTTCCTAAGTTTTTGTTTCATGAGACTAAACATACTCGGGACATCCACCTAGAATGATTTCAAAGCTCCTTACCAGTTTGTTGGCCTTCTCTAAATGTGCTACAGTTCTCAATATTTTCCAGAAAATGTAGCCCTCAGGTGAAGAATCCCTGCTCTAGTATGAGAAAGGTCCATTAATAACTAACTAAACTGATCTGGCTTCAGTCTCCCATCCAAATCCAAAACAACTTGACAATATCTTCATCTAACCCACATTTCTCTATCATATATCAGGACACCATAAAAGGCTTTGTCAAATAATTTGCTAGAGTATAAAAAAGCCAAGGATATGAGTGTCATGTGTCTGTCCTTGATGAACCCAAACTGGCTCCCTTTCATCACTGCTTCCCTTCATACATGTTTGCACACTTTCTTTTTATCAACAGGGTCTAGGTTTGCCAGAAATCAAAGTTGAAATACAACTTAAAGATTCAATTTTCTTTCCTTTCATAAAAACTAGAATACCATTCACCCTCCTCTAGTCCTGTGGTAACTCCACCAATCCCATGATATTTCTATATCATTGATAGTGGGTCAGCAGTCACACCTCCCAGTTCTCTCTCTTCCCTGAGAGGTAGTCAGTTTGGGCCCAGAGAGCTGACATCCTTCTATTTTACCTTTATGTGCTCTCCATGTCATCCCCCATAGCAGCTTTTTCAAACTTTTTTTTCCTCATGTCTCACCCACAATTGCACCACCTTCCCCACCCACCCACTGCTCCACACACTTGTGGCAGATGGCTGAGACTCCTACATCTGAGTGGATGAAGGCCGTCCAACTTAACATCTTTCGGTCTCTCTTGGAATTCTTCTCTTCTTAGTACTATTACCCATTATCTCCTCCTTCCTTTTAGTCAAAGAAAAGTAGTCTTCCTTGTATGTGCCTTTGAGCCCATTCCCTGCCACCTCTCTTGAGACTGTTCTTCAGGAACCATTTTTATTCTGCCATGCATTTTCAATCTTCATTTCTTCCAATCTGCCTACAAACATGATCAGATATGCCCAAGACCAAAATATTCATCTAAAACTCATTTCTTTCCTCTCTTTCACTTCTAGAAATCTGGAAAAAAATTGTCAAAACCTGATGTCTCCATACACTTAATATCCACTCTCACCTCAAGCCTTTACAATTTAGCTTCCTTTACATCTTATGGAAACTGCTCTCTGTTTTTCTCTGCCACACACACAGGGAAGGCAAGTCATTCTAACTGCTACAGTCAGGCACACAGACTCCCAGCAATTTATAAGACCACCACTACTTTGACTACCATCTTCCCTCAAACCCTAATGGAGACACCTGGATCTAAGAGCCTTAGGAAAAACAATGCCTCCCTCCCAAAACAAAAATGCCTGCTTCCATCCTAGCCTCTGTAATCATCATTGAGTGGGGAAAGGATCAGAAATTCCACATATGACCTAAGAGGGGGTCACCATCCTCATTACTACCAGTAACTACTGACCAATGACCAACAATACGCAGGTGGGCAGAGGAGCCTCAAGAATGGCAGCACTCCCCAGACCAGTGGTCCTGCGTCCAATCCAGTCCATGTAACCATCAATGGGGGAAACAAATTTCATCTCTGCCAACTTCAGACCAACTGCCACACGCAAGGCTTGCAAGTCAGTCTGTCTGAGGAAGTGAGGCACTCAGAGGGAAAGAAAGACCAAAGCGTATGCCGAGCAAGTCAAACCACTATAGCCAACCTTCCCTCCCACCTTGACGGAGACAGTCCAACACCCGGAACCTAAAAGCTTTGGGAAGAGCAATGCTTCCAGTCCAGTGCCCTCCACCTTCATCCAGGGATTTTTCTAACAATAACTCATTATTTGATCTAAAGCCTTCTATACTTTCTTAATTCTTTTTATGTGCCCAAGAAGTATTATTTCTAAATGGCTAAATTCTAAATTTCTAAATGCCATTTTTTTAATATTTTATGAATTTGAAATAAAATGAATCCAGAGACAGCAAAGTGGCTCAGCAAATTGAGAGCCAGACTCAGAGGCAGGAGGCCCTGGGGTCAAATCTAGTCTCAGACACTTCCTAGCTGTGTGACTCTGGGCAAGTCATTTAACCCCCATTGCTTAGCCTTTACCATTCTTCTTCCTTGGAGCCAATATCGATTAGTATTGATTCTAAGATGGAAGGTAAATATTTTTAGAAAAAGAAAAAGAATGAAGCTAACTAGAGCACACAGAGGTCAACCCCCGATGACTGAGACCCACAACCTCTGATTACTGAAGTCTCATAAGATATTTTTTTTAGAAATGCACCCTAGAAAAGAAAGAAAATCTTTAAAAAAACCTTTTAAGGATGTAGCTGACACTAATGCTATCACAGAATTAGTCCAGGCCTCAAAGTTCAAGCACCTTAAGAACACTGCCAACACGCAGAAACCTCCTGGAGAATAAACTCTGCCCAGAGCTGTAAACCCACAGAGAACACCATCTGAATTCCAGAGCTGGACTTCTGTCCTGAGGCAAAGGACTATCCCTCTCATCTTCCTCTGCCAACACCCAAAGGTTACACACACACAATAAAAGGAGAGCTTGAAATGTATACTGGTACACCTCAGATATCAGGAGTGAAAGCCATGCTTCGCTTTGTTTTTATATGCAGGAAACAAACACTCTAGAACAGAAGAGAGGGTCCAAAAGCTAGAACTACAGAATCATAGGACATATATATTTGGAAGGGACCATGGTGGCCACCTAATCCTTCCATATTTGAATGGTTTCCCCACTAACACATACTGAACAAGAGTTAACCAACCTCTAACTGAAGATATCCAACGAGGTCTTCCCCACTGCCTCTGTAGACAGCCTTTTGCACTTTGGACAGCTCTAATTATTATGATTTTTCCCCCTGAAATAAAGACTTAATTTGCTTCTGTAACTTCTGCCCCAAAGGTCCTGGTCTTTCCCTAAGAGATAAAAAGAAGAAGTCTAATCCCTCTTCCAATTTGCCCTTCAAATACTTAAAGAGAGCTCTCGTGCCCCTGTTTCCTGCATCTTTGGTTCTTCAGGCTAATTATGCTTATTTCCTTCAGTTAAATTATATAACATTCACAAAGAGTTTAGCACTGTGCGTGGCATAGAGTTGCTTCTGTTCTGATTCTTATTCTCTTCCCTCTTTCTTCACCCATTTGCACATTGAGTCAAAATTCTGTGCTCATCTTTCCCTTTCACCCTCTTCCTGACATTCTCCAGTTTAGCCTTTTAAAACTGTGATGTCTAGAGCTGAACATAATAGTGAAGATGTCTATCAAGGACAGAGTTCAGGAACTATCATCTTCTTAGTTCTAGATAGTGCAGCCCAAGATTGAATTAGTTTTTTATATGCCACATTAGAGAAGGGAAAAGAAAAACAAGAACTTATCTACCATTTACTATGTGCCAGGCACTGTGCTAAGAGCTTTACAACAACCTTGCAGGATAAAGAATTATTCTTATCCCTGTTTTACAGTCGAGGAAACTGAATAAAACAGATAGCAAGTGATTTATCCAGGGTCACACAGCTAGTAAATATCTGAGGCCAGAGTTGAAAATAGGACTTGCTGAACATGCTCAGTGCTCTATTCAGTGAGCAACCTAGCTAGCTGCCTCATTCAGCATCAGGCTTAACCTAGGATAAAAAAAATAGAGGGATAAAAGTTGGGACCAAAAAAATCTACTTTATTAATTTAAAATGTGAGTGGAGGGGCAGCTGGGTGGCTCAGTGGATTGAGAGCAAAGCTTAGAGACGGGAGGTCCTAGGTTCAAATCTGGCCTCAGACACTTCCTAGCTGTGTGACCCTGGGCAAGTCACTTAACCCCCATTGCCTAGCCCTTACTTCTCTTCTGCCTTGGAGCCAATACTGATTCTAAGATGAAAGGTAAGGGTTAAAAAAAAGTGAATGGAGGGGCAGCTAGGTCGCTCAGTGAAAAGAGAACCAGGCCTGGAGATGGGAGGTCTTGGGTTCAAACTTGACTTCAGACACTTCCTTGCAGGTAAGGGTTTTTTTTTTTAAATATGAGTGGAGCATACAGTTAGATAGGTAATCTGAGAAAGATATTGGAATTTTAGTGGACTACAGGCACAATATGAGACTATAGTATGATATGATAGCTAAAATCTTTGATTCCATAATGAACTGCTTCGGAGGTGAGAGGCCTACTACACTCTTCCCTAATCAATCCACATCTGAATTATCATTATTCAGGTCTATATGCCACATCTTAAGAACATTTGAGAATCTTCAGAAGAGCATAAGCTGGATGGTGATAGGCTCTGAGGTCATATGGAGATGGGTTGAAGAAACTGGGAACAGAAGAGTATTTATTAGCTCTACTTCTAAAATAGTTTTAGAATAGAATGTTTTTCCTGGGACTGCTGTCTAGCTCACTGGCCTATATTTCAAAGACTCTGTTCTAATGCCATTTTTGAAAATTGAAATAATGTTTGTTCTTCTCCAGTCCTATACCTCCCCTATTCTATACTCTTTCAAAAATCATTGACAGTGGTTCTGTAATTATATCCACCATTTTTTCCAGTAGTTTCAGGTATAGTTCATCTATGTCAGAGCATTTGACCTCTCAGGCTGCTCCCAACTCTAAGATTCTGGGTTTCTGATCATCAGATCCTGGAAGTGAAAGTTTGAGGTACTCCACCTAACCCCCTACTTCTACCTTTCATCTTAGGATGTTGGCTAGGCTCCCCTATCATCTTCCCTAGCTTAAGGACATGCAATTACTCGTGACTAAGGCTCTTCTGACCAGTAAGTTTTACTCAAATAAAATCAGTGCACAGAAATCTTCTAGCCCACAATTCACACTTTTCACAGCTTCAGATGAGCCCTATTCATAGAAAGAATTCAAGTACATTTGCTTCCTTCACCAGCCCGTTCATTGTTTCCCAGACTGGAAGTCAGGAGTTTGCTTTACCTACTAATTACTTTAAGATGGATAATCTCTCAAAATGGGAATTCTATGTGAAGTGGGCTAGGAGGAACAGTGGTTTAGCAGAAAGAGAACATTAGAATCAGATCCAGTCCCAGTTCTAGATTTTACAAGCTAGGTAATATTAGGCAAGTTAATTAATCTTTCTGGGTCCCAGGTTTTTCAACTGCAGCATAAGAGATTTATTGTGGTGTAGTGGATAGAATCCAGAATAGACCTAGATTCAAATCCTACCTCTGAATTCTAGTGCTTTCCCTCTGTGTTTATACACACACACACACACACACACACACACACACACATTATGTGTATATATATATATTTATTATGTTTTATATGTATAGCACATTTGCACATAGTTGTCTGTGTTTCTTTTCTCCATTAGACTGTGCTCCTTGAAACCAGAGACTATCTTTATCCTTTCTTTGCATCTCCGGTGATTTGCATCCCACAGTGCCCAAGTGTGATAGAGGTAGCTGTGGCTCAGTAGTTAAAAGCACAAGGCCAGGAGTCAGGAAGACCTAAGTTCAAATCCAGTCTGAGTAGGTCACTTAGCCTCTGTATGCTTAGGAAGCAGCCTGGTGCCTGAGTAGAAAAAGTGCTGGGCTTGCAGTCAGGAAGTCCAGAGTTCAAATCCAGCCTCAGTTACTTTCTAGAAGTGTGACCCTGGGCAAGTCACTAAACCACTGATTGCCAGATTAAAGGATCCACTGGAGGAGGAAATAGCAAATCACTCCAGTATCCTTGCCAAGAAAATCCCATGGATAGCTATGGTCCACGGGGTCATGAAGAGTCAGACACAAATGAACAATGGGTTTTTTACTGGCCAACCAAATGATTGGCATAATCTGCCTGTGTGACCTAGGAAGTCACTTAACCTCTCATTGTCCCAGGTGTTGTAGTAGTATAGATTTTAGTTAGCAGAGAGCAGACTTGACTGGCAAGGGAATTTAGAACCTTGAGAGTGGACACAGTGACACAGGTACAGTTTGAACCTATCTCTCAGGACATGAGGTCTTATGTTGGATTTTGGTGTGACATGTGATCTCTGAAGCTATTTCCCTGGATTCTGGAGTGAGTAATATCATCTATCAAGCATCCCAGTATAGGAGGAAGGTAGAGAAGTGGATTTGTCTTTTGTGGTGGACACAAAGATCATCCCTTCTCCCTCTCCACACTTTTGGTTATCATGCTATGTTCAAGTCTCCTGTGGCCAGCTGTGAAGGCATCATCACTGGACATCTATGTGAGATTCCCTACTTCCAGCAAGACCTTGCTAAAATGCTGTCTACTATTAAATTATCCTGTAGAGTAGTTTTAATCCATCCCTATACCCCTGGGTGAATATCCATAGATCTTAAGAGTAAACTCACCTATTCCTCTTTATCCCAATTAAATCATTAAAGATCTTAGCAACCATACTCTTCCTTGTTTTTCCTTTCCCAGATACCTAGGTTGACAAATTGAACCCACTGAAATCCAAGCTGTTTTCCCTGGTAGTTAGTCATTTATCTGGTAACTCAGTTATTCCCCAGCTCAGTGTGTTATATGTGTGTTATTTATTTATTCCAGTCTCCCTTAGTAAGTTTCCTTCATTCAGGTACCCATTACAGTTAATCTATTCCAGTTTCCCCACTTTAATTAGTTATTTATTCATTTACCCACTTCACAGGCAAGTGGCCAAGACCAAAAATTGCAGAGCAAATGATAATCTACATTGGAAGATTTATATTTCTGTACCAGAGAAATCACAACTCTGTTCACACCCCCTTCCAAAATAACAAAAAGAGGAATAATTATAAACATCACACAGGGGAATTAACATTTCTGACTATTGCCAGCTAACCTAATCCTGCTTTGAATCCTGGTTCTGCTACTTATTACCTGTGCAGATTAGGAAAGTCATCTCACTTCTCCAGGGCTCAGTTATATCTCCATAATATGGACTAGAAGATCTCCAAGCTTTCCTTCAACTCTAAAACTCCCTGATTCCTAAATTGGCACGGTCATTGAGAAGGTCACTTTTTCAATTGTGGAGATGATACATTTGTAATATGCAACTATCCCATGAAGCCATGGGCCTGAATCCTGTCCTCTTTCATTAGGTTCTTTGTTCTCTGACTCCTTTATAGGGGAAATGTAGTCCACTGGAAGGGACCAGGATATAAGCCAATCCCCATACCTGTTCCTTGGGATAGTTCCTAGTATATGCTAAAAAAACAAACAAACAAACAAAAAAAAAACAACTAAACTAAACTAAACTAAGAGCCTATTTAAAAGAACAGCTTGTGAGCTTTTGCATCAATAACTCATGTAAGTTTTCAGGGCCTTATTATTTCCAAGTGCTCCATTTATACTCAGTAATGAGTGTGCCAAAGCTTGGCATGGTAGCATGAAAAATGTGTCAGCAGGGTGTTTGCAGTGATGACAAAGCAAGGAAATTTTATCAACAAGATGTCAACAAAGACACCAGAGGCTGAAAGTCTTCCCAAAGCAGGGTGTAAGGAGACACTTAGACTACAAAACAGGAGCAGAACAGCTGAGAGGAAGTCAACAGCCAAAGAAGAGGCAGCAGCCTCTGAGAAGAATGGTTAGAGGCAAAAACCTACAGATAAGTCCTAGAGTATGAGCAGCATAAGAGCTTAGAACTGAAGTTAGAAAAGATCCAATCAAGCCCCACAGAGCTAAAACCAGAAGAAATTTATTCAAACCTCTTAGAATTAAAACTAGAAAGGGCTCAGTCCAATACCACAGGACTAAAATTAGGAGGGATCCAGGCAAACCCCGTAGATTTAAAACTAAAAAATATAAAGTCAAAGCCCATTAAGCTAAAACTAGAAGGGATCCAGTCAGACACCGAAGAGATCAAATTAAAAAGGATCCAATGAAATCCCACAGAACTAAAACTGGAAGGGATTCAGGCAAACTCTGTGGCCCTAAAACTAGAAGGGATCTAGTCAGACACCGCAGAGATAAAACTGAAAAGGATCCAATCAACACAAAACGAAAATTAGAAGGGATTTAGTCATTGCACATATGAGGACACTGAAGCCAATGACATAAATAATAAGTTATAGAACTGGTACTTGAACTCAGATCCTGGGACTCCCAGTTCAGCTCACTTTTCACTGTGTTAGGTGAGAACCCAATTAAATGTCTGATGAATTTCATTGCATCAGGTTCAATGCAATTGACCATAGACCATAAACCATGGAAAGATTAATCAAGGGATCCCATGTACTTTGAGGTGCCTAATTAGTTATTCATGGATCTTTATTGTCTCCTTTCTACTTTTTTGTTTGTCCTGAAATATACCCCTCATTTGTCTTGGCTAACTGAGTTTTGTGTGGGAGCCATTTGTTGCAGCCTTCCCCAGGCTGTCCAAAAGAGAGACTTTCCCTGAGATTCAGGAGATAGTGGGAGGGGAAACTCTTAGGAAGTAGAAATATCCCCAGAACATTATGATTCCCCTTCAAGTCAAAGCACTATTCTCTAAGCACCTCATGAGCTACATAAAGTAGCCCCAAATCAATCGACTTTTTGAGCACTAACTTTCTGCAGCATGATATTGTAAGTGGATAGCTAGCCTCAGAATCAGGAAAAACTAGCTCAAGTACTTCCTCTGATATGGACTGGTGGTTGCAACCTTTCATTGTGTGGCCACCAAGACTAAAGGTTGCAAAAAAATGTCAGCCTGAATTAGTAGAGGGAGTTTTTCTCCTCTAACAATGAAATCCCCGGCCCAGAACCTTTCTCTTGCCTATCTCTTGCTCTCTCCAAAATCTATAGTTTCTTTAGCCTTGATCTCTCCCAGGGCTCCAAATATGGATGGAGCTAGATGTCCATTTGGATGCTCTGTAAAGAACTTCAAATTCAAGATATTGAAAAGAATATTTGAGACAGCTAGGTGGGCCAGTGGATAAAGTCCTGGGCCTGGAGCCAGGGAGACCCATCTTCTGTAGGTCAAATCTGGTCCCAGATACTAGCTGTGTGACCCTGAGAAAATTACTTTCCTCTATTTGCCTCAGTTTCTTCATCTATTAAATGAGCTGGAGAAAGAAATGGCAAACCACTCCAATATCTTTGCTAAGAAAACCCCAAATGGTGTCACAAAGAGTTGGACAGGCCTGAAATGGCTGAACAACAACATAAAAAGTATATTTACATCCTTACATTACTTCCTTTTTGCATTTTCCATTCTAATCATACTGGTCTGCTCACTGTTCCCTACCCACAGTGTTCCATTTCTGGCCTCTCTCTGACTTTCCAAAGGTGTTTCCTCCATGTCTGGAATGTACCGCCTCCTCACTTCTGCTTCTCACAATCCTTAGCTTCCTTCTAAACACAGTTCAGATGCCACCTCCTTCACAAGCGCTCCCTGATCCTCCCAGGTGTTATCATTCCACCCTACCCCTTTGAAGTTATTTTATATCACGTTTTGGATGGATGGTATCGCAAAAGTCATAGTTCACTTTTAACCTTTAATAGATTTTGGGGACACACTCTACTTTGTATTGGGACAGCTAGGTAATGTGGTGGATAGAGAGAACTTGTCTTGGAATCAAAACAACTCTTCTTCCTGAGTTCAAATCTGGCCACAGACACTTCTTAGCTGTGTGATTCTGGGCAAGAAACTTAACCCTGTTTGCTTCGGTTCACTTATCTATAAAGTGAGCTGGAGAAGAAAATGGCGAACCATTCCAGCACATTGCCAAGAAAGCTCCAAATGGAATCACAAAGGGTGGAATGATACTAAAACAACTCAACAACAATTCTTTTTGTTTATTTATATGTGTTGTGTGAAGAATACAATCTCCTTGAATGCAGGGACAATTTCATTTTTTTCCCCTTGTATATACAGAACCTAGCACAGTGCTTTGGAGATAATAAGTACTTTATTAATTTTTTCTTGAGTTCTTCACAAAATCTATGTACTCTTCCCACTCCATTTCTTTTGAATGCATTACTATCAAGAGACTTCTCCCAAGCACCCAAACTCAGAACTTCCTTGCCTTGTCACTGCTACAAAAATCTTGCTAACACCCTTTTGTGATACCCAGGCAGACTTTTGAGAATATCCATTCCTGATTCACTCATGTTTGCCTCTTAAAAATAAATTAATAAAAATTTACCTTCTTCTTAGAGCCAGAAGAGACGTAAGAGATAGGGAATTGGGATTAGGGGATAAGGTCACACAGCTAAGACATGTCTGTGACCAGATTTGAATCCAAGACCTCCAGTCTCTGGGCTAGGTTCTCTATCCACTGAGCAACCTAGCTGTGCCCATCCACCCTTGATTCATCAACTCTTCACTCCCTTCTTCTAATAAGTTGTACTTAGTCCTTTCAAACGTACCTTTACAAAATTATACTATTCTGTCCATTCTTTCTACAATGATTCAAGTTTTCATTATGATATGCATAATTTGTTTCCCTGAATCTCCAGTTTATATCTTCCCCATTTTGCTCTTCACACAGTTGTAAGTCTTCTAATGCCCTGATCTTATCAAAGCATTCTCCAATTGAGAAACCTACAATGTGCCCCATTACCTGCCAATAAATTCTAAGCAGATCTGATACTCTAGGACAGTGATTCCCAAAGTGGGCGCCACTGCCCCCTGAAGGGTGCTGCAGCGATCCAGGGGGGTAGTGATGGTCACAGGTGCATTGATCTTTCCTATTAATTGCTACTAAAATTTAAAAAAAATTAATTTCCAGGGGGCTAAGTAATATTTTTTCTGGAAAGGGGGCGGTAGGCCAAAAAAGTTTGGGAACCACTGGTCTAGGACTTCCAGAAACTGAATTCTGCTCCTTTACAACCATTTAAAAATCATGGAACCTCAAAGTCAGAAGGGAGATCTTGCAACCTGATCTAAACAGAAACTGACCAATCCATCGACAAGAATTTATTAAGTGTTCACAATGACTCAGGCAATGAATTTAGCACTAAGGAGACAAAGGAAACATTTTTCTTAAAAAGGAAAAGTTATATTACTTCACCGCAAGTGTCATAATTTTGTCAATACAACACCCAGGTGATGCTTGAAGAGCCTATCTTACCATCTTCAATCAGTGATAGGAAATCACTAATATTCCAGTGCAACTGATTCTACTTTTTGAAAACCTCAAATTGCTAGAAAAAAATTTTTTTCCCCTCTTTTGTAATAGGTTTCTCCTATAGATACAACAGGAAGTTTACCCATCCTTATCCCCTACCCATTATTATTTTAAACCAATCTTTGAATTGTTCATTGTTATCTCAAACCAGTCTTTGGTTTCTTTTGCCTTCTCCTACCAGCAGTTCTTTATCTTTTTTTTTTTTTTTTTTAAGATCAATCGAACAATAAACATTTACTAACCACCTACTGTGTACCAGGTACTATGTTAAGTCCTTATAAGCTATTTACAAATCTTGTTGATTCTCCTTGAACATACACACACACACAAACACACACATATGTGTGTATATATATATGTATATATATATATATATATATATATTCCTTTCTGTCTATTCACCCCACAATCATCACATAATCACTTATCACCTTTCACATGGATAATTTTGCAAAAGTCTACTAATTGGTCTCCCTGCATCCAGTTCCATCCCTATTTAATCAATTTTCAGCATAGCTGTCAAATTGATATTTTTAAATTGTTAGTCTGGCAATGTCACTCCCCTGATCAAGAAGCTTCAATTGTTTCCTATTCTTATTCCTAAAATAAAGTGTAAAGTCCTTAGTCTGGCATTTAAAGACCTTCCCAGTCTGGCTTGCTCACTTTCTTAGACTAATCACACACTCCTCCCTTTCACACACTTTATAATTCAACCAAACTGCCTTGCATGATATTCCAAATATATTCCATCTTTTGCCTCTCTGCCTTCATACGAGTTTTACTGCATGCTAGGAATGTCCTCCTTTCTCTACTCTTCATCTTGGAAGCTCAAGCTTCCTCCAAACTCATCTCCCTGTCTCCCTCCTTCAAGAAACTTTTGATTTCCACAATTGTTGGTTGCCCCCTCCAAATCAATTTACATGTATTTTATTTATGGCTTGTATCCACTAAACTTTGAGCATGTTATATTTCCCCCTAGTAAAATGCAAGATACTTACACACAGAAACTGTATCAATTGACTGGTAATAAAAATATATTCTCCACATCAATGTTTTCAATCCCTTCAGTGACTAAAGAATGCTAGAGTAAGTCATATAATGATGTTGATACCATGGCCGACTCTCCTTTTCTGTTGTTGTCCCTTGCTCTTTGTGTCTCTATGTCTCTCTGTCTCTGTCTCTCTGTCTCTGTCTGTCTCTCTAGCTCTGTCTCTCTGTCTCTGTCTCTTTGTCTCTCTCTCTCTAACTGTCCCTCCTTCCCTTCTTCCCTCCCTTCCTCCTTCCTCTAACTTTTAGAAAAAACTGTATATTTGCCTCCACGTTTTACCCACTCCTCAACCCCTGCAATTTTGATTTCCTACCCCATCATTTAATTAAATCCATTCCCTTCAGAGTTACTGATGGTCTTTTTTGTTGCCAAATTGTTCAGTCTTTTAAATGCTAATTTTTCTTCTTTTTTTAAAATTTGTTTATTTATTTATTTGTTGCATTAAAACAACCAGGTAACTCCCTCCTTCCCCTCCCCTATTAGAGATGGTATCATTTAACAAAAAGATATATACACATATAAAAACGTCTTGCTTATTTCAATTTATTAGTTCTTTTCTCTGGAGGTGGATATACACAATTCATTCTACAAACAATATTTCTGTTGCTATATATATTGTTCTCTTTGTTATGTTTATTTCACTCTTCATATCTTCAAACAGGTCTTTCCATGTTCTTTTAAATTAATCTGTTCATCATTTCTTATGATGCAATAGTACCCATCACAATTATATGGCACAATTTGTTTAGCCATTTCCCAAATGATGGGCACTCTTTCAATTTCCAGTTCTTTTCCACTACAGAGAGCTGCTATAAATATTTTAGAACATATAGATTCTTTTCCTTTCTCTCTGATCACTTTAGGAAATAAACCCAAAAAAGGTATTTCTGGATCAAAAGGTATACACAATTTTCTAACTCAAGCATAATTCCAAATTACTCTCCAAAATGGTTGACAGTTCCACCGACAGTGTACAGTGTCCCCATTTTCCCACATCTCCTACAACATTTGTCCCTTTTCCTCTTATTATTTCAGTCAATCTGATGGGTATGAAATATCTCAGAGTTGTTTTGATTTGCATTTCTCTAATTCTTCTTGAGACAGCATTGATAAGATGCTTAGCATAGTGTCTAGCACAAATCAAGTGCTTAATAAATGCTTGTTCCCTTCTTCCTGTTTGCTGCATTTGACACTGATGAGTCCCCCACCTCATGGATACTCTCCCCTCTCAAGATTTGTGTAGCACTTCTCCCTTTTAGTTATTTTCCTACCTGTCCAACTGCTCTTTCTCAGTCTCTCTTGCTGTTTCATCATCGAGGTCATACTCCACTGTGGGAAGACATTCAACAAAACTCTGTCTTAAGTTTCCTACTATCATCTCTCTAAATGTTCTCTTTTGAAAATCATCAACATCCATGAGATTAATCACCATTTCTATGGCTATGATTCCCAGATCTATGTATTCAACCCCAGTCTCTCCTTGAGTTATCTTCCATAGCCAATTATCTACTGAACATTTTAAATAATATATCCAAGAAATATGGCAGAATCAATATATTAATAGTAGAACTTATTTTTTCCTCCCAAATCCACCCCTTTTCCAAACTGGCATATTTCTTTTGAAGGCAGCACCATTCTTTCTGGCTTCCCAGATTTGTAATATTATTATTATGCTTGAATCATCCCTCTCCCTCACCCAACCTATCAAGTCACTTGTAAAATTATCTTTACCTCCCCAATATCTCTCACATTTGACCCCTTATCTCAAATCACACAGATACCATTTTATTTTAAGCCCTCACTATCTCTTGCCTATAATATTGAAGTGGCTTCCTAATGGGTCCCCTCTCCTTTTTTTCTACACTTCAGTCCATCTTTTTCGCTACTGTCAAAGTGACTTTCCTTAAACACAGATCTGAAAATATAAACTTTTATGTCTAGCTTTTAAAGTCATTCACTGCCTCATCCCAATATATTTTTCTAACCACATAGCACATTACAGGACTTCTTCATAGTCTCTCATCTAGCCAAACTGGCCTTTCAGTTTCTTATGTACTACATTTACCACTTCCATGCCTTTGTATCTTATGCCTGGAATTCATTCTCTCCTCATCCCCTCCTTTTAGAATCTCTCTTTTCCATAAAAAAAATGAAACCCAAGGGCCATTTTTGATATGAAAACTTTCTTGAGTCTCTTAATTGCTATGCCTTCCCTTTCAAACTATTTATTGTGGAACTAATTTGCATTTATTAGATTTATATTCAATATGCATTTATATATGCTCTTGTTGTCTGTCCAATTAAAATGTAAACTCCTTCCAAGCATGGATTATTCAGTTCATTGTTTTTGTTTTGTTTTTTGTTTTTTAACCCTTATCCTCTTAGTATCAGTTCTAAGACAGAAGACCAACAAAGATGAGGCAATTGAGGTTAAGTGACTTGCCCAGGGTCAAGTATATGGAAGTATATGAGGCTAGATTTGAACCCTGGATCTCCTGCCTCCAGGTATGGTGCTCTATCCATTATGTTATCTATTTTTCCCAATTCATTGTATTTATATACCTCCAACCTAGCACAGTGCCAGATACAGAATACATAATTAATGAATACTATTGATTGAAATGATTAAGTATCAAAAGTCATAACCAATCCCTAAGTTAGAGAGCTATATAAACTGCCTTTCTAGAAAACCATGTCTCTCCTGTACATATATCTCTGATCCTGGTGGATGTGGTCAGTAGTGCTTGGCACATATAGGTGTTGAATAAATGTGAGTTAATTAAGACTTCCTCTCAGTCATAAAAAAGGAAGACCATTGACTTACTCTGTAAAATATAATGAGTCAAAGGAAAAGAATCAATGGCAGGGACTCTTATCACTAGGAGCCACCTTAAATGTCTCTGTCTTCCTAGATTACAGAGAGTTGGAAATTAATGACCTTGATGCCAGGTTCAATTTAGGTAAAATATGAATATTGGAATAGAAACATCACCTTCATCATAGAAACAGAGTCAGATGGATCAGGAAGCCTTTATTGCCTGTCCAGAAATTTGGCTCAATCCAGGAGCTCTATTCTTACGTCGTAGTTATTCAGTCATTCATTTATGTCTGAATCTTTACGACCCTGTGGGCCATGGCTATCCATGCAGTTTTCTTGGCAAGGATGTTGGAGTGATTTTCTGTTTCCAGTGGATTTTTTTTTTAATCAGGCAACAAGAGGTCAAGTGACATGCCTAGGGTCATGCAGCCAGAAGTGTCTAAAGCTGGATTGGAGCTTAGGTCTTTCTAACTCCAGGTCTAGCACTAACCACTGAGCTACCTAGTTGCCTCTTAGGCATACAGAGGCTAAGTGATCTGCCTAGATGGCTAGGGAGTATCTGAAGCTGGATTTAAACTCAGGTCTTCCTGACCCTAGGCACAATTCTCTTAATCACCTCTACAGCTGTCAATGAAAGCAGCCACTGGTCTTAAAAAGTTTGCATTCTTCTTGGAGAAACCTAATATTTTTAGTTGTTGTTCAATCATTTTTGAGTCGTGACCAACTCTTCCTGACTTCATTTCAGTTTTTTTTTGTTTTTTTTTTTTTTTGTTTTTTTCTTGGAAAAGATCCTAGAGTGGTTTGCCACTTCCTTCTCCAGCTCATTTTACTGGTCAAGAAACTGAGGTAAACAGGATTAAGTGACAAACTCAATTATGTAGCTAGTAAGCATCTGAGGCCAGATTTGAACTCAGGAAAGCATTCTGCTCACTGCACCACCTAGCTACACTCCCTAAGTTTATAGGGAAGTACCACATAGACAACGCCTAGAAAATCATGACTGATTTTCAGACCTCTAATCAGGCAAAGAGACCAGACTCCTGACTTGAGACTCAAGATAAATTCCCCTCATTTTCAGCAGCCAAGATTCAAAGATCCCTTTTTTCACTCTTGATGTTCTTTCTTTCATTTCACAAGCATGGAAACTCCATCACTCTCTTTCTGAGTCAAATTAAATCTTCCTAATGGAGGAAGTAAAATATCTCAGTGAGGACTGTCAGAATGGGGCCATGTTTGGCTTAGCAGCAAGGTTAAGAAAAGTAAAGTAACTGGGCAGGATGGGGCAGGATATTTGGGTTCTCCAGTGCTTCTGTCTTATCCCCTCATCCTCTTTTACCTTTCCCTTCTATTGCCATTGCCCTCGAATTAATTCTGAAACTCCCTTTGCTATCTCATTGTTACCATATACCTACAACAAAAGGTACAGGCAATAAATCAGCAAGTGGTTAATGAAACATCATGTTCCAAAGACTGTATCAAGTGGAATATTTGTAGGGAAGCAAAAAGATAAACAATATTAGCCCTCAAAGACCTTCCATGGGGCAAAAGACAACAATAAAAGAAAGATGAAAATTAGGAGGAGGCCAGGGAAGGAAAGATACTATCCATAAATGACTAATAGAGAAAAAAGTCCAGAGAGTCAAGAAGAAAGTCCAGAGTAGAAGGAAGGAGCAAACATGGTTTGGCCTGGGCATTTCCCCTTGAATGGAAGTTATGAGATGAAATGATCAGTGAGAAGAAGGCGCCACAGGTTGGAGTGATCTTTTAATCCAACCTAATATAAATTTACTTTTATTTATTTTTATTTTATTTATTACTTTTATTTTTTTATTTTTTATTTTATTTATTTATTTAGCACATCTACTATGTGACAGGCACTGTGCTAAATGCTCGGCTACAATTAATAAAAATACAATCCTTGACCTCAGGGATCTTACAGTCTAATGGAAGGGAGACAACAGACAAAAGGAGGCAGGAAGGGGTAGAGGGAATACTGTAGGTTGGTGATGGGTAAACTACAGGCCAGTGGACCAGATGTGAACCCCTGAAATGTTCTATCCTGCTGCTCAACATTATTCCTAATCTGAAGAATACAATGAGTAGGATACAATACAATGAAACTTCAAAAGAGTTGCCTTAGAAACAGACTGACAGATGGGCATTTCCTTTCCTTTGGCCCCCTCTTTAAAAAGTTTGCCCATCACTGGCCTAGGTTATCTTATTCCATGGAGTTGAAAACAGAAACAGATGCAAGGTGAAATGAGCTGAAAGCAGTTTTTGCTATCTTGGAGAGGCATCTAGTCTTGTGGGGTTGGAACCAGTCAGGGCAGTAGATACAGAGTGAGGGGGGAGAAGGTTTCTGAGACATAGTAAAGAAAGAAGTGCAGAAGGTCAATGGTGGCCTTTAGAGAGTCTATGTAATCCTGGAACACACAATTATGTTCAATCAACATGTGATTCCACTTTATAATTTCCAGCTTTTGTTCCTAATTTTGTCTTCTCAAGTCAATCATAATTAAAATCTCTTCCTCAGAACAGGGAGGCAGTATTTTACTGAAAAAAGAGTGTCAGATTTGAAAGCATCTGAAGTCCACCTCTCCCATTTACCTGTGTGACCTTGGGTAAGTAACAAATACTACAGTACTCCATGTCCTCATCTGTGTACCAAGAATAGAGAGGAGTCCTTTCCTATGAAAAGACTCCCTGACTCTGGGGAATTTTGACACCCAAAAGGAGAATCAGATTCTCTCTTGCTTATTGTTCCCACATCAGAGAGACCTTGGGAAATTTTCTTAAACTTAAGTTTGGCCCAAGTCTAAGCTCGCCTCTAAAATGGATTACTCAATATACAAAGTAGATCAGATACAGGACAGCTATTTATTTCCTCCACTTCAAAAAAATATTTATAACATAAAGACTTACAAGTGTTAATTGACAAATTCAGAAAACATAATACAGTAATACATCACTACTCTTATACTGCCCCAAGAGCTTGATATCTAAAATATCAAAATAGGAAAAACTTGGTGAGACAATTCACTTTTACCTAAGATGTTTACTGTCTGAGCACCACACTCAAGATTCAGATCTTCTAGTCAGTCTAGTATACATACATGTATAGTTCTTCTGCCAGAAACCCATTTTCCCTTCTAGAAAGAGTGTAGTTGCAGAGAAAACTTGCTTTGAGGCAGCAGCACTAATTCAAAACCCTAGAGGGCAGCTAGGTGGTTCAGTAGAGAGAGTACTAGACCTGGAATCAGTAGGACCTGGGTTCAGATCTGGCCTCAGGCACTTCCTAGTTGTCCTAATCCTGGACAAATCATTTAATCCCATTTGTCTAGTCTTTGCCATTTTGTCTTTTAATTGTTACTAAGAA